>NC_086445.1:324774797-325094529 GCF_028390025.1 Pseudophryne corroboree | reverse complement strand
CAGGAGACTGGGCACAAAAAGAAAAGCTTTAGGACTACCTGGTGTGCACTGGCTCCTCCCCCTATGACCCTCCTCCAAGCCTCAGTTAGGATACTGTGCCCGGACGAGCGTACACAATAAGGAAGGATTTTGAATCCCGGGTAAGACTCATACCAATCACACCGTACAACTTCTGATATGAACCCAGTTAACAGCATGATAACAGAGGAGCCTCTGGATAGATGGCTCACAACAACAATAACCCGATTTGTTAACAATAACTATGTACAAGTATTGCAGATAATCCGCACTTGGGATGGGCGCCCAGCATCCACTACGGACTACGAGAAATAGAATTATCGGTAAGTAAATTCTTATTTTCTCTGACGTCCTAGTGGATGCTGGGAACTCCGTAAGGACCATGGGGATTATACCAGAGCTCCCAAACGGGCGGGAGAGTGCGGATGACTCTGCAGCACCGAGTGAGAAAACTCCAGGTCCTCCTCAGCCAGAGTGTCAAATTTGTAAAATTTTACAAAAGTATTTGACCCTGACCAAGTAGCAGCTCGGCAGAGTTGTAAAGCCGAGACCCCTCGGGCAGCCGCCCAAGATGAGCCCACCTTCCTTGTGGAGTGGGCTTTTACAGATTTTGGCTGTGGCAGGCCTGCCACAGAATGCGCAAGCTGAATTGTACTACAAATCCAGCGAGCAAAAGTCTGCTTAGAAGCAGGAACATCCAGCTTGTTGGGTGCGTACAGGATAAATAGTGAGCCAAATTTTCTGACTCCAGCCGTCCTGGAAACATATATTTTCAGGGCCCTGACAACGTCCAGCAACTTGGAGTCCTCCAAGTCCTTAGTAGCCGCAGGTACCACAATAGGCTGGTTCAGATGAAACGCTGAAACCACCTTTGGGAGAAATTGAGGACGAGTCCTCAATTCTGCCCTGTCCGTATGAAAAAACAGGTAAGGGCTTTTACAGGATAAAGCCGCCAATTCGGACAAACGCCTGGCTGAAGCCAGGGCCAACAACATGACCACTTTCCATGTGAGATATTTTAATTCCACAGTGTTGAGTGGTTCAAACCAATGTGATTTTAGGAAATCCAAAACAACATTCAGATCCCAGGGTGCCACTGGAGGCACAAAAGGAGGCTGTATATGTAGCACTCCCTTAACAAACGTCTGGACTTCAGGCACTGAAGCCAGTTCTCTCTGAAAGAAAATCGACAGGGCCGAAATCTGGACCTTAATGGATCCTAATTTTAGGCCCATAGACACTCCTGCTTGCAGGAAATGCAGGAATCGACCCAATTGAAATTCCTCCGTCGGGGCCTTTTTGGCCTCGCACCACGCAACATATTTCCGCCAGATGCGGTGATAATGCTTTGCGGTTACATCCTTTCTGGCTTTTATCAAAGTAGGGATGACTTCGTCTGGAATGCCTTTTTCCTTTAGGATCCGGCGTTCAACCGCCATGCCGTCAAACGCAGCCGCGGTAAGTCTTGGAACAGACAGGGTCCCTGCTGGAGCAGGTCCCTTCTCAGAGGTAGAGGCCACGGGTCCTCCGTGAGCATCTCTTGAAGTTCCGGGTACCAAGTCCTTCTTGGCCAATCCGGAGCCACGAGAATAGATCTTACTCCTCCCCGCCGTATAATTCTCAGCACCTTGGGTATGAGAGGCAGAGGAGGGAACACATACACTGACTGGTACACCCACGGTGTTACCAGAGCGTCCACAGCTATTGCTTGAGGGTCCCTTGACCTGGCGCAATACCTGTCCAGTTTTTTGTTGAGGCGGGACGCCATCATGTCCACCTTTGGTTTTTCCCAACGGTTTATCATCATGTGGAAGACTTCTGGGTGAAGTCCCCACTCTCCCGGGTGGAGATCGTGCCTGCTGAGGAAGTCTGCTTCCCAGTTGTCCACTCCCGGAATGAACACTGCCGACAGTGCTATCACATGATTTTCCACCCAGCGAAGAATCCTTGCAGCTTCTGCCATTGCCCTCCTGCTTCTTGTGCCGCCCTGTCTGTTTACGTGGGCGACTGCCGTGATGTTGTCCGACTGGATCAGCACCGGCTGACCTTGAAGCAGAGGTCTTGCTTGGCTTAGAGCATTGTAAATGGCTCTTAACTCCAGGATATTTATGTGAAATGATGTCTCCAGGCTTGACCACAAGCCCTGGAAGTTTCTTCCCTGTGTGACTGCTCCCCAGCCTCGCAGGCTGGCATCCGTGGTCACCAGAACCCAGTCCTGAATGCCGAATCTGCGGCCCTCTAGAAGATGAGCACTCTGCAACCACCACAGGAGAGACACCCTTGTCCTTGGGGACAGGGTTATTCGCCGATGCATCTGAAGATGCGATCCGGACCATTTGTCCAGCAGGTCCCACTGGAATGTTCTTGCGTGGAATCTGCCGAATGGGATTGCTTCGTAGGAAGCTACCATTTTTCCCAGGACCCTTGTGCATTGGTGCACTGATACTTGGCCTGGTTTTAGGAGGTTTCTGACTAGCTCGGATAACTCTCTGGCTTTCTCTTCCGGGAGAAACACCTTTTTCTGGACTGTGTCCAGGATCATCCCTAGGAACAGAAGACGTGTCGTCGGGATCAGCTGCGATTTTGGGATATTGAGAATCCACCCGTGCTGCCGCAGCACTACTTGAGATAGTGCTACTCCGACTACCAACTGTTCCTTGGATCTTGCCCTTATCAGGAGATCGTCCAAGTAAGGGATAATTAAAACTCCCTTCCTTCGAAGGAGTATCATCATTTCGGCCATAACTTTGGTAAAGACCCGGGGCGCCGTGGACAATCCAAACGGCAGCGTCTGAAACTGATAGTGGCAGTTCTGTACCACAAACCTGAGGTACCCTTGGTGAGAAGGGTAAATTGGGACATGGAGGTAAGCATCCTTGATGTCCAGAGACACCATATAATCCCCTTCTTCCAGGTTCGCGATCACCGCTCTGAGTGACTCCATCTTGAATTTGCACCTCTGTATGTAAGTGTTCAAAGATTTTAGATTTAAAATAGGTCTCACCGAGCCATCCGGCTTCGGTACCACAAACAGCGTGGAATAATACCCCTTTCCCTGTTGCAGGAGGGGTACCTTGATTATCACCTGCTGTGAATACAGCTTGTGAATGGCTTCCAATACCGCCTCCCTGTCGGAGGGAGACGTCGGTAAGGCAGACTTTAGGAAACGGCGAGGGGGAGACGTCTCGAATTCCAATTTGTACCCCCTGAGATACCACCTGAAGGATCCAGGGGTCCACTTGTGAGTGAGCCCACTGCGCGCTGAAATTCTTGAGATGGGCCCCCACCGTGCCTGAGTCCGCTTGTAGAGCCCCAGCGTCATGCTGAGGACTTGGCAGAAGCGGGAGAGGGCTTCTGTTCCTGGGAACTGGCTGTTTGCTGCAGCCTTTTTCCCCTCCCTCTGCCACGGGGCAGAAATGAGGAGCCTTTCGCCCGCTTGCCCTTATGGGGCCGAAAGGACTGCGCCTGATAATACGGCGTCTTTTTATGTTGAGAGGCTACCTGGGGTAAAAATGTGGATTTCCCAGCAGTTGCCGTGGATACCAGGTCCGATAGACCTACCCCAAATAACTCCTCCCCTTTATAAGGCAATACTTCCATATGCCTTTTGGAATCAGCATCACCTGACCACTGCCGCGTCCATAACCCTCTTCTGGCAGATATGGACAGCGCACTTACTCTTGATGCCAGTCGGCAAATATCCCTCTGTGCATCACACATATATAAAAATGCATCTTTTAAATGCTCTATAGTCAATAATATACTGTCCCTATCCAGGGTATCAATATTTTCAGTCAGGGAATCCGACCAAGCCACCCCAGCACTGCACATCCAGGCTGAGGCGATTGCTGGTCGCAGTATAACACCCGCGTGAGTGTATATACATTTTAGGATATTCTCCTGCTTTCTGTCAGCAGGTTCCTTAAGGGCAGCCGTATCCGGAGACGGTAGTGCCACCTGTTTTGACAAGCGTGTGAGCGCTTTATCCACCCTAGGAGGTGTTTCCCAACGTGCCCTATCCTCTGGCGGGAAGGGGTATGATGCCAATAACTTTTTAGGAATTATCAGTTTTTTATCGGGAGAAACCCACGCTTCATCACACACTTCATTTAATTCCTCAGATGCAGGAAAAACTACAGGTAGTTTTTTCTCACCAAACATAATACCCTTTTTAGTGGTACTTGTACTATCAGAAATGTGTAAAACATTTTTCATTGCCTCAATCATGTAACGTGTGGCCCTACTGGAAGTCACATTAGTCTCTTCATCGTCGACACTGGAGTCAGTATCCGTGTCGGCGTCTGTATCTGCCATCTGAGGTAGCGGGCGTTTTAGAGCCCCTGATGGTCTTTGAGACGCCTGGACAGGCACCAGCTGAGTAGCCGGCTGTGTCATGTCATCAACCGTCTTTTGAAAAGAGCTGACACTTTCACGTAAATCCTTCCATAAGCTCATCCACTCAGGTGTCGACTCCCAAGGGGGTGACATCACCATTACAGGCAATTGCTACGCCTCCACATCATTTTCCTCTTCATACATGTCGACACAGTCGTACCGACACACAGCACACACACAGGGAATGCTCTGATAGAGGACAGGACCCCACTAGCCCTTTGGGGAGACAGAGGGAGAGTATGCCAGCACACACCAGAGCGCTATATATATGTTGGGATATCACCAGAGTGTTTTTCCCTTTATAGCTGCTGTGTATATTATACTGCGCCTAATTAGTGCCCCCCCCTCTTGTTTTACCCTTTTCTGTAGTGCAGGACTGCAGGGGAGAGTCAGGGAGACGTCCTTCCAGCGGAGCTGTGAGGGAAAATGGCGCCAGTGTGCTGAGGAGATAGGCTCCGCCCCCTTCTCGGCGGACTTTTCTCCCGCTTTTTTCAGGAATCTGGCAGGGGTTAATATACATCCATATAGCCCTGGGGGTTATATGTGATGTAATTTAGCCAGCCAAGGTGTTTATATTGCTGCTCAGGGCGCCCCCCCCCCCCCAGCGCCCTGCACCCATCAGTGACCGGAGCGTGTGGTGCATGAGGAGCAATGGCGCACAGCTGCAGTGCTGTGCGCTACCTTGGTGAAGACTAATGTCTTCTGCCGCCGATTTTCCGGACCTCTTCTTGCTTCTGGCTCTGTAAGGGGGCCGGCGGCGCGGCTCTGGGACCGGACTCCGAGGCTGGGCCTGTGTTCGGACCCTCTGGAGCTAATGGTGTCCAGTAGCCTAAGAAGCCCAAGCTGGCTGCAAGCAGGCAGGTTCGCTTCTTCTCCCCTTAGTCCCTCGATGCAGTGAGCCTGTTGCCAGCAGGTCTCACTGAAAATAAAAAACCTAAAACTAACTTTTCCTAAGAAGCTCAGGAGAGCCTCCTAGATTGCACCCAGCTCGGTCGGGCACAAAAATCTAACTGAGGCTTGGAGGAGGGTCATAGGGGGAGGAGCCAGTGCACACCAGGTAGTCCTAAAGCTTTTCTTTTTGTGCCCAGTCTCCTGCGGAGCCGCTATTCCCCATGGTCCTTACGGAGTTCCCAGCATCCACTAGGACGTCAGAGAAAAGCATGTTGGTTTTATTGAAAAAAGTAAGGTTGTTTTTCAACATTTCACATGTGTGTTTGAGGTAACATTGCAAAATACATATAAAAACATTACTATGTTTGTTTGAACAAAGCTATAAGGTAAGACATTATGTATTCCAATGTGTTTTTATGGTGGAGTATGTGTGAGCTACAATAAAACTAAAGTGTTTGCTTTTACAATTAAGTAACCAGACACATTTGCCACAAACAGGCATATGTATGTATTTAAGCTATGAGTGATGATGTTGCTAGGCAGAATAGTTGAAAGCAACAGTTAATCACATGTGTTCCATGGGGTAAATTTACTAAGATGGGCATTCTATTGGGAGTTCTATTTAAGATGGGATGTTGCCCATAGCAACCAATCAGATTCCAGGTATTATCTTCTAGAAGGTGCTAGATAAATGAGAAGTAGAAGCTGATTGGTTGCTATGGGCAACATCCCATCTTAAATAGAACTCCCATCTTAGTAAATTGCCCCCCATGTGTAGTGATTTGTTTACATTTCTCAAACAAATGGATAGCTAACGGAGATTTGTTTAACATTTCAGCTTCTAGTCCTGGGAACAGCATCCCTCCGCAACAACAGCAACACAGTGACATTGAGGAGACAAACATCTTAGAAATGCAGCCATTAATGCAAGGAATGAGCCCCCCAGCACCTGTGAGTACACCACCACAGCAAAGCACACCACCACCACAACACAGCCCAACAACACCAGGAACACAAGTCCCTGATCAGGTGTTTTGGACTATTTGGGCTAGACAGCAGGCCACTAATGAAGATTGCCTGCGTAAGCAGACACAAATGTTTGCAAGCCTACCATCTCACCTCAGAAGAATATCAAGAAATCTGAGTAGACAAAATGAACAAACAACCAGAATAGGCAATACCATGGAACTCATGCGTACAGACATTACACAGGTCATGGGCAACTTACAGCGCATAATGGAAGAACAGCACAGACAACAGCAAAGTTATATGAGCATTTTTCAAAACAATCAAAAGATTAATGAAACAAGTTAGACATTTGTGATAAGTTACTCAAAAAAGTTAGCAAGTGTTTTTGTTGCTAAAATAATATAACACTTAGCTCCTTGACCCTTTTTTTCAACATCATTACTTATAAGTGGGCCCAAAAAAACATAAATTTAGGACGCACATTTATTCATTACCATTTTTAATTTGGTATTGGAGGAGGGAAATGTTGATGGAGCCACACATACATGTTAGCAGGAAGTAAACTGACCACTTGATTTTTTTCTAATCATTACTCTTTCTAGATTCCAATCATTCTCTTTGCCTGCAGATACAAGAATTGCCAGCCAGGCAGAATGTCTTTAGCAGGAAGTAAACTGACCACTTGATTTTTTTTCTAATCATTACTCTTTCTAGATTCCAATCATTCTCTTTGCCTGCAGATACAATAATTGCCAGCCAGGCAGAATGTCTTTAGCAGGAAGTAAACGGACCACTTGATTTTTTTCTAATCATTACTCTTTCTAGATTCCAATCATTCTCTTTGCCTGCAGACAATCCAAAATACAATGTTAGTGATACATATCGTAGCTATCTTATCTATACAACATTACAAGAAGAACACAATTGAGTTGCGTAAAAAGCTTGTAATATGTTGCCTTTGTTTTGTTTGAAAAACATTGTCCAAATGAATGTCAGTATTGTTGGGACATGTTTGTGTGTGTTAAAAATTATTAAGAATGTGTTGACACGTGATGCAGAAACAAACAAATATGTAATTTTACAACAAAAAGCACAAACCGTGTATAATAATGTATATGTGTGGCAAACTGTGTATTTACTTACATATCATCAAGTTTACAGCATCAAACATTAGGAAATAAATTATTCCTGATTACAGTAAGTTTGTGAGTCTTAAATATGATGGTGCATCACACATAGGGACACATGTATTCCTCAAGGCTAACATATTATATGTTGAGGAGTGTTTTTTGGGAACACAGGTTCTCAAACTCGGCCCTCAGGAACCCACACAGTGCATGTTTTGCAGGTCTCCTCACAGAATCACAAGTGACATAATTAGCTCCACCTGTGAACCTTTTAACATATGTCTGTGAGTAATTCATACACCTGTGCTTCTACTGGGTTACGTGAAAAACATGCACTGTGTGTGGTCCTGAGGGCCGAGTTTGTGAACCTGTGCATTAGGATGTTACACACAATGATAAAGTGAAATACTAAATGGATGATGTTGGCTTGTAAGAAATTAGCACTGCAAGTTTATGATCACTTATCCAGACTTAATGCATGCCACTCATAATCTGTTGTTTTGAGATTAAAAATACACACAATACACATGCGACATTTGTTTTCATATAGCGAGGGTATGATTGTATGTGTCAAGGAGACAGACACATTCTGAGTAATGGTTTTGGAGAAAAAAAAACAAAACATCTATTTATGATTACACAACAAATGAAATAAGCAAACCAAGCTTACCTTAGAAATAGCGATTGATGATCTGTTGCCTAACCTGCCTCCCTACATCAGTACTCCAAGTATCACCAGATGTCTCTAATTCCTCTGCTTGCTGGCTGCTTTCTTCCTCCTCCTCCTCCTCAACATGTGGCAGATGTTGTTGCAAACACATGTTATGAAGAAAGCAGCAGCAGCAGAACACAATTTGAGTCACCTTGGAGGGACTATACAACAAAAGGCCACCAGACTTATCCAGACACCGAAACCTAGATTTCAGCACACCAAAACATCTTTCTATCACATTCCGCATGGACTTATGTGCATGATTGTAATTGTATTCAGCAGGGGTATCAGGGCGGGACAATGGAGTTAGAAGCCAAGAGAAACAGCCATATCCTCCATCACCTAAAAGACAGATATAGTAACGTGATTCATGTTAAGATACAGCAACACATAACTAACACACTGTGGGGCAGATTTATTAACCTGTAGAAGGCATAAGGAAGTGAAAAACAAGTGATATGTGCAAGGTAATAAAGGCAGCAGACAATCTGTTCCTAAATGTTAATTTACATATTGGAGCTGATTGGCTGGTGCCTTTATCACCTTGCACAGATCACTGGTTTCACACTTCCTTATGCCTTCTACAGGTTAATACATCTGCACCTGTATTTGGACAAAGTATACGCAGGCCTACACATATCAAATTACATACCCAGCAGCCATCCATCTGGCATTTGTCTGTCCTCAAACTTATCAAAGAGGGATGACTGACTGAGGATGAAGGAGTCATGGCAGCCCGCAGGGTAACCAGCAACAACACTCATTATTTTGAGATTTGCATCACAAACCACCTGCACATTTGTGGAGTTTTCGAAAAGGCGGTTTGTATATATGTGCTGCCTGACCCTAGGTGGTCTCAGCTGAATGTGTGTGCAATCTATGGCTCCAAGCACATTGGGCATGCCAGCCAGCTCATAGAAATCTACCCTGACGGCATGCCACTGAGACTCCTGGGTAGGGAAGCAGATTGAGGCCTCGATGTGGGGCTGCAAAACAGCCAACACCTGTGTGAACATTTTAAAGAACAATAAACATGAGATTTTAGGACAGAACTGGCCACCGAGATATTAAAACAAACACAAAACAGAAGAGGTCGTTAGGTATACATCACCTGTGTTAAGATTCTTGAAAATGAGGGCTGTGAGATTCCTATGACATCCCCAGACACAGCCTGAAAGCTGCCAGTTGCCAGAAAGTGTAACACAGCCAGAAGTTTGTGCAGGCCTGAGACAGGGCGAGAGCATGCTGTCTCAGGGTCTAGGCCCAGTTTGACAAGGTCATACAGACGGAAAATGTTGTTACGATTTAGACGGAACATCTGTATGACCTTATCATAAGACAATGCGTTCAAGTTTAAACGCCCCCTAAAAAAACGAGGCCTGCGCAGCCTCCGCTGAACCTGTACAACCTGCTGACCATGTTCAGTTTCTTGGCCCTGGGTACTTACAGGCTGATGTCTGAGTCTGAGGAATCCCACAGCACACAAAAGATCACTGGCCCACAGTCCTGCTGCCATTTCTGAGTGTAGGTGTATTGAAATGGGCCTAACATCCTTTTATAGGCATCCTAATTCAGGTGTGAGTGATTTTTTATTTGCAACACATGTAAACACGACTGAAAAAAGCAGGTCTATTTTTTTGCCGCTTTTTTTAACGAATCGCAAAAAAATACGACCGCATTTGAGCACTCAGAGACTAACACCCAAATACGAATGAATAGTGAATTCCCGTATTCTATGAAATAACAGCCGCGTTTGACCGATGGTCTATTCATTCGTATTTCGGAACGTTGTCATTCAAACCATTACGAATAGACCAGACACTGCCGGGATTGGTGCTTAGTGAATTCCCGGATTGGGACTTAGAAAAAAAAACACAAATCGGCCAAACTCGTATTTTTAGTAAATACTGGCCCCTGTTTAAAGAACCGTGGGTTAGTCCTGATAGGAAATTTCAAATCCCTAAAAGGTTGATATTATCTTTTCCTTTTCCTCCTGAGGATAGGAAAAAATGGGAAAATCCACCGATAGTGGATGCATCAGTATCCAGGCTGTCACGGAAAATTGTATTACCGGTCTTGGGTGCAACCTCCCAAAAAATACGGCTGATCTGAGAATTGAGAATACACTCAAATCTTTGTATACAGCTGCTGGAGTGGCTCAGAGACCCACTATAGCATGTGGGTGGATTACTAAGGCCATCGCCAAATGGTCAGGTAACCTACTTGAGGTGTTAGATACCTTGCCTCAGAGGAAGATTATTTTACTCCTGTAACATATACAGGACTCTACGAATTTTATGGTATAAAAGAAATAGGCTTGCTTAATGCATGCACCACTGCTATGGCAGTGTCAGCACGCAAAGGCTTATGGCTACGCCAGTGGACTGCTGACGCATGGAAGGCCTACCCTTCACAGGAGAGGCCTTATTTGGAGATGAACTAGACAAATGGATCTCCAAAGTTACTGCAGGTAAGTCCATGTATCTTCCTTCTGCAGTTCCCCCAGCCAGGAAGGCCTACTCAAGACCTAATCTACAGTCCGTTCGGACTGCCAAGTTTAAGGGCAAAACCAGAGGTTCTTCTACAGCCACCAAAGGTGCTAGAGGTAAACCTTGCAAACCAGCAACTGCCGGTTCACAGGAACAGGGCTCAGGCTCTGCTTCCTTAAAGCCTTCAGCATGACAGTGGACCGCGATGCCTGGAGGACTGGCAGGTGGGAGACCAACTGAAATTTTTCAGTCACATCTGGCAGGTTCGTGCCAGGATCCCTGGGTCATAGATCTTATTTCCCAGGGCTACAGACCGGAGTTTAAGGAGCTCCCACCTCACAAATTCTTCAAATCAGGCTAACCAATTTCACAAGAGGCAAGTATAACCTTACAGGATGCCATTCAAAAACTGGTACAGACTCAGGTCATTGTTCCAGTTCCACCTCATCTGCAAAAGAAGGGCTATCATTCCAACTTGTTTGTAGTACCGAAACTGGACAGTTCGGTAAGACCGATTTTGAACCTCAAGTTGTTGAACCCATGCTTACGAGTGTTAAAATTCAAGATGGAGTCTTTGAGAGCGGTGATCTCAGGTCTGGAGTAGGGGGAATTCCTAGTGTCTCTGGATATCAAGGATGTGTACCTTCACATTCCGATCTGGCCGCCTCATCAGGCTTATCTATGGTTTGCACTGCAGGACTGCCACTACCAGTTCCAGGCCTGCCATTTGGTCTCTCCACGGCACCACGGGAGTGTTCACCAAGGTGATGGCAGAGATGATGTTTGTACTCCGCAAACAAGAAGTGAACATAATTGCGTACCTGGACGATCTTCTGATAAAGGCACTGTCCAGTGAGCGGTTGTTGGACAGCATTGGCCTCTCAACCAGACTATTTCTAGATTACGGGTAGATTCTGAATTGACCAAAATCTCACCTGGAACCAATGCAGAGGCTTCCTTTCCTGTGAATCATACTGGACACAGAGTCTCAGAGAGTGTTCCTTCCCATGGAAAAGGCAATGGTAATCCAGTCGATAGTTCGGGCTGTCCCGATGCCTACCTGGATCTCAGTGCATCTGTGCATTTGCCTTCTGGGGAAAATGGTGGCCTCTTACGAGGCGCTTCAGTATGGAAGGTTTCATGCGAGGCCCTTCCAGCTGGATCTGTTAGACAAATAGTCCAGATTGCATATTCACATGTACCAGAGGATCTGTCTGTTGCCAGATATCCCTTCTGTGGTGGCTACAGACTTCTTACCTTGTCGAGGGTCGGAGGTTCAGAATTCAGAATTGGACTCTGCTAACCACAGACGCAAGCCTCAGAGGTTGGGGAAGAGTCACCCAGGGAGTGCAGTTTCAAGGAAGATGGTCAAGTTGGGAAGTCGTCCTTTCAATAAACATCTTGGAACTCAGGGCAATCTACAATGCCCTTCTGCAGGCCTCATCTCTACTTTGGAATCAGGCAATTCAACGGCATAAACATAAACCGACAAGGCGGAATGAAAAGCAGAGCAGCAATGTCTGAGGTGTCAAGAATTCTCCTCTGGGCAGAAAAACATGCCGTGGCATTGTCGGCGGTCTTCATTCCGGGATTAGACAACTAGGTAGCAGACTTCCTCAGCAGACACGATCTGCACTCAGGGGAGTGCGGCGTCCACCCGGAGGTATTCTGGTGGTTGACACGTCGGTTAGGATATCCACAGATTGACATGATGGCCTCTCGACTCAACAAGAAGCTCAAGCGGTATAGTTCCAGGTCGAGAGACCCACAAGCAGTGGCGGTAGACGCTCTGACAACTCTGTGGGTCTACCAGTTGGTGTACGTGTTTCCTCCACTTCCTCTGATCCCAAGAATTCTAAAGAGAATGAAAAGGGAAAAGGTTCAAGCAATCCTCATTGCTCCAGACTGGCCTCAAAGGGCCTGGTATGCGGATCTTCTCGGGATGCTGATAGAAGATCCATGGCCTCTACCTCTTTGCAAGGATCTTCTGCAACAGGGCCCGTTCGTCTATCAATACTTGCCGCGGCTATGTTTAACGGCATGGAAGTTGAACGGCTGATTCTAGCCAGGAGAGGGATTCCTGATAAGGTCATCCCGACTATGGGGGTCATTCCAAGTTGATCGCTAGCTGCCATTATTCGGCTAATCTGCGCATGGGTATGCTTCGCAATGCGCACGTGTGTCATACGGGTACAAAGACCATTGTGGTTTTGCACTGGTTCTAGCGACGATTCCAATCGCACAGCCGGCCGCAAGGAGATTGACGGAAAGTGGGCGTTTCTGGGTGTCAACTGACCGTTTTCTGGGAGTGCTTAGAAAAACACAGGCGTGGCTGGGCGTTCCCTGGGCAGGTGTTTGACGAAAAAAGCTGTCCCTCAGTCGTTAGAATCAACGCACATGAAGAGTAACTACAGGGCTACTCTTGTTTTGCACAAAACCATTTTGTAGGCGCTCTGCTGCACAAGTGTTTGCACTTCTGCAAAGCTAAAATACACTCCCCAGTGGGCGGCGACAATGCGTTTGCACGGCTGCTAAAAACTGCTAGCGAGCGATCAACTTGGAAGGACCCCCTATGATCCAAGCCAGGAAGGGGGTAACGTCTAAACATTACCACCATATATGGAAGAAGAATATCTCTCTTGGTGTGAGAGCAGACAATATTCTGCGGTGGAATTTCATCCGGGACGTCTCCTGCTTTTTCTGCAGTCGGGAGTGGATGTGGGCCTACGCCTAGGCTCAATTAAAGTCCAGATTTCTACTTTGTCTATTTTACCTTCAGAAACAATTGGCTTCTCTCCCTGAGGTCCAGACATTCTTGAAAGGTGTTCTGCACATCCAGCCTCCCTTTGTGCCTCCCACGGCACCGTGGGATCTCAATTTGGTGTTGCAGTTCCTCCAATCGGACTGGTTTGAACCGCTACATGGGGGTTGACGTAAAGTACCTTACGTGGAAGACCGTCACACTGTTGGCCTTAGCTTCAACAAGACGTGTGTCGGAGCTAGGGCCGTTGTCTCACAAGAGCCCCTACTTAATTTTCCATGAGGACAGAGCTGAACTCAGAACTCATCAGCAATTTCTTCCTAAGGTGGTGGCCGCGTTTCACATCAACCAACCTATTGTGGTTCCGGCTGTTACGGACACCTCTGCTACTTCAAAGTCTTTGGATGTTGTGAGGGCTTTGAAGGTGTACGCAATGAGGACAGCTCGTCATAGGAAATCCGACTCGCTGTTCATTCTCTATGATTCCAATAAAATTGGGGGTCCTGCTTCAAAGCAGTCTATTTTACACTGGATCAGGCTCACTATCCAGCATGCTTATTCCACAGCAGGATTGCCTGTTTCAAAATCTGTACAGGCCCACTGAACTAGGTCGGTGAGTTCTTCTCGGGTGGCTGCCCGGGTTGTCTCGGCTTTACAGCTCTGCCGAGCAGCTACTTGGTCAGGTTCGAACACGTTTGCAAAGTTTTACAAGTTTGATACTTTGGCCTCTGAGGACCTTCACTGTAGTTAATCAGTCCTGCAGGAACTTCAGCACTCTCCCACCTGGTTTGGGAGCTTTGGTACTTCCCCATGGTACTAAATGGATTCCCAGTATCCCCAAGGACGTAAGAGAAAATAGGATTTTAATTACCTACCAGTAAATCCTTTTCTCGTAGTCCGTAGAGTATACTGGGCGCCTGCCCGGTGCTTCCTTTTTCCTGCACTGTTATTTAGTTAAGTATTCTGTTTTTTTCAGCTGCTGCTGTTCATGTTTCAAGTTTGGTTAGCATGGCTTTCCTATTTTTCTGTGTGTGCTGGTTCATAATCTCACCACTTTCCTTATCTATCCTTCTCTCAAAATATGTTGTCTCCTCGGGCACAGTTTCCTAGACTGAGTCTGGTAGGAGGGGCATAGCGCCCACTATCAAATTCTTAAACTGCCCAAGGCTCCTAGTGGACCCGTCTATCCCCCATGGTACTAAATGGATTTCCAGTATCCCCTATGGACTACGAGAAAAGGGATTTACCTGTAGGTAATTAAAATCCTATTTTCTGTCTAAAGTATCTCCTTTACACTGATGACAGCCAAATGTACATCTCCTTCTGCATCATGTAACCAGCCATGTCTCTGCTATCTCCACATGAATGTCCTAATGCTACCTAAATCTCAATATGACCAGAAACAGTACATCAGATTTTTCAAAATGAAATCTAAACTGAAGTGTAAAAATAAAGCAACCAGTATTTACCCTGCATAGAAATAATATAACTCAACCAAATCTCTCTGCACGTTACATCTGCCCCACCTGCAGTGCAACATGGTTTTGCCCAGTTTCTAACTTTTTTGGTTTGATAACAACTCTGAATAACCCCCATAGTGTTTAGTGATATATTGATAACATCGGCAGGTGATCCGGTAAGGCATAAATAGCCATTATTCATTAGCATCTCAATGCTTGTGTCATCAATATTATGTGCCTCACAGAGTCACCAGTTCCCCTCAAACCTTCCTCACCATTAATAATGCAACATTTTTATGGAAAATTTCAGTGCATGGCTGTGTCAGGCATGGAACAGCAAGCGCTTTCCTCTCTGAGTTTGGTCTGGTTTGAGAGGTAATGCCTATAGTGCCGATGGAGCTGTGTTATAGGCTGAAGATATTACTTGGTCCAGGTGCTTAATTGCTAGATTACTTGCTCTATCATAGTTTTCCTCTGGGCTGTTCATCATATTTTCATGAAGAACTGCCATCTTGGTCGGATTTATGTTGTATCGATGCCCTCTTGGCCTGACTTTAATGGACTTCCCACTGGTGTGAAAGTACTGCATCAGTCATTATGAAACAACTGTTCCATTTATACGCTTTGCATATTGGTTTAGATACCTACATTGTACCCAAATGTGCTGTGGATAGCCTGAGTGACTCACTTTGCCCCACAACTGCCTCTACTTGGCAATATATATATAGTAGTTTAATTAATATTAATTTATTTCAATCTGTTGATCGGGGCAGATATAACATATGCAGAGAGAGTTAGATTTGGGTGGGTTATTTTGTTTCTGTGCAGGGTCAATACTCTCTGCTTTATTTTTACACTGCAATTTAGTTTTCAGTTTGAACACACCACACCCATGACTCTCTCTGCAGATGTTATATCTGCCCTCCCCCCTGCAGTGCACATGGTTTTGCCCATCTGCTAACAAATTTTCTGCTACGGTCAGGTCTGAATTAGGCCCCGTCAGCTGCTTCCTTGGTAGTAATTCAGAATTTGTGTTGGTGACTGTCTCACCTTTAAAAGGCATGAGTTACTTAGCAGGTGAGCTTTAAACCAGCATATTTCAGTTTGACTGTGATAGCCGTTGGCTAAAATCTGGGTAATAGAGTAGGATTTGCAGTGAAATTAGGTCCCTTGATGTTGGGCTGCAAGCTTAAATGCATTGTACAATTCATAAACCAAAACCCCATTATTTATTTCTGTATTAAAGCGAGTGAGCTTACTATAGTGAGTGCTGAGCTCTCTCTCTCTCTCTCTCTCTCTCTGCGTTTGTGTGTATATAGCTATATAAAAATGGACGTATGGACGTATGCGTGTATGTTCCACCATAACTCTGGAATGCCTGGAGCAATTGACACCAAACCTGGTACACATAATGACTTACAATCTGAGAAAAGATACTGTGGGGGTAAAACACACCTAGCGCCCCTAGGGGTGGGGATGGGAAGAGGGTGACATATAAAAATCCATAGTTTTCGGCATAACTCTGGAATTTACATAGAGGCACACATGGGTAGGGGCAGAGGCACCCATGTGTAAGGGCAGAGGCACCCATGGGTAGGGGCAGAGGCACACACGGGTATGGGCAGAGGCACCCATGGGTAGGGACAGAGGCACACATGGGTAGGGACAGAGGCACACATGGGTAGGGGTAGCGGCACCCACAAGTAAGGATACAGGCACCCATGTGTAGGGGCATAGGCATACGGGTAGGAGCAGAGGCATACGGGTAGGAGCAGAGGCACCTATGGATAAGGGCAGATGCACACACGGGTAGGGGCAGAGGCACACACGGATGGTGACAGAAGCATACTTTAGTTTTGAAGCTAAGCAAGGAGACCTAGGGCCCTTTGACATAGAGTCAGCCTGCAAACCTAACATATTTAACAAACAGCTGTCGGAGCTTGGCCTGTCGTCCCAGCATTTACAGCACTGAGCAGGGCAGCATCAGAGGCGGGATGGGGCAGCGAAGGAGGAGGATTATTCTCCTCAGTACCAGCATTTTGACAGCATCAATCCGGGGAAGCCCAGAGGTGCAGCCTGACAAAGATTGGCATTATTCTTTAAATTCCGTATATATATATATATATATATATATATATATATATACACACACACACACACACACACACACACACACAGACACACACACACGTGAATATAAAACAGTACAAGGATGTGATATGTCCACTACGGACTACGAGAAATAGATTTACCGGTAAGTAAAATCTTATTTTCTCTAATGTCCTAGTGGATGCTGGGGACTCCGTAAGGACCATGGGGATTATACCAAAGCTCCCAAACGGGCGGGAGAGTGCGGATTACTCTGCAGCACCGATTGAGCAAACAAGAGGTCCTCCTCAGCCAGGGTATCAAACTTGTAGAACTTTGCAAAAGTGTTTGAACCTGACCAAGTAGCCGCTCGGCAAAGTTGTAATGCCGAGACCCCTCGGGCAGCCTCCCAAGAAGAGCCCACTTTCCTAGTGGAATGGGCCTTAACTGATTTTGGCAGCGGCAATCCAGCCGCAGAATGAGCCTGCTGAATCGTGTTACAGATCCAGCGAGCAATAGTTTGCTTTGAAGCAGGAGCACCAAGCTTGTTGGATGCATACAGGATAAACAACGACTGTTTTCCTGACCCTAGCCGTTCTGGCTACATAAACCTTCAAAGCCCTGACCACATCCAGCAACTCGGAATCCTCCAAGTCAGTAGTAGCCATAGGCACCACAATAGGTTGGTTTATATGAAAAGATGAAACCACTTTCGGCAGAAATTGTGGACGGGTCCGCAATTCTGCTCTATCCACATGGAAAACCAGATAGGGGCTTTTATGTGACAAAGCCGCCAACTCTGACACACGCCTAGCCGAAGCCAAGGCTACTAGCATGACCACCTTCCACGTGAGATATTTCAACTCCACCGTTTTAAGTGGTTCAAACCAGTGGGATTTCAGGAAACTTAACACCACGTTAAGATCCCAAGGTGCCACTGGAGGCACAAAAGGAGGCTGAATATGCAGCACTCCCTTTACAAACGTCTGAACTTCAGGTAGAGAAGCCAACTCCTTTTGAAAGAAAATGGATAGGGACGAAATCCGGACCTTAATGGAACCCAATTTTAGGCCCAAATTCACTCCGGACTGTAGGAAGTGAAGGAAACGGCCCAGCTGGAATTCCTCCATAGGAGCATTCCTGGCCTCACACCAAGCAACATATTTTCGCCATATACGGTGATAATGTTGAGCTGTCACGTCCTTCCTAGCCTTTATCAGCGTAGGAATGACCTCATCCGGAATGCCTTTCTCTGCTAGGATCCGGCGTTCAACCGCCATGCAGTCAAACGCAGCCGCGGTAAGTCTTGGAACCAACAGGGCCCCTGTTGCAACAAGTCCTGTCGTAGAGGAAGAGGCCACGGGTCCTCTGTGAGCATTTCTTGCAGATCTGGATACCAAGTCCTTCGTGGCCAATCTGGAACAATGAGGATTGTTCTCACTCCTCTTTTTCTTATTATCCTCAGAACCTTGGGTATGAGAGGAAGAGGAGGAAATACATAAACCGACTGGAACACCCACGGTGTGACCAGGGTGTCCACAGCTATCGCCTGAGGGTCTCTTGACCTGGCGCAATACCTCTTTAGCTTTTTGTTGAGGCGGGATGCCATCATGTCCACCTGTGGCAGTTCCCACCGACTTGTAATCTGTGCGAAGACTTCCTGATGAAGTCCCCACTCTCCCGGGTGGAGGTTGTGTCTGCTGAGGAAGTCTGCTTCCCAGTTGTCCACTCCCGGGATGAACACTGCTGACAGTGCACTTACGTGATTCTCCGCCCAGCGAAGAATTCTGGTGGCTTCCGCCATCGCCACCCTGCTCCTTGTGCCGCCTTGTCGGTTTACATGAGCCACTGCGGTGATGTTGTCTGACTGAATCAGAACCGGTTGGTCGCGAAGCAGGGTCTCCGCTTGACGTAGGGCGTTGTATATGGCCCTTAGTTCCAGGATGTTGATGTGAAGGCAATTCTCTTGACTTGACCACAGACCTTGGAAATTTCTTCCCTGTGCGACTGCTCCCCAACCTCGGAGGCTTGCGTCCGTGGTCACCAAGACCCAGTCCTGGATGCCGAATCTGCGGCCCTCGAGAAGGTGAGCGCTCTGCAGCCACCACAGGAGTGACACCCTGGCCCTGAGAGATAGGGTGATTAACGGATGCATCTGAAGATGTGATCCGGACCACTTGTCCAGTAAGTCCCATTGAAAGGTCCTCGCATGGAACCTGCCAAAGGGAATGGCCTCGTATGATGCCACCATCTTTCCCAGGACTCGAGTGCAGTGATGTACTGACACCTGTTTTGGTTTTAATAGGTTCCTGACCAGTGTCATGAGTTCCTGAGCTTTCTCTATCGGGAGATAAACCCTTTTCTGGTCTGTGTCTAGAATCATGCCCAGGAAAGGCAGACGAGTCGTAGGAACCACCTGCGACTTTGGAATATTCAGAATCCAGCAGTGTTGCCGTAACACTTCCAGAGAAAGTGCGACGTTGTTCAGCAACTGCTCTCTTGATCTCGCTTTTATGAGGAGATCGTCCAAGTACGGGATAATGGTGATCCCATGCTTCCGCAGGAGTACCATCATTTCCACCATTACCTTGGTAAATATTCTCGGTGCCATGGAGAGACCAAACGGCAACGTCTGAAATTGGTAATGACAATCCTGTACCACAAATCTGAGGTACGCCTGATGAGGTGGATAAATGGGGACATGAAGGTATGCATCCTTTATGTCCAGAGACACCATAAAATCCCCCCCTTCCAGGCTTGCGATGACCGCTCTCAGCGATTCCATCTTGAACTTGAACCATTTCAGGTATATGTTCAGGGATTTTAAATTCAATATGGGTCTGACCAAACCGTCCGGTTTCGGGACTACAAACATGGTCGAATAATAACCCCTTCCCTGTTGAAGGAGGGGAACCTTGACCACCACCTGTTGAAGATACAATTTGTGAATTGCAGTTAACACTATTTCCCTCTCGTGGGGGGAAGCTGGTAGGGCCGATTTGAGGTATCGTGAGGGGGCATCTCTTCGAATTCCAGCTTGTATCCCTGAGACACAATTTCTATCGCCCAGGGATCCACCTGGGAGTGAACCCACTTGTGGCTGAAATTCCGAAGACGTGCCCCCACCGGGCCTAGCTCCGCCTGTGGAGCCCCAGCGTCATGCGGTGGATTTTGTAGAGGCCGGGGAGGACTTCTGTTCCTGGGAACTAGCTGTGTTGTACAGCTTCTTACCTCTGCCCCTGCCTCTGGCAAGAAAGGACGCACCTCTGACTTTCTTGTTTCTTTGTGATCGAAAGGACTGCATTTGATAATACAGTGCTCTCTTAGGCTGTGAGGGAATAAAAGGCAAAAGATTTGACTTTCCAGCTGTAGCTGTGGAGACCAGGTCCGAGAGACCCTCCCCTAACAATTCCTCACCCTTGTAAGGTAAAACCTCCATATGCCTTTTTGAGTCGGCATCACCTGTCCATTGCCGAGTCCACAGGACCCTTCTGGCAGAAATCGACATAGCATTTATTCTAGAACCCAGTAGACTGATGTCTCTTAAGAATCCTTTTGGAAATCTGCAGTTTTTTATCTGGAGATTCCCAAGCCTTTTCACATAACTTATTTAGTGTGAGGGGGAAAGGTTACCTCCGGCTTCTTTTCCCCATACATATGCACCCTCTTGTCAGGGACTGGGGTTTCCTCTGTGATGTGCAACACATCCTTAATTGCTATAATCATATAACGGATGGATTTAGCCAATTTTGGCTGTAACTTTGCATCATCGTAATCGACACTGGAGTCAGAATCCATGTCGGTATCTGTGTCAACAGTTTGGGATAGTGGGCGCTTCTGAGACCCTGATGGCCTCTGCGACATAGGATCAGGCACGGGTTGGGATCCTGACTGTCCCGAGGCTTCAGCTTTTTCTAACTTTTTATGCAAGGAAGTAACATTATCATTTAAAACCTTCCACATATCCATCCAATCAGGTGTCGGCGCCGTCGGCGGAGACACCACATTCATTTGCTCCCGCTCTGCTTCCACATAGCCTTCCTCATCAGACATGTCGACACAAGCGTACCGACACCACACACACACACACAGGGAATGCCCTCTCTGAAGACAGTTCCCCCACAAGGCCCTTTGGAGAGACAGAGAGAGAGTATGCCAGCACACACCCCAGCGCCATAAACCCAGGAATAACACAGTAACTTAATGTTAACCCAGTAGCTGCTGTTTACATTGCTTTTTGCGCCTAATTATGTGCCCCCCCCCCCTCTCTTTTTACCCTCTTCTACCGTGTATCTGCAGGGGAGAGCCTGGGGAGCTTCCTTTCAGCGGAGCTGTGGAGAAAAAATGGCGCTGGTGAGTGCTGAGGAAGAAGCTCCGCCCCCTCGGCGGCGGGCTTCTGTCCCGCTTAAATATGCAATTTTTTGGCGGGGGCTCATACATATATACAGTGCCCAGCTATATATATGCTTAACTTTGCCAAAAGAGGTCCCAAATTCTGCCCAGGGCGCCCCCCTTCCCCCCCCCCCGCACCCTGCCAGTGACTGGAGTATGTGTGGGTGTGTGGAGCAATGGCGCACAGCTGCAGTGCTGTGCGTTACCTCAGTGAAGAACACGGAGTCTTCTGCCGCCTGTGAAGTCTTCTTTGCTCCTCATACTCACCCGGCTTCTGTCTTCCGGCTCTGCGAGGGGGACGGCGGCGCGGCTCCGGGACCGAACGGCGAGGGTGAGATCCTGCGTACCGATCCCTCTGGAGCTAATGGTGTCCAGTAGCCTAAGAAGCAGGACCTAGCTTCAGAGAGTAGGGCTGCTTCTCTCCCCTCAATCCCACGATGCAGTGAGTCTGTTGGCAGCAGAGCTCCCTGAAAATAAAAAACCTAACAAAATACTTTCTCTCAGCAAACTCAGGAGAGCTCACTGAAAAGCACCCAGCTCGTCTGGGCACAGTATCAAACTGAGGTCCGGAGGAGGGGCATAGAGGGAGCAGCCAGTGCACACCAGAACCTAAATTCTTTCTTAAAGTGCCCATGTCTCCTGCGGAGTCCCCAGCATCCACTAGGACGTTAGAGAAAAAATTAGCGGTGCAATTCTGTCATACACTACTGGTTGCAATAGAAAAATAAAGGTATTAGAGCAAGATGCTAAAGACCTTACTTCTAAACTTGCTTACTACATATTTTTTTCGCTGTTATTTAAATAGCAAACACATGCATGAAGCTTAACATGTAACAGTATAAGTTGATTGTTTGATGTCATTTATTGAAATCATATACAATAATTTCATTATTAAATTACAGATCACCGATCTGACAGGAGTGGATAGTAAATGCTCATTAAAGCCCCTTACTGGATGGTGTCAAAAATCATGATTTTAATAGTATCCAGTACAAGTAAATCATGTGAATAGGTATATAGGTGGAACCTTTTAGTTGCAGTTACATCATAGCCATTATGGCATGTTGTTGGGAGTGTAAGTGGCATGGTGTCAACTCTGAATGCAGGGCTGGATCAAGGGCCATATGGGTCTGGGGCTAAAATGATCAAAGGCCTATTGTGAGAAGCATAGGAGCTGTGACCAGTGATGTGTAGGTCAATGGTGGATCCAGAAGAAGGCAAAAAGGGCTTTTGCCCAATATAACACACCCCTTTTCCCGGCCCCGGCGAAGAAGTGTGACCAATGCTGTGGCAGGAGTGATGAAGCCATTAAGAGCAAAGGCCACCCTCGCAATCAATGGCTGCATCACTCTTGCTGCTGCCTCTGGGTTCCGTGGCTGTGCGTTATAAGTGGTAATTGCTTAGTGTGGGTGTAGCCTTTGTCGTGTGGGTGTGTACACTTCTACAGTATCAGTCCCAATGTCTCCCTACATATGTAAAAGAAGAAAATTCTGTTAGTGGCTTGTCATCATTATGTTGTTACAATGATGGGCCTATTTTTCATGTGGAGATCTTGCACCATAGTCCCATCCACCGCACTGTCAATGATGATGGGCCTATTTTTCATGTGGAGATCTTGCACCATACTCCCATCCACCCCATTGTCAATCTCAACCTGTTTTCATGGCTGCTGTATTTACTTGCATACATTGCAACTGAAATGCACTGGACTCAACAGAGAGATCTCACTGCCCGCCTTTTCCCAACTGCAGGTGCAAGAGTTGGTTACTGCTGCTTTGGCATTAGTTACTTCTACAGTGGGATATAGCTAACAACTCAGGATAATGCAGAACACTGCAGTGCTTGATGACTTGTGTACATAAACCATAGACGTTATACTGCACCTCACTCAAAAGAGCGAAAGTAGAAATTATTTATGTGTGTGGTAAATGTCATACAGAAATGTATCCTAGCCTATCTAATATGCCACATTGAGGGAGTTTTTATACCTTGCTAAGGTTTGCAGGTTTAGTAATGAAATGAATATTTCTAAAATGTGTGCTTTAAGCCAGCTTCTAACATTAAATTACACCACGTTAACCTTATGTCATTTGTTGGAGCTTCTGAACAAGGATTTATTGTGAGACAAACCCCTGTAAAAGGCAGTTCTGGGAAGATCACCAATTACTTGCATAGCAGGAGTGTCTTCAAACGGCCTAACACAGCCTGCTCACAGCGGTGGATTCATTTCATTAATGATTTCCTGTAGAATGAAGATAAACTAAATGAATGCAAACAAAGCTCAGACTCATTTACAAGGATGTGACAGTCTGCAACACAAAGTTTTACACCAAACTAAATATCTTTCATTACTAATTACGTTTTATCTTCATTACATTCTTTTGCCAGTTAAGCCCAACAGTAACCATGCATTTTAGGACTGAAAATTAATATTAAATTAATAATTTTATGAAGGATAATTTACGTTTATCAATATTTACAACTATTTATACTAAAAGGTGATAGTATAAAAGTAATTATTTTTATTAAGCATCAAATCAGGTAAGCATTATTTACAGCTGAACACTAAGAATTACATTAAAGGAGAAATATCCATTAGGAATATGTAATACCTTTTTCAACATCGCTTCCAATTTGAACATTAATTTTAACCTCCTAACCCCAAAAAATATATAACAGTGTATCACATGAATCGGAACTTCCCGCAACCCTCCCTCCTGCCCAGCTGTTGCATATTGACACCTCCCAAACTACCATTTCCCCCACCCCCACACCTGAGATCCATCACTGTGGCATCCATCGATGGTTACCATTTATGGCGTTGGTGGTAAAAACCATTGATGGTCTGTAACTATTCAGTGTGGTGCCATCGATTGTTTTACCATTGTTACTTTTGTGCACGTGCGTTAGCTGGCTCAGCTTCTGTGTGAGAACTGGGGGCAGGACTGAGCTGTGAGTGACAGCTGAACCTGTAAAGAGGTGGAACATCCTATTCCTGGCTCTTACAGTGTAAGAGCTGGGGGGGGGGGAAGGGGGCGCAGAACTGTTGTCTGATAGCCTAGAAGCCCTGGATATGATAGGGGGAAAAACCATACTGTATAGTGTCACTAACATCGATGGCAGGAAAATATCTGGTTTTCTGCCATCTATGGTAAAAGTATTTAACATCGACCATAAACCATCAATGGATTTAATCATCGATGGCCATTGGCGATCCATAGCTTGCACAAGCTGGAGGTCTGATGATTCTGCATCTCCAGCACTCCCCCCTCCCCTCCACAATCAATGTCCCGCAAATCACCACCTACCACAACCTGCTGAAGGTCCTGCAAACAGCTAGACCCAAACCCTATCTGCAGGTCTGCAATCAGTTACCCCCCACAACCCTTCTGCCAGCCCATGATGAGCTCAGGACTGTGGGCGGAGTTGTCAGCATAAGGGGAAGAACATGGGTGATATGTGAGGAAAGAGGGAAGACCATGGGGGATGGGGGAAAACAGGGGAAGATTGGAGGAAAGTGGGAAGGGACAAGGGGAAACAAGAGAAACAGTAGGATAAAGTAGGGGAAATGAAAGGAAAAATACCTATGCACAATAGCTAGTAGTCTGTATTCTGAAACAATTACACTGGAGAGTTACATTGACTCTCATCCAAAGTATTCACCTTTATGTCCCATATCAAATAAAAATATAAATGATTTCAGAATACTGTAACTACCTTTTTATTAATTTACTCAATCATATTTGAATAAGTTTCCATATTCTGAGAATATTGTGCCCTTAACTTTATGGTGCAGCTGGCCTTGTCTAAAGAAGGCATATTAGGATGTAAACTATGCCACTTCAATACATTTGAGGCGATTTTGCCCAATTTATAACAATACTAATAAAGTGACACTTAAATGCTCTAACATTATTTGGTGGAAAATCAATTCAGCGGGTCGGCTACAAAGTGCTTCCAGAACAGTTGAGCAATGGCACTTGCAGGCAGTAACATTGCTCATTTAGTGGCTTATTTCTATTGGTAGAAAGAATTGCGGGGTTTGGCGCAGTGCACTACAGTAATCAGGACCTTGCTTTGGGGGCTGCTGGTGCCTAATACACTCACCAGTGTATGTCACACTGTAATGTAATAAATGCGTGTTGCACTATAATGTAGTTAAGTATCACAGATGAGTGATTCTATTTGTGTTAAGCATGTAGTTTTATTCTCAGTCACAATGCTGAGTAGTGCCAGAAGAACACACTGTACATTCATTCATGAACAGTATCAATAACATTTATTGGCTTGCTCACCTACAGTGGTAACTCCTAAATACTTTTCCTCCTCATTATAATGCCGTTAATACTATATTTAGCCTTTGAGTTATTGAGACCCAAGTGCATGATTTAGCATTTTTGTCATTAGACTGTAGTTGTCACGCTCTTGACCATTCCTCTAGTCCAGAGGTTCTCAAACTCGGTCCTCAGGACCCCACACAGTGCATGTTTTGCAGGTAACCCAGCTGGTGCACAGGTGTATTAATTACTCACAGACACATTTTAAAAGGTCCGCAGGTGGAGTTAATTATTTCACTTGTGATTCTGTGAGGAGACCTGCAAAACATGCGCTGTGTGGGGTCCTGAGTACCGAGTTTGAGAACCTATGCTCTAATCAATCTTATCATCAATCATTTGTTTTACCCCTACCCTGTTGCATACTTTTGTATAATCTGCAAAAAGGCATACTTTCCCTTCGATACCATTTGCAATGTCCCTAACAAAAATATTAAAAAGCAGTGGTCCAAGCACAGATCCCTGGGGTACTCCACTGGTAACCTTTCCAGACACTTAGCAATGTCTGCCTGCCATATTAAGTGTAATGTGCATAGTCTTACATTGCAGCAAGATGTCACACTGAATTGAATTTCCCTCTGCATTTCTCTTTATGTTGTT
Organism: Pseudophryne corroboree; assembly: GCF_028390025.1. Taxonomy (NCBI): domain Eukaryota; kingdom Metazoa; phylum Chordata; class Amphibia; order Anura; family Myobatrachidae; genus Pseudophryne; species Pseudophryne corroboree. Next base: position 325,068,293 of record NC_086445.1, on the reverse strand, counting down.
TTTATACACATTCTAAATAATTTTGCCAATTAATACTGTGTGAGCTTTTTCCCAGAAATGGCCATGTGCTTCCAGATGTTGTTCGTTAATGAAAAAATCCTACCACATCTTCTTTAGCATCTCTTGGGAACCTCCAGTGTCTGCAGTCCCTGCATGGGTCAGTGATATGTAATACAAACAAAGCAGATCATTGGTAACACACTGGGCCTGATTTAGAGGAGGTTGGAGAGTGCATCGCTGTTGCTTAATTGACAACAGCAGCAATGCTCTAATATGGTAACGCAGCAGGAGTGTCTGGTATAAGCCAACGCCTACTGCATGCATCCACTGCTGCGTCCTAAGATGCGGCATAGGACCACCTGCAACTCCATCTGCCGTCTGAGTGACCTGTGGGATCATGCAAGCGAGCTGTTACAGCTCCTACCAAGAGGCCTGGAAATCTCTGTCTTCCAATGGAGATCCTGGTCTTGGCACTCCCCCCAAATGGCTGTAGACTGACAATCCCTTGACGACTGCAGCTGTTCCGCTTCCTTATGCACAGCACAGGTCCTGCACATGCACAATGTATTGAGTATCGGTACTTTGCGACATTGGAAGCACCAGCGTCCGGTCCTGAATCAGGCCCATTGTTATAGGCTCAATCACTGTTCTGCCCACATTTGGCAACATTTTTAGGGAACTTAAATCCCCAATCATTATATGAAACAGATATCATAGTGGACAACTGTGGCATTAATCATCTATTTTATCCCCTTGCACTCAATGTTGCAAGAACTGGAGCGACCAGGACAGATTTTGAGAGGACAGAACTTCCCTCATACAATCTGGCCACCTCTTTCTAACAATTGCAAAGGAAGAGGAGAGATGAATAGAAAAACTGATGCAAAAGTAGAAAGGCAAGAAAAAGCAAAACCGGCCAATCAGCTCTTCTGTAATAAATGCTATCATTATTTTACAACTATATGCATTTGAATTTTAACACTTGCAACAACAAATATATTAAGCCAAACTTTATTCTTTCCAACTCAAACGTTAGAACCTCCCGAAAACATGTGCCCTTCATTTTGTTCCCCCTCACGTATAACCCTTATAATTCCAAAGATAAATCCCTATATACTGTATTCATAGCCCTTATACAGAGAACACAATATATCATTTATATATGTGACAAGTGTGTTATCTTTCTGCATGACACATGAATTTTCTGAGCCCTCTTGAATCTCCAGCTGTTAGAAATGATTTAATGTTGTGCTCTGCAGAAATCCTTATCATCCTGGGTATAAGTATGAGTTTCTAGCCTTCCTTTTAGAAAAGTGAGCATATAGCCAGGAATTCTTGCTTAGTTCTTAAAATCTCTTTTCAAAGTGACGGTCTTCTGCGTCTTATAAACTAACCATGTAGTCACACTGTGGTTATAAGTCAGACATATGAAATTCTCCACTCTGTGCATATCATCCCCATAATCTCAAAAAGGCACTAATAGGCTGTACACCCTTCACTGTGACTTAGCCATGTTTCTATATACCTTAGATTTTTAGGTAGGTGCTTTGAAACAAAGTCCATAAGTAAGGAACACACATCATTCAGGGGGGGCCATCAGTCTTAAAGTATTAATTAGTTACATTTTCTTTCAACTGCCTTTGATTATCCTGTAGCATAGCAGAGCGTTTCTTTATTGTAGAAATGTCCTCATTTGACAGCTAGTTGATCAGGGAATTTGATGTTATAAATCTGTAACTGCTGCTCTAAAAGAAGCATCACAACCTCCATTGTTGTTTTATTTTTATTTGTTTAAACCATTGCCAGGTCTTCATAAGGGTTACTACTCAGCTGGTGTTGTAGTATCTGCCTGGTTTTCTCTGCATCTTCATTCCCGCCAACCCGCTGTGGTCACAACAGAACTTGCATACATGCTGGTATTGTAGATTCAGAAAACCAGAAAGTTTCCATTAATTTACTGCAATAAAAACCTTTCAGCGCACAAGTGACATACATACTATAGACTGTTTATATGCTCCTCTTACATTCATGGTTAAAATATGTATTTTAGAGAAACACAGAGAAAAGTTGCAATCAAAGAAGATGGCAATAAATTGCAAAACCGTTGTACTTAATATAAAATTATTTGTGGTTTTCACCATGTAAATTTTATGGCGTATCGGCAAGGAACGTAGTTGGGATCCCTGCCCACAGAACACTAACAGCCATTATGCCGACCGTAAATACACCGGGGGGGGGAGGTCAGGCTATGAGGGAGAGAGTTTGGTTTAGGCTGCAGGGAGGGGAGATTAGTGTTAGGCTGCAGGGAGGGTAGGTTATTCCCGATTTCAAGAAGTCAGGATGCCGGGGTTGGTATTCGGGATTCCCTTCAACTGTCAGAATAGTGTCGCCAAAATAACGAACGTAAGTATACCGGGAAGGTTAGGGTTAGGCTGCAGGGGAAGGGGGAGTTGGGTTAGGCTGCAGGGAGTGGAGGATTAGAATTAGGGATACTTACCTCCACTGCCCATAATGATTTCAAGCAGTCAGGATACCTGTGTCAATATTCTGACCGTCGGCTTCCCGTACCTAACATTCCGGCATTCAGAATCCAGACAACTGACAGGATGCCAACGCCGGAATCACAAATGTAACTATACCAGGGAGGTTAGGGTTAGGCTGGAGGGGGAGGGTTAGGTTTAGGCTGCGGGGAGAGAGGGTTAGGGTTTGAACCCCCTCTACCCCCAAAAGAAAAAAAAGAGGTGGCAAGGGAAGGGAAAAGGAGAACTTGCATTGGAATTGCTTCTACAGCCAATTGTGGTTTCTACTAACAGTGCAATTACTAACTTTGCCAATTCCACACATACTCCACTGGCAATATCCTTCTTCAACTATTTGGCTAATATTTCTTTGGATGGTGTTTTCAACAATCTGGGTCTCCTATTATTTATATATCACATTGTATCATGAATATTTAGACAAAGTTGTGCAGGTACTCCATTTGTCTACACAACAGAAACTTAGAGTAGTCCACAAGGGCTACTGGATAATTGTACTAAGAACTCCTGATTGATATGAAACCTGGAGACAAATTTAGGGAGGTACTGTAGCCCTAGTTCTGAGGACAGCCCTATCCTGGTGAAAAACCAAAAAGGGGCACAACATGATAATGCTCCTAGGTCAGAAACCTTGCGTGCTGATGCAATAGCAAGAAGGAAAAGAGTCTTCCATGTCAGCCATTTCAGATCTACAGATTCCATAGGTTCAAACGGTGAAGTCTATAAAGTCTGAAGCACTAAAGACAAGGAGCCCCCAGAGGGACAAAGGGAGGTTGCATCATGAGAACTCACTGAAGGAAGGTCCAGACATCAGGTATAAGAGCAATCTTACATTGGAACCATACTGAAAAGGCTGAAACTTGCACTTTAAGAGTCGCCAAGCGGAGACCCAGAGCCAATCTTGCGTGCAGAAAGGCCAGGACTCTAGCCACTCTAAAGGTTTCAGGATTGTGACATCTAGGTGCACACAACCTAAAGTATGAGTGCCATATTCTGTAGTAAATCCTTGCTAATGCAGGTTTACGAGCCCTGAACATTGTCTGCACTATCTGGCATGAAAAACCCTTCAATCTCAAGAAGGATGTCTCAAGAGCCACTTCATCAAAGACAAACAAGCCAGATCTGGGTGTAGACATGGTCCCTGAATCAACAGATCTGGCCATAGAGGCAATCTGAGAGGATAGTCTACGGAGACACCCTGAAGGTCTGCAAACCAAGGACGTCTCGGCCAATGTGGAGCTATGAGGATCACAGTGTCTACTTCCTGTTTGCAAGTTCAAAGTACCCTCGAAAGGCATGATACTGGAGGAAAGATGTAAGCAAGATTGAAATTCCAACTTACCGCCAGAGTGTCCACAAAAGCTGCGCTGGGATCTCTGGCTCTGGACTCGTACCTTGCAATTGTGGTGTGATACCATAATATCCACATCCGGGAGGCCCCACTTGTCCACCAATAGAATTTCTGGAATGAACACCGCCAAGATAGCCAGGAGGTGACACTCTGCCGAAGTGAGAATGCAGTATACCTCCTTCATGGTAGCCTGACTGCGAGTACCTCCTTGATGATTTATATAGGCTACCACGGTCGCATTGTCGGACTGTACCTGAACAGCTCTGCCATGAAGAAGATCCTGTGCCTGAAGGAATGCTTCATGCACTGCCGAAATCTTCAGAATGCTGATGGGCAGATGGGTGTCCTGTATTGTCCATTGCCACTGGAAAGAATGGTGACAAGTTACTGCTCCCCATACATGAAGACTGGCATCCGTGGTGAGGAGCACAGATTCCGGGATCCAAAATGGCAGGTATGTAGCCACTATAACAGGAAAAGCCGGGCCTCCTGTGATAGCACCATGGTCTGAATCCTGATGAGTCGGTGTTGGCCGTTTCAATGTGACAAGATCAGACGCTGAAGGATCTGGAGTGGAATTGGAAATATTCCACCATGTTGAAGGTGGAATATTCATCAAAGACCTGCATGGTCGAATGGATGGACACTCGCCTTCATTGAAGAAGGCTGCACAGACGGGTGTGAAGGGTTGTTATCTTGCTTGGTGGCAGGAAGATCCTCCCTAACTGTGAATCTAGGTTGCCTCCTAGATGTAACATCCTCTGACAGAGGGACAGGAAGGACCTTTTCCAGTTCAGAATCCAGCCATACACCTGTAGGAGGGCAATGGTTAAAACGAGATGTTGCTGTAACATCTCTGGTGACTGTGCTAGAAGCAGCAGGTTATCTAGGTAGGGAAGCATATGCCTGGGATTTGCGGCCATAACTGCCACTATCTTGATAAAGACCAGAGGGGCCATGGAAAGTCCAAATGGCAGAGCCCTGAACTAAAAGTGTTGCTGACTGACAGCAAACCTGAGGAAAACACTGATGGTTGGAAGTAATAGGCACATGTAGGTATGCATCCTGGATGTCCAGGGAAACCATAAAGTCCCCAGGCTTCAAAACCAAAACAATGGAGTGGAGGGTTTCCATGCGAAACCTGGGGACACTTATGAGCCTGTTGAGCGGCTTCAGGTTGAGGATTGGTCGAAAGGACCAACTGGGTTTTTGGACCAGAAAGTGTGGCATAGAACCCTTTCCCCTGCTGTTGTAGGGGCACAGGTATTATTACCCCTGATTGTAGAAGGGGGTAAATAGCACGTTGAAGAGTCACAGGGGTATATTCAATTAGCAGCGATAACGGACTTTTCGCATGAAAAGTCCTGTTTTCGCGCGAAAAACCGGACTTTTCCCGCAAAACGCAATTACAGCCTATTCAATTTTCCGGGAAAATTTATCGGTGATCATTTTTTCACTAATTTCACTTCACCTACTCTGAAGCAGGTGAAAAGTTGGGAAAAGTCACTATATTAAGGTAAAAATGTTTGGATATGGTACAGAACTCCCTTAATGACTAATTAGGCACGTTGAGGTTTTTAATTATTTTTAATTGCCCAATAATGACGTCATTTTTGGGGTGAAAAAGTACAAAGTGATGGAAATTGGGGTTCAAGGTATGGGACAGGTATATTGGGGTGCTTTATGAGTGGGACAGGTGTTTTTAGGCTTGCAGAGGGAGTAATCGGTCTGTTTCCACTTTTTTTTAAAGTACCCTAAATTTAATGAGAGCATTTATTTTGCTCAAAAAAACTTGCATTTTTTTTGCATTTTTAAAAAAATGCATATAACAGCCATTTCACACAATTTAAGTCCCCAAAAACTCTCTAATGTGATCTCTAATACACTTCTCTTCTGTTTTCCTATGTTAGTTTAGCATTTTTTGGGGTACAGGCTGATTTCCCCATTTTCACCTGCACTTTTCACTGCAAGATTTTCACGTGAAACCCGTTTGGAATTAAACAGGTCGAAAAACGGAGCGTTTTCGCGGCAATTTTCGCACGATTGCCGCGAAAAATTTTCGGGTGAAAAATTGCAGCGAATTTGCAGATAATTGAATACCCTAGCAAGTCTCTGCAAACTGAAGAAGCTGGCCTCCCACCCTGGGGACCCCCAGAAGGAGACACATATAGTCAGGCAGAGGGTTTGTCCTCTGGGTTAGAGGCCAGATTGTTTAGATTTAGGCTTACTGGACTTTTTAGGGAACGACTGACCCTTAACCATTCCCTGCAGACGAAAGGACCCAAAGGAGAATTCTTTTGCCTTGGGAGCCGCAGCTGAAGGGAGAAAGGCTGTCTTTGAAGCGGCGACAGTGGCTACTATCCTGTCTAGCTCAGCCTCAAATACAATACTCACTGTAATGCTTTCTTGAAATTGGAGTCTGTCCTCCAAAAGGGAAGCCAGAGCAGTCTTCCAGCAGCTACTGAGGTTTCTGACACTTTAGAAGTGAGTATGTCTGTATCAAGGGCTGCATCCTCCATATAGGAGGCTGTCTCCCTAATATGAGAAATGCAGGAAAGCTGATCCCTGGTAGCATCCGAGGGAAGACTGTCCTCAAGTACATCTACCCAGCCTTCAATAGCTTTGGCTACCCAGGCCATAGCCATGGTTGGACATGTAATAGCATCTGCCTGAGAAAAAATGGTGAAGAAATGTTCTATTTTCCTATCCGTTGCATCCTTAAAGGAGGATATAGATGGAATGGGTAATGTAGAGCTTTTCACTAGACAAACTATATGATCATCTACATAGGGGGAACTTCCCACTTAGTACATTCTCCCTCTGGGAGAGGGTAGAGAGAAGCCAGCTTTCTTTGTAACCGAAACTTCCTGTTAGGTGTACTCCAAGCCTCATGCATGAGTTCCATGAGCTGGTCTGACTGAGGAAATTCCCCCTTAACAACCCTTTGTCTCTTAAAGACTGGACCCTTAGACTTAAGAGCTGGCTCCCCTTCCTCTATGTTAAAGGGGGAACATCCACATTGGAGCGTTGGCTGCTCCGAGGCACAGGTAACATATGCCTCAGAGGATATCTCAGAATTCAAAGCCTGAGCTGACTGAGATGAGGGATGCCTGTCTAGTCAATTTAGAAGCCCTGGTCTGTCACCTTGTAACATTTCTTAAAAGGCGACTGACATCTGAGCTAAGCTCTGGACAGACTGTGAAACCATGTCCATCCAAGGAGGCTGCATAGGGGGGAGTCAAAGATGGTTGAAAGTGTTGAGGCAATCCCTATTGTGGACACAGAGCAGGAGCTGACAAGCATTCCACTAACTGCATCATAACTTGATAAAAAGAAGCCACCCATGGTGGTTCTTGAACAAGCACTGATGTGACAGTCTGTTGTGGTGGTACATAACACCTTAAACAGAGACTGTCCTGTACAGGATCCTGACGGTCTAAGCCAGCCGAGCAGGATCTGCATGTAATCAGTATAGGAGCCCCAGCCTTCTTGCCTTGAGACAAAGTAAATAAACAGTGTGTAATTACTAAATATGCAATGTGACACCCTACAATAAATTCCTTAAACACCTGGTATGGGTTATAGGAGAGGAAATACGGGGATAGATATACAGTACAGCATGAGTTGAAATCACAAACAGCAGTAGCTAACAATAAATAACATACAATGCATATAACTACAATGAGTCACCTACACAAGCCTCAGAGGATGGTAGGATAATAGCTGTATAACCTGGCCTCTGGGAGAGGTATACACGGAGACTGGACCCAGCTCCTAAGACTTGCTGTGGCAGGCTTGTGTAACAATGGCTGCTGAGCGTCTCACTGGGGGAGGAAGGCAGAAGTAGCAGCTCAAAAAGGTGGGGAAATCTTCAGAGAAATCACACTGTCACACTCGTGGCGCAGCGGCTAACGCGCTTACCGCTCCGGGTGCGCTGGATCTCCCGGCGGGCGTTGCCCCCGGTGGGCTCCGGGTCGTCGCGTCTTGCTGGCGCTGCCTCCAGCGGGTTCCCAGGGTGTGGGCGCCGCCATTGCGCCCGGCATCCACGAGAGCGTGGTGAGCGGGTGACGTCATCGGCCCCTACCGCCAATCGGGAGAGGGCGGTAAGTTCAAAGGCAGAAGCCATACATAGCCCCGGCACCTGAGTATCGTCTTTCCAATGATCACCAGTGCTAGCAGCATTCAGCGTGTTCTCAAGCTGAACGTCTCCTGTGTTCCAGCGTTACAGAGTATCTCTCAGTGGGACATTCCCTGTGCTACCAGCATTACAGTGTATCACTCAGTGGAACCTTCCCCGTGCTACCAGCGTTATAGTGTATCACTCAGTGGAACCTTCCCTGTGCTACCAGCGTTACAGTGCATCACTCAGTGGGACATTCTCTGCGTTACCAGCGTTACAGTGCATCTCTTAGAAGGACACCTCCTGTGTTTCCAGTGTTACAGGGTATCCCTAAGTGGAACGCCTTCCAAACTTCCAGAGTTACACTGAATCTCAAATCCTCATTTATTTCTTCAACATCACTCACAAGTTCTTCATTCATCTGTGTGCTTCAACATCGTTCACAAATCTTCATTCATCTCTTCAGCATCGCTCACAAGTTCTTCGTTCTTCTGTGTGCTTCAACATTGTTCTCAAATCTTCATTCATCTCTTCAGCATCGCTCACAAGTTCTGCATTCTTCTGTGTACTTCAGCATCGCCCCCAAGCCTTGGCCACAACTATTCTTTAGCATTACACGTCGGTTACAACGGCTAAGTTCTGCATGAGGAAAACCTACATCCGGCCATCCCTGCTCCGGCCCAGCATGTGGTTCCTCTTCCCTATCATCGGAAGAACCCCCGAGTTCTCAACACTCCCAACTCAGGTCAGTGACACACACTCTGGGCTGGAGGGCCTAATGGATACATGTTACTGCCCCGGTGGTCTAGTGGAGGAACGCAGGCAACACGGTCCCCGCCATCAGTGCCTGCGGTGGTCTCACTCACCAGAGGCTAATGGCCACCGTGCACTATAGTACATGAGATTGACCGCAAGCGGAGAATCGCCTTACCTGATCCTATGTACATTCGGCTGCGGCCTGGGTCCAGAAGGAGCTGTTTGCTAGAAAGATCCAGCTGGTACCCACCGAGATCCCTGGCCCAGTGAGTGTTGTGGCGCCAGCAGGGGTTGCTGGAACAGTAGCATAAACACCCTATGGGACATCCCCGCTACTTGCTCTGATGATCAAATAACTAAAAAGTAAATAAGACAAGAAAGCTTGGAGCTGCTTAACAGCAGCTCCCCTGTCTAAAGGTGCATCCAGCTCCTGTCAGCACCATACAAAAACTGGATGGCCTGGGGTGTATAGGAGGAAGGTCCAGTGCATCCTGGGACCTGAAAGTTTAACTGTGCCCAGTTCTCTCCAATTCATCTATACACCATGGTAAATCCAGTGGAGCCTATGGATCCTGCAGTGTAAGACAGTTTAGGATACGGATATGGCAGAGTCAAAGTTGAGACCAAACCAACATACTTAAGTGCTGACACTTAATAGAGTTAATATTAAAGAAATTATGAATCTACAGACCCCAAGGGTCAAATTTTAAACTAGCACCCTACTTTGCTAAAATTCTTGGTTAGTTACACTCTCTAGTAGAGTACCTTAATTTGGCATAAAATCACATGGTATTTTCTACTTAGGGGTTTATCATGGCTTCTGCAGTCTACACATAAAATCCACCAGTGGATGAATCATCTACCAATTGGACACATAGTCAGCTGAGCATGCAAGTGTACAAGGATGGGCACATTGAAAGTCCCCATCAGTTATCATGTGGCTGTCAGGACTTTACCAGAAGAGGCATTTCAGGCACAGACTCATCAGAATTTGACAATGGGTGTTTACTATGAACTTGAGGTGCAGTGTAAGGCTCCCACAAATGCAATTATAATATAAATTTTATATATATATATATATATATATATATATATATATATATATATATATATATATATATACACACACACACACACACACATACATATATATATATATATATATATATATACACACATACACACCATAGTGATAAACACGCAGGTGTTTATACAGTATGTGCAGCAAGCCAATTACAATTTCCAGATGTTAGAAAGATCTGAGGTGATCAAGAAGGAGGAGAGGTGGCATTGGTAGTGCCAAGTGGGCAGGAGGGAGTGTGAGCGGTATTCAGGCTGGAGATGTTTCCAGACTAACTATGGATTCTTAAAAGTTTGAGAAACACTGACTTTAAGATCAGACAACTGCTATTTTACCAATAAATGGTAGAGCATGTTTTCATTTATTAGTCCAGTCTCCATAAATACTTGACCAATAAAAGGCTTTTGTTGTTGAATATCCGTCATCAAATAAAATGTTACTAAAAGGAAATAGATTTTTTATTTAATATATTGTATTTTCAGTAATCTGGTCAAACCATTAATCCATTTTCATTGATGAAATAATAATTGTACATGGTTGGGGGTCCCTCCCCTGGATCTTTATTTCCTGTACTTAGCAGGGTGCCAGGATCTCTGCTGATAATCTTCAGTGCAGCTCGGATTTGTCTTTAGCAAGAAACATTAAAAACTATATTGGCCGGTACATAAGCTCTCTCCACTTTATTGCTCTCCAAAGCTAATCGTGACTCCATCTGTGCCTGGGCGCGCCTATTGACGCTTCCAGGATGCGTGCGCACGTGATGCACACGCGCCCCATTCACTAGATCGGGAGCATTTCTGTGCGCTCTAGGCATGACTAGGCAGACGGATCGCCTAATCACGCCGGGAATGCTTGTATGCAATGGAGCAGCATCACATGAGTACGGCTCCATCTGTAACATCTCCCCCAAAGACTAACTGACAAAATCCTGCTAGCAAGCTCCTATTATTTGTGGCAGACATGATTAAAAAAGTTCTTAAAGTGGAAGAGATTGTGAATAATAAGTATCTAAAGAATTTACACATGTATGTACAGAATGTTATTTTGCTTAAATTATAGAAATTAAATGCATGCTTTGTAGACAGTAACAATTATGTATCAGAGAAATATACGTTATGGTAAGAACTTACCATTGATAACATGATTTCTCTTATGTCCACAGGTATCCACAGGATAACATTAGGATATTGTCGAGCGACAGCGAAAATGGCACCAACACGGTCACGAGCTTTCTGGCCTCCCAGGATGCATTGGGGCCTCCACTATAGAGTCCCGCCCACTGACTCAGTCAGATCAGTTCTTTCCACAGCGATTTAAGGCAGGAACATTAGGTAGAGACCTGTACAGGCGATAAGAACACACATGCACACCATTCCATACAAGAAGGAAGAGGTTTAGTGATTGTCTAGATCCTCAAATCAGATGCGTCAGGGTGGGATCCCTGTGGATACCTGTGGACATAAGAGAAATCACGTTATCAACGGTAAATTCTTACCATAACGTATATTACTCTGGCTGGGTCCACAGGATTATCCACAGGATAACATTGGGATTCCCAAAGCCATTTTAGTGGTGTGGACGCTCCTGATTGCACAGGAGGACCTTTCGCCCGAAGTCTGCGTCATGAGAGGCAAAAGTATCCAAGGCATAATGTCTGATGAATGTGTTTATGGAAGACCATGTGGCTGCCCTACATATCTGTTCTGCTGAAACACCCTGCTATGCTGCCCAAGAAGGACCTACCTGTGTAGAGTGTGCAGAGACATTAGCCGGAACAGGGAGATCTGCATGAGAATAAGCTTCTGATATTACCATTCGGAGCCATCTCGCCAGCGTCTGTTTACTAGCAGGCCAACCTCTCCTATGGAATCCGTAGAGGATGAAGAGAGAATCTGTTTTCCTGATACTAGTACGATCTATGTAGATTCTTAAAGCCCGGACCACGTCCAGCGACGCTTCTTCCGCAGATAGTCCCGGTATCTGAAAAGCTGGGACTACAATTTCTTCATTCAGGTGAAACTTTGATACCACCTTTGGAAGATAGCTAGATCTCGTTCTGAGAACTGCTCTGTCTGAAAAAAAAACTTAGGAAAGGAAACTTACATGATAATGCTCCTAAATCTGACACTCTTCTGGCTGACGCCATTGCCAGTAAAAAAAGAACTTTAACCGTTAACCACTTAAGATCTGCTCTCTCAAGTGGTTCAAACAAAGGACCCTGGAGAAATTTAAGAACTAAATTCAAATCGCAGGGAGCTGCAGGAGAAACAAATGGAGGTTGAATATGTACTACTCCTTGGAAAAATGTACGTACCTCCTGTAAATCAGCAATCTTCTGCTGAAACCATACAGTCAACGCCGAGACTTGCACCCTCAAGGAAGCAACTTTCAACCCTTTATCCAATCCTGCCTGAAGGAAATCCAAAATCCTAGCTACTTTAAAAGATCTCGGATTGTAATTTTTTCCAGTACACCAGTGAATATAGGCTTGCCATATTCTATGATACACACGGGCCGAAGAAGGCTTTCTTGCTCTAAGCATGGTTTGGATTACTTGTTTCGAAAATCCTTTAGCCTCTAGGATAGAGGTTTCAACAGCCACGCCGTCAAAGATAGGCGATCCAGATGACTGTGATAACAAGGATCCTGCATTAACAGATCTGGACGTTAAGGGAGCAGTATCGGTGCTTCCACGGACATTCTCAACAGATCTGTGTACCAATGCCTTCTTGGCCAAGCTGGAGCTATTAGAATAATTGCTCCTTTTGCCTGTTTTATCTTTCTCACAACTCTGGGTAACAGAGATATCGGAGGGAACAGATATGCCAGCTGAAACCTCCATTCTACTGACAGTGCGTCTACCAGGACCGCTCCTGGGTCCCTTGTTCTTGATCCGTACCTCGGAGCCTTGTTGTTTAGACGAGACGCCATAAGGTCTATCTCCGGTAGACCCCATCTGTTCACCAGTGTCTGAAACACTTCCGGGTGTAGTGCCCATTCGGTTTCCTGAATGGTGTGCAGACTGAGAAAATCCGCTTCCCAATTTAGTACACCCGGGACAAATACTGCTGACAATGCCGGGAGATGGAGTTCCGACCATCTTAGAATGGGAGTTACTTCCTCCATCAGACTCTTGCTGTGAGTTTCTCCTTGATGATTGAGGTATGCTACTGCCGTCGCATTGTCTGAGCGGATCTGGACTGGTCTTCCTTGAAGACTGTCCTTTGCCTGAACTAGAGCCAAGTAAACGGCCCTTATCTCCAACAGATTTATCGGCAGGCGACTTTCCCTTGCGGTCCATTTTCCCTGGACCCATAGGATTCCGAGTACCGCCCCCCAGCCTTGCAGGCTGGCATCTGTTGTCAGGACTTGCCACTCTTTTATCCAAAAGGGTCTCCCCTTGTTTAAACGGTCTGTCTGTAGCCACCATGCTAGAGACCTTTTTACATTCACTGGAATCTTTATCATCTGCTTCTTTATCATTTGATGATTTCCGTTCCATTTGGTCAAAATCAGGTGCTGCAATGGTCTGGAGTGGAATTGCGCATATTCCACCATGTCGAAGGTTGATACCATCAGACCCAACAGTCGCATTGCTGCATGGACTGACATTGTCTGGGCTTGCAACGCTTCCTGAGCCATGACCTGCACTTTGACTATCTTTTTCTCTGGCAAGAGAACTTTCTGTAGGTCTGAATCCAATATGGCCCCCAAATGAACCATCCGCTGTGACGGATTCAGAGACGACTTCTCCCAATTTATGAGCCACCAGTGTCTCTGTAAACAAACTATCGTCTGTTGAAGATGGCTCAACAGTAAATCTTGCGACTGTGCTAAGATTAACAGGTCGTCGAGGTATGGGAATATTCTTATCCCCTGCTTGTGCAGACAAGCTGCCATAACCACCATGATCTTGGTAAACACCGTGGGTGCTGTAGCTAGCCCGAAAGGCAGAGCTTGGAACTGGAAATGTTCCTGGAGGATGGCAAACCTTAGGTAACACTGATGTGACAGTGCTATAGGCACATGTAGGTAAGCATCCCGTACATCCAGAGATACCATGTAATCTCCCGGTTCCATAGCCAACATTATGGAGCGTAACGTCTCCATGTGGAACTTCGGGATCCATATGTATTTGTTCAACATTTTCAGATTTAGAATTGGTCGATATGACCCATTTGGTTTCTGGATTAGAAATAGATTGGAGTAATACCCGTCCCTTTTGTGATGGAGGTACTGGGACAATCACACCTGACGGCAGTAATTTTTGGACTGCTTCTTGCAGGGCATTGGCCTTCAACTCTATACGAGACGGGCTGGTGCAAAAAAATCTTTGAGGAGGCTGCCTCCTGAACGGGAACCCATACCCCTGAGATACTACCTTCTGCACCCAGGCATCTGCTGTTGACTGTTGCCATATGTGTGCAAATTGAAGGAGTCGGCCCCCAACCCTGGAATCCTCCAGGCGGAGGCCCGTCTCTTCAGGCTGAGGGTTTCTGTTCAGGTTTGGAAGCTGGCTTTTTGCTAGCCCACTGCTTCCTACCCCTGGATTTAAACTGGGGTAGTTTAGGCTCCTCTTTTGCTTTCGCTTTGCCAACGAAAAGAGCGAAATTTTAAACCCTTGGACTTAGGGTTATAGGTAGCCGGAAATCTGACCTTTTTCGATTCAGCCTCTGATTCTAGGATATCCGATAAAGGTTTTCCAAATAATATATTACCCACAATAGGCAATGCTTCCAATTCTTTCTTGGATTCCGCATCTGCCTTCCAGGTACGTAGCCAAATTGCTCTGCGAGCGACTACTGTCAAGGCTGAAGCTTTAGAAGCAACTGTACCTACATCAATTGCTGCTTCTTCCAAATACTGGGCAGATTGTCTTATACGGCAAAAACGATCCTCTTGCTCCCCCGAAGGAGAAGGGATGCTTTCTCTAGTTCCTCTATCCATTCGCCCATAGCCTTTGCTACCCAGGCCGAAGCCATAGCAGATCTTACACTGCTCCTACTAGAGAAAAAAATATTTTTCAAAAGGCTCTCCACCCTTCTGTCTGTGACATCATTCAAAGAGGTAGATGATAGTGGTAAAGCAGATTTATGCACGAGTCGCAGAACATGTGCATCTACTTTTGGAGGAACTTCTCTCTTCGAACAATCCCCAGCAGGAAATGGATAATAAGAATCCCATCTCTTAGGAATCTTATACTTTTTACTGGGCGCTGCCCAAGACTCATCCATCATTTCCGTCAACTCACCTGACGCTGGAAATTCATCTTTCACTGATTTTGTTCGTTTAAATACAGGTGGTTTAGCTTTTAACGCTGTCTTGGCTGGCTCTTCCAAAGAAAGCACAGCCTTCACGGCATTAATAAGTTCAACCACATCTTCTGAACTAAAGCTCTGCGACTGATCACCATACGGAGTTGAATCTATTGTTTCCTCATCATCATCCGATGTATCATCTTGTGTAGTCTGCCACACAGACGTATCTGTCTTAGTCTTACCTGCCCCTTGGTTGCTTGTAGAGGCTACTGGAACCAAACCATAGGAAGGGAGCTGCATGTATGGGTTCATAGTGTAACCTAACCCTTGAGGTGGTGCTACCGGAGCTAACCTGTCCGCTATTGAAGACAGAGTCTTTGCGAACATATTCCATGGTGGCTCTGTTGGTGGTTGAACCAACTCCTGTTTTTTACTTAGCTGAAAAGCGAAACAGTTTGCACACAAACCCTCATAAGTGACCAATTGATTCATATCAATTACCCCTAACTTACAAGATAAGCATGTTAGGGCTATAGGAGTGCTTGATAAATTCTCCTTATCACTTCTGCCGCTCACAGACATGTATTAACCTGTTATCGACTACACAATTTGTGACTGAAGAACACCCTATATGTCAGTATATAGAGGTGAGATCAATCTGACCACAGTGCACCTGATTTGAGGGTCAGAACAGGACTGACATTACATAGAAAAGTCAGCACACATACTAGCAGTCAGTCACATGTTAAAGCATTAGACATTGTCATATGAGAATACAACCACCAAAACAACTTATACATAAGTAGGAAAATTGTACTTCTGTTTTAACTCGTTCTATTTTCAACATAACATGCAGAAAACACAGTAATATACAGGTCTCATATGCAATAGGTACTAAAAATTAACAATGCATACTAAGAAGTAGAGAGAATTTCTAGTACTGTATACCCTGCCTCCAGAGAGCGGGATACAGGGAGACTCACCACACTTCCATATCCAAGCAAATACGCTCGTAAGACGCTGAGTGGATTCAGACGCTACTGGTGTACACTGCCGCTCTTGATAACTGATAACGGACACGGACGCTCACCAATGGACACGGACGCTGAGCGACTTCCACGTGTATGCAGGCGCTAAGGCCTGCAACTCGGTCTGGGCGGGTTTATATCCAGTGTACACAACCGCAGCGTCTAAGGTGCGACCGAGTACCCTCGTGGTAACGTCTGAGCCGGAAGTGAGGTCATTTAGTTCATGAAACGAGAGACACGCGGGAACTGGCCATGAACTCGGAGGAGGGACGGCCAGGAGAGCGTCTGAATCCCCCCGTTGACTTAAACTCCCAGGATCGCGGCCTCTACCTAGTCCTGGCGCCTATTATCCCCAGAGCGTAGCGCTGTCACACTCGAGATGTTCGGCGCATCAACACACTGTTTGTAGTCTCCACCAAGACAGTGTAGCTGTGTCCTGACCCCTCTAGTAAGAGGAAGTCCATAGACTCACCGTCTCCCCATGCTCCGGCCACAGCCTGGTTACGTCTGCTGGACCTGCTAGAACATCCGACACAGACGCCCGTCGAGACAGCACTGATACTCAAAGGTAAGCGTTGTTGCGACCCGGTGGGGAGTTGTTGGAGCAACTCTAATATGCGTTTAAGACGCTGTTAAGAGAAGTTGCTCTAAAAAAACATTATAGTAAGTCTATACAAATAAAGTAATGAAAACTTGAGGCTGCTTTCACAGCAGCCCTGTGGCCATGCGGCTTCCTGCCGCACCAAGCAAAAAACTGATCTGACTGAGTCAGTGGGCGGGACTATATAGTGGAGGCCCCAATGCATCCTGGGAGGCCAGAAAGCTCGTGACCGTGTTGGTGCCATTTTCGCTGTCGCTCGACAATATCCCAATGTTATCCTGTGGATAATCCTGTGGACCCAGCCAGAGAAAATGGTATATTCATAAGCATAGAAATAACATCTAACCCTTAGATTATAACAGTGTGCATAATACAGGACTGCTTCTTATGGTAATGTAACAGTCAGCAGTCTAGTAATTGCGGAAAAGCAAATGTTTGTTTTATTTAACATATTCATACCCAAAGGGTGTTTTGCATCATATTGACCAGAGCAAATGTAACATATCTACAATATGTCTGCATTGAATGGACACACATACTCGTTGTTGCAGGGCAGAGCTGGATCTAGATCAAATAAAGGTCACACTATGCACAGTAATAATGTTTCAACAAAACAATGTTTTATTGAATTTTTACTTAGCACATACATTGAAAATAGAAACAGAATAATATTACAGATGTTTCAGAAAAAAAAAAGTTCAAATCAACTGTTGAGCCTTTTTTCTGCAGTCCAAAATAAGTTAGTAAATCTGGTCATTGTCTGAGAACCTTAGAACACAATGTAAGCTTGGAGATGTGTGTGCATCGGATTAAAAACAGATAAACAAAATAGGTCTTATTTCTCTTTTTCATATCAACATAAACATGTGTCCAGCTGTAATAACAGGCAAATAGACAGTGTTATGTTTGATTCATATTGATCTCTAAACTTCATGAACCTACAATAGCTGGTAAAATCATCGACTTTGACAAGTTGGTATATTTTTCAAAACCCATGTAACCTGCAATCTCTCAGCGCACAGGAAAACATACGGATATTGCTGGAAAGTCCTTCCTAGGTTTTGACGGATATCTTTCTTAGGTATATACTACATAATTCAATGAAACAGTTATACCTCTTACATACCAAACAACAGTGTTTTCCCTAGGCTCCTATTGAAAGGAAAAAACTTAAATTAATATATTTTTTTCTTTTTTTAAAGATATGGGCGCATATCCAATTAGGCGTAGGAATAACCATGCTGGGAAATGTTCTGGATTTTACACCCAGAGCTCGTCAATTATATAGCATTTCTCCAGAACGGTAAAACCATAGATTATGCATAAAAAGCAGGAATCTATGTCTTTCCTAGCACGTTAAATCTCGAGAGTGCATTTTAACGCCGACTCAGGAGTTGTGAGGAAAAGGGCACCTTCTGGTAATTAACATGCAGGGTTTTGAAGATTGATTGAATTGGTCAGTGACAACAAGTGGCTAAATCCCATGATGTCAATTTAATCTGATCACACGATGCAAATAATGACATTTTCTAATAATCATTTAAGGTTTGTCATGTTGTTCCTCCCTCTTCATATGTTGGCTTGTACATTCTGACAGTCTACAGATGCTTTTGGTTCTACTGATATGCAAAGATAAGTTCTACAGACAGCAGCTTAATAAGAAATCATAACAAAATATATATTGTTAAAACAGCATTTTTCATTCACGGACAAAAATTTGATGTACGTTTTTGTTACAACACATTGTCGCATTTAGTGTAACTGTTTTCTTTGATGAAAAACAAGCATGTTTGTCAAACCATAATAAGTAGTCACACTTACACAAACACTTTTTTCCCCGTATACCTGACAGGTTGTCTTTTGTAAAGTAGCACTGCAGAGCTTAATTTAGCATTTTAAAATGGATTTATTGCACTAAACACAGTATGGTTTGCCACATAAAACATTGTTATTCATATCACGGAGAAAAATATATATTTTTTAGTTATGTGATTACTGTAATTCGGATTATGTATCGTAGCTTTTCTCACTTTATACAGTTCTGCCATTGCAGGCTAGAGATGATATATTATGTAGCTCTCTAAAATGAAGAACATACACTGTGCAGAATCACTTCTTCACGCAGAAGCTTCCATATTGCACCTTTTAGAGTATATAAAGAGTGACAACCCCTACAGAAAGATCTTTCATTGAAGGAGATATGGCCGTTTTACATTTCTGAAAGGAAGACAGGAACAACACAACATTTCAGAACAGCTTACACTGCGATTAGATTTACACACGCATAATTAGCCGCTCATCATTTTTTTTTTTAAAGTCAGATAAACATGGCATGAATGAATATCAGTAAAATATAAAGCAAACGGAATCATATAAAAGCTGCGCATTGGACGTTAGTGCATATATTAGTACTGTTTATAGGCTATGTATTTCACGTGGTAATGCATAGATTTGATACTTCATGTTGCATTACTTGGTATCACAGATAAAAAAAAAATTTAAAAAAACAAAACAGATACATAATGAGATATCTTGAAAATATCACTGACATCAGCACAGTCCAAAGATGACAAGATGACTGCATACTGTATATAGAGATACTGTAATTGGCAATCGTTCATCCTAATATTCCATCTGTCCAAATGTATTGAGGAGGCTGTAAATTAGGAGCAGAGGGCTGTGTGTGTCCATACAGGTGGCAATTTATGGTCAATTAAAAACAGACTAATTAGCTGTCCAAATTGCAGTAATCATTGGCAACTTTAGAGGCCTAAATTTACAAATTTGCCTCAACAATATTTCATAGCAAACAGTTATGTCTGTATTATTATATACTTAAAATAATTGAGGTAATAATCAATAGTAATCTTTGAAATTACTTATCCCCAGAAAGGCCCAAAATTTGTTATTGTTGAATCTTTTTCAGAGAGAAATCTCAACTTTTTTATTTGTTTTGAAGCACCAATCAAGATTTTCAGGAGATGGGAGAAGTATAGGAGAAAATAACAAGCTAGTGTGTGAACAATCATCAAATCATATCACACATTAAATTATTTGTTCTTTGGGTCCATTTATATCTCACCAGTTCTGCAGCACTCCCACAAAGAATATGCAATGAATAAAAACTTATCACACTTGGAAATATTACATTTAGTATCATTACATCAATGAATTCTTGGTTCATAATTTGCAACGTTCATTGTTCAACTACCTGCAATTTAGTAGCATTTTAAAAAGTGACACTTTTAGGGACAAATTCAATTCTCTGTAATATGCTGGTGGATTATATTAAGGAGTCTCTCCTCATTCTGAGGACTGTTCCAGAGGCACTTCCCAAAACACCAAGGAGAACTGAATTACCCCCTTAGACCAAACACAGGAACAAAACTGTCTAACCATGAGAAGAAAGTTAGGTCACACATACAGCTCTGACTTCTCAAAATACATTTCTCACAATTCTTAAAAAACTGATCATAGAATAGTTCTGTGCACCAGCTATTGAAAGCATAATGTTCAGTCAGAGTGACCTTTCCATGATATGTACAGTAGTTTACTGAAGCAAATGGGGTTGTCCAACTAAGCCCACAGATTTTGGTCTATAAATGTCTTCCTTAAATCTGTAGAGTTCCATTAAATAAAAAATGCTCCTAAGTGTACAGATAACCGATACACTAGAAGGTTGATTAAAAGACAAAATAAAGCAGCAGGACACCAGATCTTTAGAGACTGATAATCATATTAGAGACAAGGAGAAAATAAAACCATAAAGATAGGATGCAACCCTGCATCCATTCCAGTTGCAATACATTGTTTGCCCACATCACACCCCAACACCCCATCCTTGGCACATCATTAGAAGGCAAATTAGAATTCCTATGACTCTTTCACCAAGGCATAGGGTCACCATATTCGCATTATGCAAGTTTGTCACATTGGACAAAACAGACATTTCCAATCATGTGCAAATTAGCAAGGGATTAGGAGATATTAGGTTTTCCAGAAGTAGAATGTGAAACCACTTAATTCACATTAATAAAATAAAAATGTATAATTAGACATGATCCAGGAATACATTATATTAACATAATGTAAATATGCTTATCCTTTACAGAGGACAAAACAACTTTCTCTATCATACTGTATTACATAGTATTGCTATGTGCTGTGATGCCTCAGCAAAACACTAAACACAGGCATTACAATTTGTTCTCTCTTACTATTACATTATAGAAGAAAGTGGTCTAATAGTTTTGACCATTTAGCTGCGTAAGAGATTGGGAGTCTACTTACAGTACAGTGAGTCAATGTTCTAACTTAAGAGCTCCCTTGCATGCGCTGCTAACTGGTCCATCTGAATTCCTTCAAAGCAATCTGGGGCATATGTACTAAGCCTTGAAGAGAGACAAAGTACTAACCAACAAGTTCCTGTCATTTATTTAAATGCAGCCTGTAACATGACAGTTAGGCGCTGATCGGCTGGTACTTTTTCTAACTCCAAGGCTTAGTACACATGTCCCTACATATTAATGTCATTTTAAAAAGATTTTGACATTTGAAACAATTTATGTATGGTGCTTGGGACAGTAGCTTAAAAGAATTAAATAGTATGCCTACTGGTTTAACAGCTTAATGGCAGACAACAAGGTAATTTGTTTAACAAAATTAAATGTTATTTATGTCCCAAACAACTGTGTCAAAAATGTGGTTTACAATTTAGTAATGAGGTATTCTAGAGATCAAGACACTTTGCTAAGGAAGAGAATACTCTCTTGTTATAAACCACTGTGCTGAAAGTAAAGATGCATCGGATACTTTGTGAAGGTCCATTTGGGAAGTGCATTTGTTCAATCATTGTTCAAACTGACATCACAAGATGATAAAATTATATTGAGACCACAAATGATTATATGGAACATTTTAAACAGTATCAAGTACCTTTGTTCTATTCATTCATACATACAAAAAAGGCTAATGTTAGTAAAAAATAGACATATTATTCATTTTTAAATTAACTTCATGAACTAGTGTTTGGATAGAATGACAGTGCCAAATGGTCGTACGAAGATGCATATTTACAAGGGGGTTAGGTGGGTTGTCTATCTGCAAAATTAATGTTCTCTTTTTAGGGTAAAATCTAGGTCATGCTGAAGTATACACAATGGGAATAGCATTCTGCTGTCTAAATCAAAACAGGTTATCACTTCAAACATTTGCTAATGAGAGAATAAAATAAGTAGTACAATAAAAACTTGCATCTATCCACTGATGAGTTGGAATGGGAACAGGTCAAGTATAACATGCTACACGTCTATTTTTGCTTCAAAAACCGTACGTCTTGTAGAGGATTTGGAATGTCCTCCATTTGCCAAATGTGCAATGATAAAGGAGATATTTACACAGATATTTTAGGACTATATCCTGCAACAAGAGCTGCTAGGAACCAAATGACTAATTTTCTCGTTTAGTAGTCTTCTATTCATTTCTAGTGTTGTACACCTTGTTGATTCACATTGGTAAGATAAAGGAATGTCTGCTTACGTTTGCCTGAAAAAAAAAAGGAAATATGGTCATTTATAAGCATCACAAACCTGTGATCAATATTTTTAGAGTAAACATTATTGGCTTAACAGGATTAGACAACTAAAAGGAAAAAAACAATACAAACAAATAAATCACAAGTATTGGTGATCAATAATCTTACAGGGATATACAGAGACACACATATCCACCTGATAGTTATTAGGTACACCTGCTTGTCAATGCAAATAACTAATCAGCCAACACAACATATAAAAGCATGCATATACGGCCAATGGGGCAATTGCAAGTACAGTTCATTCACTAAGTGAATAAAGCATTCAAGTCACAGTCAACATTTTGGTTGGTAAAGGACCTTTACCAAGACCAAATCCTAAAGAACAGATCAGGGAAAAACATAGAAAATAAACATATAATTATTAGCCCTCCAGTGTTGACCCTTGCCAGAAATGACGACAGGTGTCATCCAGGAGTATCATGTGCTCCAAACTGGAATCTAAAGCACAGAGAGATTTATAAATCACTAATAGTGTGCCTCACCAGAACATGAGACACTATCCAGTGCATGGGCTTTCAGTACTTAGTACAATTACTGCTGAAAATGGGCAGACTAGAAATGATGCAATACGTCATCCAGTCCAACACAAAGTAAATGCATTCCAAATTGGAGTGTACTTCCTATCATTCAGTTACAGATCATAACATCTAGTTTGCTTTTATGCGTTCTACAATGGAACACACATTGTTATATCTCTACATCACCCACACAATAAGAGTATCTGTAAAACAATAAAGGTATAGCGCATTTGGCAAACAAATACAATACATATTGAAACCACCATTACTATCATCAACCAAACAAAGGTAGACTGCTACATGTGCTCCACAGTGGAAGGATTAGAACTAAAACAGGGAGCGGTACTGCATATTTAACAACATTCAATGGGGGAAGGGGGGGGGATTTTTTTTTTTCCTGTAGCCGCCAGTAGATGGAGCCCAACAGAGCACTTAAAATTGTTACTCCGTATGGGCATGCTGAGCCGCGGGAAACACATTTCAGCTCGCAGTCCTCCCCCTCTGGGGAGCTGAAATGTGTGAAAAGTGACCTGTTTGGGCGCCCAAACTTCACTTTTCGTGATAGCGTCACTTAGTACAGTCAGGTTTAGCTGCTTTATGTGGCTACACCAGACCTTAATGGGCACGATTGAATATCGTCCCTGCGATCTCCTGTCACTTTAGATGGGAGATCAGGCGGAGATATCAACCGAATTCCTCCCAATGTCCTATATGTGCCCAGGCTAAAGGATAGTACACCCCTCTATACCTATCAACTAAGTAGTTTTCAGAGAAAAAATAAAAAAGTTGACTATTACATGTATGGTTTATTGGTCGCGGATAGTGAATAAATTATACTTAAAAGACTGTGGAAATGGAAATATTACGCTGCTAACAGACTGGAACACTAAGGACTTTGGATGGTATAAGGACAAAGCAAATGGACAGTTTACATACTAATATAGCTATAGCTCTGTAAATAGGTCCAATTGGTAGGATTTCCTCATATGCAATCACAGGTTACCTTCCAGGGGGTAGCAATAAAAGTGTACAATGTGTAAATAAGAAGCACCCACAGGACACATAAACCAGATGAAAAACTAGACATGCCATTTAGATGACCAATAACAACCTTTCAGTCTACGTTTATATTAAGACTTTCCACAAAGACAACATACAAAAGGACACACCTTAAATACAAAATCGCTGACGTGTCAGCCACCCAGAGCACCAGCAATGGGCCAATGACATCGTCAGTGCACGTCCCGCTGTCAGACACATCACCACCCACCAAAGTAGCATCTAGTAACTATTGTAATCATACACACCTCCACCAACATAAACAAAACAGCTTTTCTGCTACACTAGAAAAACTGCTATGTATCTTTGTGGCACATACATCCCATGAATATGTGGTTACATTAACAGTAATGTATTTTATGAATTCATATTTACAGTAATTCAATCGTGTGTTCTACAGTACACACAAGATTCATAACACAGAGTTATATTGTAAATATTTAACAAACAATTTTAAATAGTCAACAGCAATTTTATTCGCAACACATTCTGTTACTAACCCACTTATACCCCCCTTTCACACCGCACAAATAACTTGGTAACGACCCGGCATATTGCCGGGTCGGCGTGCGGTGTGAAAGGGGCATAGCCGAAAACGCGGGTTGCCTGACACGGCAATTCAACCCGGGAATAAAGCAGTGTTATACCCGGGTTGAATACCGGGTCAGTGTCTGCGTAAACGGGCTCCCGTGTCAATGTGTCCCGGGACCCGTTTACTAGAGCAGGGAGAGGCGGTGCAGAGATGATCTCATCTCCCAGCGCCGCCTCCACCTCCGCTGCCCGCTCAGCCCCCCGCTGCTATGGCAACCCGCCCGGCATAATGTCGGGTCGAGGATGCCTGCAGCAGCGGCCAATGCCGGATCCCACCCGGGAAGGACCCGTTTCCAATTCCCGGGTGGGATCCGGCATTGGCAGTGTGAAAGGGGTATTACAGATTTCGACCTCCAGTCAGTATAGGAGGTAGGTATTACGTGGGTTGCTATATATCTATCTAAATGCGAAAGCCCTTACTCACTTACTGACTGACTCATCACTAATTCTATTACTTCAAGATAAGTTAGGAAGCTGAAATTTAACATGAGTATTCTTCAGGTGGGAAAAAGGAAAAATACATAATTAGAATTTTAACAAACTTTAAAAATGACGTCATTACCGCTGCGTGGCTTGCACTGCATGAACGATAACTCCCAAACAGAAAATCAGGTAAAATTTTGTATTGCATCTGTAGTATGCAGAATTTAATAAACAACAAAAATGGTCCTGTCACTTTTGACCGTATTTACTACGGATACTCCGTGGACAACGCCAACAATAATGGATTAATATTTACTTAACATGAAGACGTTTCAAATTTACATTTCTATAGATTTACCACATTTTTAACACTCCCCTATATTTACAACTGTGAAAATCAGAAACTCCGGTGTGCGAACAGGTAGAATAGCTAGTATGTATATCTATCTATCTATCTATCTATAGATATATATATATATATATACATAGATAGATAGATAGATAGATAGATAGATAGATAGATAGATAGATAGATACACACACCCCTACCTCCTGGTGTTTCTCAAGCAGTAAGGTATTATGCAGAATTTTACTAGCTACAAGCCCTGTGAGATGAAACCTTTTGTACAGAGCATTAGGTGACTTCAATGTATAATGGAATCACAAAATCATTAAATAATAATGGTCATAAAGCTCTTGAAAGACATAATATTCTCATGAAAGAAAGACAGAAGGAAAGACAGACAGATAGAAAGGACATAGAAAAAAAAGAAAAGAGGTAGTTTGCTTTCCATTACAATACATGTACAATATTAAACATCTTGCATAGGCATACTATATCTACCTGCAAAATCCAAGAACATCCATTAATATACATTACGATATAACACACACTGAGTCAGCTTATATAAAGGAATGCTTTCCTTAGCTCATTCTATACCAGATGACATCTGTTCTACTGTACCTTCTATCCAACAATTGCCATTAATAAGGAAGAAGATATTGTATGTTGCATCTCTCTCTGGCCCTGCTGAAGAATATAGATTTCACATCCTAGGTATTAACACCTACTCTAAAATATAAAAAGGTATATATATATATATTTATATATATATATATATATATGCGAAGGATGATACAGCGCCACTTGTGGATTAAAATCTCAGTGATGAAAATCGTATGCTAAAAAATTAATTAAAAACACAACCACCTTGTTAAAGGTGTCTGCCACCCCTTAAGGTTGCAACACTAGTACAATGCTGCCTAAAGGATATATAGTAGGGGGATAAGGGTACCGGCGACTATTGTTGTGTGAGTACGCAAAAGGTTACTGTTAAAAGGTATGATTCATGAGCCAAAAAATATAAAATTTGAACAAACAGTTTTAATAGCACATATAGATAAGATGTTTAAAAAGGTCATAAAACATCCAAAGACAAGTAAAAAAGGTAAAAAGGTAAGGACTTCGCTTTTTAAAATAGGCAAGGGGGTCACTGCAGGGAACCCCTTGCCTATTTTAAAAAGCTAAGTCCTTACCTTTTTACCTTTTTTACTTGTCTTTGGATGTTTTATGACCTTTTTAAACATCTTATCTATATGTGCTATTAAAACTGTTTGTTCAAATTTTATATTTTTTGGCTCATGAATCATACCTTTTAACAGTAACCTTTTGCGTACTCACACAACAATAGTCGCCGGTACCCTTATCCCCCTACTATATATATATATATATATATATATATATATATATATATATATATATAAATAAAAAATAAAAAAAGTATGACAATTCACGTAATGTGATTGTTTTAAGGTATAAGCTAAAGACATAGGGGTATATGCAATTCCGGGCGAATTGCGGCACTTTTTCGCCCGTTTTTAAATTCGACACAATTCAACCGTCGAATTCCGGCAGGTGGGTGCCGCAATTCGACATATTCAATAAAAAACGGATTCGACAGTCCCGCTGTCGAAAAACGGGCCAATTGACGGATTTTGATTCGATTTTTAAAAATGTAAAAAAAACGGTAAAAAACCCGAAAAAAAATTGCGTGGGGTCCCCCCTCCTAAGCATAACCAGCCTCGGGCTCTTTGAGCCGGTCCTGGTTGCCAAAATACGGGGGAAAAAATGACAGGGGATCCCCCGTATTTTAACAACCATAAGCGGGCTCTGCGCCTGGTCCTGGTGCAAAAAATACGGGGGACAAAAAGAGTAGGGGTCCCCCGTATTTTTTGTACCAGCACCGGGCTCCACTAGCTGGACAGATAATGCCACAGCCGGGGGACACTTTTATACCGCTCCCTGCGGGCGTGGCATTAAATACCCAACTAGTCACCCCTGGCCGGGGTACCCTGGAGGAGTGGGGACCCCTTCAATCAAGGGGTCCCCCCCCCAGCCACCCAAGGGCCAGGGGTGAAGCCCGAGGCTGCCCCCCCATCCAAGGGCTGCGGATAGGGGGCTGATAGCCATGTGTAAAAATGAAAGAATATAGGTTTTTGCAGAAGAACTACAAGTCCCAGCAAGCCTCCCCCGCAAGCTGGTACTTGGAGAACCACAAGTACCAGCATGCGGGGGGGGCGCTGGTACCTGTAGTTCTTCTGCAAAAAAATACCCAAATAAAAACAGGACACGCACACCGTGACAATACAACTTTATTTCACACATGCCGACACATACATACTTACCTATGTTGACACGCCGACTGCCACGTCTCCAATGTCGACGAATCTGGGGTGTACCTGAAAATAAACTTAATACTCACCTAAATCCAGTGTCCTGTGATATTTGTAATCCACGTACTTGGCAAAACAAAAAAATGCATTTACCCGATCCACACGGACTGAAAGGGGTCCCATGTTTACACATGGGACCCCTTTCCCCGAATGCAGAGACCCCCCGTGACTGCTGTCACAGAAAGTCCCTTCAGCCAATCAGGGATCGCCACGTCGTGGCACTCTCCTGATTGGCTGTATGCGCGTCGGAGCTGTCAGACGCGCATCGCACAGCCCCCTCCATTATCTTCAATGGTGGGAACTTTGCAGGTCAGCGGTGAGGTCACCCGCGGTCAGCGGCTGACCGCGGGTAACCCCACCGCTTACCGCAAAGTTCCCACCATTGAAGATAATGGAGGGGGCTGTGCGATGCGCGTCTGACAGCTCCGACGCGCATACAGCCAATCAGGAGAGTGCCAGGACGTGGCGCTCCTTGATTGCCTGAAGGGACCCTCTGTGACAGGAGTCACAGGGGGTGTCAGCATTCGGGGAAAGGGGTCCCATGTGTAAACATGGGACCCCTTTCAGTCCGTGTGGATCGGGTAAATGCGTTTTTTTATTTTGCCAAGTACGTGGATTACAAATATCACTGGACACTGGATTTAGGTGAGTATAATTTTATTTTCAGGTACACCCCGTGGATTCTACTTGGACAAGTGGACCGAACATCGTGTCAACATAGGTAAGTATGTGTGTGTGTCGACATGTATGTAATAAAGTTGTACTTTCAAGGTGTGCGTGTCCTGTTTTTATTTGGGTATTTTTTTTGCAGTAGAACTACAGGTACCAGCGGGCCCGTTTCCCCCCCGCATGCTGGTACTTGTGGTTCTCCAAGTACCAGCTTGCGGGGGAGGCTTGCTGGGACTTGTAGTTCTTCTGCAAAAAAAACAATATTCTTTCATTTTACTCAAGGCTATCAGCCCCCCATCCGCAGCCCTTGGATGGGGGGGGGGGGGACAGCCTCGGGCTTCACCCCTGGCCCTTGGGTGGCTGGGGGGGGACCCCTTGATTGAAGGGGTCCCCACTCCTCCAGGGTACCCCGGCCAGGGGTGACTAGTTGGGTATTTAATGCCACGCCCGCAGGGAGCGGTATAAAAGTGTCCCCCGGCTGTGGCATTATCTGTCCAGCTAGTGGAGCCCGGTGCTGGTACAAAAAATACGGGGGACCCCTACTCTTTTTGTCCCCCGTATTTTTTGCACCAGGACCAGGCGCAGAGCCTGGTGCTGGTTGTTAAAATACGGGGGATCCCCTGTCATTTTTTCCCCCGTATTTTGGCAACCAGGACCGGCTCAAAGAGCCCGAGGCTGGTTATGCTTAGGAGGGGGGACCCCATGCAATTTTTTTTCGGGTTTTTAACCCATTCCATTAAAAAAAATATATATATATTTAAAAAAAAATATAAATAATACTTGTGCCTCCTAAATAGACAAACCAAGTACCTAATCCCTTCTAATATAAATAGATATGCTATTAGCAATAAAAAAAACACAAAAAAAAACATGTTTTTAAAATTTTTTATTACATTCCGCCAGCAAAGTGAGGCGGATTGAAAATGACGAATTTACTGTCAAAAAGCACTGTTGTCGAATTTACATTCTTCAATTGAATATACTTTTGTCGAAAAGCCGCATTTGTACCATTGCAGAAATGTCGAATTTGTCAAATGTCGAATTTCAAAAAGTCGAATTTGAAAAGTCAGTTTTTTTGACGAAAAGTACTGTATTGCATTGTCGAAATTTATTTTTTGGGCGAAAAAGTCCAGTTTTTCGGGAATTCGACCGCAATTACATATACCCCATAACCACTAGTGGAATTGTGCTAGTGAAATTCAGTATAATTGTTTAGCAGAACAAATTGATGTCAAAACAAAAGGATTTAAAAATAAACATCTTTGTCTCCTTCGTCCTAGAGGATGCTGGGGACTCCAAAAGGACCATGGGGTATAGACAGGATCCGCAGGAGACATGGGCACTTCAAGACTTTAAATGGGCGTGAACTGGCTCCTCCCTCTATGCCCCTCCTTCAGACCTCAGTTAGATTCTGTGCCCAGAGAGACTGGACACACACTAGGGGAGCTCTACAGAGTTTCTCTAGAAAATACTTTTGTTAGGTTATTTTCAGGGAGCACTGCTGGCAACAGGCTCCCTGCTTCGTGGGACTGAGGGGAGAGAAGCAGTCCTACTTCTGTGAGTTTAAAGGCTCTGCTTCTTAGGCTACTGGACACCATTAGCTCCAGAGGGTCCGATCACTTGGTGCGCCTAGCTGCTCGTTCCCGGAGCCGCGCCGCCGTCCTCCTCACAGAGCCTGAAGAGAGAAGCCGGGTGAGTAGCAGAAGCAATAAGACTTCAGAGGCGGCAGAAGGCTTCTGATCTTCGGAGGTACTGAACAACAGTCGCGTTGCGCACCATTGCTCCCACACACTAACGGCACTATATGGGTGCAGGGCGCAGGGGGGGCACCCTGGGCAGCAATTAAACCTCATTTTGGGGACTGGCAAGACAGTATACAGTGCATAGGCACTGTATACAGACCCCCGCCAGTATAAATAATAGCGGGACACAAGCGCGCCATGTAGGGGGCGGGGCTTCGTCCTCCAGCTCTAATCAGCGCCATTTTCTCTTCACAGCAAGCTGCAGAGACGCTGGTCCTGGCCCTTCACTTCTGTCTCAAGTAACAGGGTGCAAAAGCAGGAGGGGGGGGGCACAGCATATTTGGTGGTGTATTTATTTAAATACAAAACCTCATTTTGGGGACTGGCAAGACAGTATACAGTGCATAGGCACTGTATACAGACCCCCGCCAGTATAAATAATAGCGTGACACAAGCGCGCCATGTAGGGGGCGGGGCTTCGGCCTCCAGCTCTAATCAGCGCCATTTTCTCTTCACAGCAAGCTGCAGAGACGCTGGTCCTGGCCCTTCACTTCTGTCTCAAGTAACAGGATGCAAAAGCAGGGGGGGGGGGGGGGGGCACAGCATATTTGGTGGTGTATTTATTTAAATATAAAAGCGCTGCTAGGTCTGGGGTTTTGAAAATTCCTTTAGACCGGGTGAGGCGCTGGGTGTGAGCTGGCAAACTCCCTTTGTCTCTCTGAAGGGCCTTACTGTGGGTCTGTCCCCTATAGCCCAGTGTGATTTTGGGTGTCGGTACTCGTGTGTCGACATGTCTGAGGCTGGATTCTCTTCCCAGGAGGAGGCTGGTGCGGGGGTAGAACAGAATGTGGGAGTGACTCCGTCGGCACCGCCGACTGGTGATTGGGTAGATATGTGGAATGTTTTGAATGCAAGTGTGGCTTTGTTGCATAAGAGATTAGACAAATCGGAGTCTCAGAACCAAGCATGGAGACAATCCATGGGAGATGTGTTGTCACAAACTCAGACTTCAGGGTCACAGAAACGTACGTTTACCCAGATAGCAGATACAGATACCGACACGGATTCGGACTCCAGTGTCGACTATAATGATGCCAAGTTGAATCCCAAATTGGCTAAGAGCATTCAGTACATGATTGTGGCAATAAAGGATGTGTTACATATCACTGAGGACCCCGCTGTCCCTGAGACAAGGGTCTGTATGTTTAAAGGAAAGAAACCTGAGGTAACGTTTCCTCCCTCTCATGAACTGAAGGCTCTTTTTGAAATGGCTTGGGAAGCTCCTGACAAAAAGTGGCTGATTCCCAGGAGAATTTCTATGGCATACCCGTTTTCCTCTGGGGATAGGTTAGGGTGGGAGTCATCTCCCACGGTGGACAAAGCTCTAGCACAATTGTCCAAGAAGGTGGCGCTACCGTCCCCTGACACGGCAGCCCTTAAAGATCCTGCAGATCGTAAACAGGAAACTACTTTGAAATCTATTTATGTCACTACGGGTACGCTGCTCAGGCCGGCTGTAGAATCGGCATGGGTGAGTAGCGCGATTGAAAAATGGGCAGATAACTTGTCATCTGACATAGACACCCTGGATAGGGATAGCGTGCTTTTGACACTGGGTCATATCAAGGACGCTGCAGTCTATCTAAGGGAGGCTGCGAGAGATATTGGCCTCTTGGGATCAAGGGCCAATGCCATGGCAATCTCGGCTAGGAGGTCTGGTGGACTCATCAATGGAATGGTGATGTTGATTCTAAAATGGCTATGGAGGCTCTGCCCTATAAAGGTGGAGTTTTGTTTGGTGAAGCCCTCGCAGACCTGGTTTCTACAGCTACCGCGGGTAAGTCTTCATTTCTCCCTTATGTCCCTACACAGCAAAAGAAAACGCCTCACTATCAGATGCAGTCCTTTCAGTCTAATAAATTCAAGAAAGGACGAGGGTCCTCCTTACTTGCTGCTAGAAGCAAGGGGAGGGGAAAAATGTCGCCGGCTGTGGCAAGCTCCCAAGAGCAGAAGTCCTCCCCGGCTTCTGCTAAGTCCACCGCATGACGCTGGGGCTCCCATGCGGGAGTCCGCACCGGTGGGGGCGCATCTTCAGCTCATCAGTCAGGTCTGGGTTCAATCGGGCCTGGATCCTTGGGTGCTGGAGATTGTGGCCCAAGGATACAAACTGGAGTTTCAAGACGTGCCCCCACACCGATTTTTCAAATCGGCCTTGCCAGCTTCTCTTCCGGAAAGGGAGGTAGTGTGTGCTGCAATACAAAAGCTGTGTCAGCAGCAAGTCATTGTCGGGGTACCCCTGTCACAATGGGGGGGAAGGGTTTTATTCAAGCCTGTTCGTGGTCCCGAAACCGGATGGCTCAGTCAGACCGATTCTGAACTTAAAAACCCTCAATCTGTTTTTAAAAAGGTTCAAATTCAAGATGGAATCTCTCAGAGCAGTGATCTCCAGTCTGGAAGGGGGGGATTTTATGGTGTCAGTCGAAATAAAGGATTCTTACCTGCATGTCCCCATATATCCTCCTCATCAGGCGTACCTGAGGTTTGCTGTTCAGGATTGTCATTGCCAGTTTCAGACGTTGCCGTTTGGTCTTTCCACGGCCCGAGTGTTTTCACCAAAGTAATGGCGGAAATTATGGTGCTCCTGCGCAAGCAAGGGGTCACAATTATCCCGTACTTGGACGATCTCCTGATAAGGCGAGATCAAAGGAGCAGTTGCTAAAAAACGTTGCGCTCTCCCTGACAGTTCTGCAACAACATGGCTGCCTCCTAAATTTGTCAAAGTCACAGTTGATTCCGACAACACGGCTGTCGTTCTTGGGCATGATTCTGGACACGGAACTACAGAGAATCTTTCTTCAGTTGGAAAAAGATCTGGAAATCCAGAACATGGTCAAGGGAATTCTGAAACCGGCAAGAGTGTCGATTCATCAATGCACTCGAGTGCTGGGGAAGATGGTGGCGGCTTACGAGGACATCCCGTTTGGCAGGTTTTATGCCAGATTTTTTCAGTGGGACCTGTTGGACAAGTGGTCCGCGTCCCATCTACACTTGCACCGGAAGATAGCCCTATCTCCCAGGGCCAGGATTTCTCTCCTGTGGTGGCTCCAAAGTTCTCACCTCCTAGAGGGTCGCAGGTTCGGGATCCAAGATTGGATCCTGGTAACCACGGATGCGAGTCTCCGAGGTTGGGGAGCGGTCACACAGGGGGAAATTTCCAGGGAAAATGGTCGAGCCAAGAAACTTGTCTACACATAAACATTCTGGAATTAAGGGCCATTTACAACGGCTTTGTACAAGCGGAACATCTGCTTCGCGGCCTACCCGTCCTGATTCAGTCGGACAACATAACAGCGGTGGCGCACATAAACCACCAAGGCGGAACAAGAAGCAGAGCGGCGATGCCAGAGGCCACAAGGATTCTTCGCTGGGCGGAAAAACATGCAAGCGCTCTGTCAGCGGTCTTCATTCCAGGCGTGGACAACTGGGAAGCAGACTTCCTCAGCAAACACGATCTCCATCCAGGAAAGTGGGGTCTTCATCCAGAGGTCTTGGCAGAAGTGACAAGTCGTTGGGGAATTCCTCAAATAGACATGATGGCGTCTCGCCTCAACAAGAAGCTTCAGACGTATTGTTCCAGGTCGAGGAACCCTCAAGCGATAGCAGTGGAAGCACATGTGACACCGTGGGTGTTTCAGTCGGTCTATGTGTTCCCTCCACTTCCACTCATCCCAAAGGTGATAAGAATCATAAGAAGAACAGGAGTTCAGGCGATACTCATTCCAGATTGGCCAAGGAGGGCCTGGTATCCGGATCTTCAGGAATTACTCATAGGAGATCCCTGGCCTCTTCCTCTAAGAGAGGATCTGTTACAGCTGGGGCCGTGCGTGTTCCTGGACTTACCGCGGTTGCATTTGAAGGCATGGCGGTTGAACGCCAAATCTTAGCTTGAAAGGGTATTCCCAGAGAGGTCATCCCCACTCTACTGAAAGCTAGAAAGGAGGTAACGGCTAAGCATTACCACCGTATTTGGAGAAAGTATGTGTCTTGGTGCAAATCCAAGAAGGCTCCTACGGAAGAATTTCAGCTGGGTCGGTTTCTCCATTTTTTGCAAGCTGGTGTGGAGGCGGGCCTAAAGCTAGGATCTATTAAAGTGCAGATTTTGGCCTTATCAATTTTCTTTCAAAGGGAATTGGCCTCGCTTCCAGAAGTGCAGACTTTCGTGAAGGGTGTGCTGCACATCCAGCCTCCATTTGTGCCCCCAGTGGCACCATGGGACCTTAACGTGGTGTTACAGTTCCTTACGTCACATTGGTTTGAACCTTTACAAAAGGTTGAGTTGAAATTTCTTACTTGGAAAGTGGTCATGCTTTTGGCCTTGGCATCCGCGAGGCGGGTGTCGGAATTGGCGGCTTTGTCTCACAAAAGCCCCTATTTGGTTTTCCATGAGGATAGAGCGGAGTTGAGGACTCTTCAACAATTTCTTCCGAAGGTGGTTTCTTCATTTCACATGAACCAACCTATTGTAGTTCCGGTGGCTTCTGAAGCCTTGGGGGATTCAAAGTCTCTTGATGTGGTCAGAGCTTTGAAAATGTATGTAGCCAGAACGGCTCGTATCAGGAAAACTGAGGCGCTGTTTGTCCTGTATACTTCCAACAAGATTGGGGCTCCTGCTTCTAAGCAGACTATTGCACGCTGGTTTTGTATGATTCAGCATGCTCATTCTACGACTGGTTTGCCGTTACCAAAATCGGTGAAAGCCTATTCCACTAGGAACGTGGGCTCGTCTTGGGCGGCTGCCCGGGGTGTCTCGGTGTTACAACTTTGCCGAGAAGCTACTTGGTCGGGTTCAAACACTTTTGCAAAATTCTACAAGTTTGATACCCTGGCTGATGAGGACCTCATGTTTGCTCAATCGGTGCTGCAGAGTCATCCGCACTCTCCCGCCCGGTCTGGAGCTTTGGTATAGACCCCATGGTCCTTTTGGAGTCCCCAGCATCCTCTAGGACAAAGGAGAAAATAGGATTTTAATACCTACCGGTAAATCCTTTTCTCTTAGTCCGCAGAGGATGCTGGGCACCCGTCCCAGTGCGGACTCTACCTGCAGTAATTGTTATTAGTTATTGCTTTTGTTATACAAAGGTTGTGTTTTGGTTCAATCAGCCTGTTGCTGATTTTTTGGTTCATGCTGTTGACTGGTTAGTTGAATGCCATGTTGTACGGTGTGTTGTGGTGTGAGCTGGTATGTGTCTCACCCTTGGTTAACAAAAATCCTTTCCTCGAAATGTCCGTCTCCCTGGGCACAGTTCCTATAACTGAGGTCTGGAAAAGGGGCATAGAGGGAGGAGCCAGTTCACGCCCATTTAAAGTCTTAAAGTGACCATTTCTCCTGCGGATCCCGTCTATACCCCATGGTCCTTTTGGAGTCCCCAGCATCCTCTACGGACTAAGAGAAAAGGATTTACCGGTAGGTATTAAAATCCTATTATATGTAACCACATAAAATATTATACACAATAGAAATAAAAAAAATAAAAAAAAAACCCAGCTAGGTCAAATTTACCACCTCTGGCATGCACATTACACCTCAGACTAGATATTACACCTTCAGGTGAAAAAGGTAAAAACTACACTGCAAGTTTAAATATGCTGGGGCGGACTACAGGTCCCAGGACACAATTTTTTAATTTTATAAAGCTTTTATTGCACTTGAACAAATAAAAACAGAAATGGCAATTGATGTTGTTGATTAATAAAAACCGAGGAACTGAAATAGGTAATCAAATGTGGATGTAGTCACGATCCCAGCGGTCGGGATCCCGGTGGTCAGCATACAGATGCCCCCAGAATGTAGGCAGGGGGCCGAGGGATATTCCCACTCGTTGGTGTCCACGAAACCCATAGAGTGGGAACAGAACCTGTGGCAACTGCAGCGAGCAAGGGGCTTTGTTGCGCTCAGCCCCCAGCCGGGATCCTAATCGCCGGTGTCCGAAACCCAACCCATCAAAATCAGTGTTCATGGACATTGAAGAGGCCCACTTATACTCCAGCTATTTTCATTGGAGTGCCATGGTGCATCTAGTAAACTGTGGCCGCTGTGCTAGATATGATGTAGCTGCTGATTGTGTCCAGTCTCAGTACAGAGTACAAATATATGCAGGTAAGTGCCAGAACAGCAAATCCTGATTTCAGAGCCATAACATTAGCAGCTGCTGGAACCTCTAGTGGTTATCATTTGCAGTGGTGCCGAGAGAGGGGGGAGGGGGTACAGATTACCTGGGCATGCCAGGGGGCCCAGGCCAGACCACACCAGTAGCCTTTTTTGTTTTTGTTTTTTTTTGGGGGGGGGTACTTTTTTTTCTGTATTATAAATCAGTGGTCGGACGGGCGTGTGAGCGGAGGGTCAGGTCACCGGGAGGAGAGAGTTACTGTATGTGTGTGTCGCCTGGCTGTTTGTCCCTTGTTGTGGACATTCCTCACAGCCATTTCCAGCTGCCGCACCGCTGCTAAGATGTCGCGAGATGATGACATCATCATCTCGAGAGTTAATCTCTGCAGCCAGCTCTGGATGGCCTCTTCAGAATCAGCAGGCTCCGGGTGGCGAACAGGGACTGAAAGGGGCAGGCATACAGCTGGCTGGGCGTGGCCCATGGGTTTAAGAAGTGGCGCAGCTCAGCTCAGTTGTGATAATCAGCAGCAGGGCTGGTCACCTCATTGGGAGCTAGCCTGTTAGGCTGCAACACTGTGAATTGAGAACTGTGACTGAGTGATAGACACAGCACTGTGGTGTGGCAGGCAGCTGCTAACAATTTCTTAATTCTATATAAATATTTTATAATACATG
This sequence comes from Pseudophryne corroboree, assembly GCF_028390025.1. Taxonomy (NCBI): domain Eukaryota; kingdom Metazoa; phylum Chordata; class Amphibia; order Anura; family Myobatrachidae; genus Pseudophryne; species Pseudophryne corroboree. The sequence continues at coordinate 325,031,389 of NC_086445.1, read as the reverse complement.
CATCCATACATTACCAATAGTGTTAGTATTACACACACACACACACACATATATATATATATATATATATATATATATATATAGAGAGAGAGAGAGAGAGAGAGAGAGAGAGAGAGAGAGAGAGATCTACTGTATATATATACACATATATTGAGTACGTACTGCGCCACACCCACTACGGGGGGGGGGGGGGGGGGGGGGGGGTCCCGGAAAGTTATTGTACTGGGGCCCAGGATTTCTTTTGGCAGCCCTGATCATTTGTATATTGTATTGTGAGTACACACACTCACATTAGGAGTTTGCTGTTATAGTAATTTCGGTATCCTATTTAGGATTACTACTTTTGTGATATTCTGTGATATATTTCTTCTATTTATTATATTACCGCCTGGTCACTTATTGTGTTATAAGCTAAAAACAAAGTGCAACATTCCTTCTGCGGCAAAATATCTACCCTTTGATCAATGGCAAACATAAAATATTTCAGCTCTGATAACAATTACATTTTACTCTTTGTACTCCTTTAACAGAGATGTTTTGGAAAGATTTATGGATTCAGTGAGATAACACAGCCAACAGTTTAAGGGGCACATTCATAATCACATAACCATGTATCTTTACTTACTTTTCCCTTAATTATGTAAATATGATTTAACTAAAGTTATAAAATGGATCCTAAATTTTTATACCCACTCACATAGGTAACGCAGGAGATATCAGTGATATCTTACCTTGCAGCCCTGACACTGTCCACAGTCCTCATAAACTAGTATGGAGGTAATCATACAACAAACTCCAAAAAGGTTTCAAAGTTTCACTGCGGGAATCTATGCCATCTTCCTATGAGAAGGAGGTCTGGGTCATGAATGGTTCCCTCCACCGGGGCGCATGCAACTTGAGGAGAGAAGGTTACATTACTAATATCAGCAGCCTTTGAGTTATAGACTAAGTGGAATATCCATTTACAGCACCTGATTGCGTAAAGGGGGCATAAATACTTAGCTGTGGACTTGGGACCATCATTCTGCCTTGATAAAGACCCAAGGAACAAGGGTCGAAATGCGTTGGTTATAAGGAAGGGATTCCGCAGCACCTGCTGGAGTGAACAGGACTGCTGAGCAAATGCCAGGGAGAGATACCAGATTGGTCTACCCGGGAGATACCTGGTGATTATTACAGAAAAAGATTGTTTGGGAACTGTTCACTATCAGTTCTCATCTTTTCTGGTAATTGTTCTGTATTTCCACTACAGCGGGACTTAAGGGGATTCCCTGTTCATATGTGATTTTATGTTTTTTTATCTGTATGTGTTGTGTAAATGAAATAACTTTACTACACATGCCGCTATTTTATCTCTTTCCTCACATGCTGAGCTTTGCTGAAAGAGGATGGATTCAGCAAAGTGACACATCTACCCAAGGAATGTATTTTTGAATATATTCTATGTAATACGTTTATTGCCTTATTTACCATTGTATTGTTCAAGGTTGTGCATTCATTACTGAGGCACCTGGTGGTGCATTTATCCGCTATTCCATTTCCAGTACCTTTGTTTTGGGGTGTTTTTGGGGCGATACCTCTTAGATTTCATGTACCATAGGGCTGCCCAATTGTCTTGCGCAGTTCATAGGTAACCAAAATTTTATACATATTGTAAAATTCTGTCTTTTACAAGAGCATCGACTGTGTGTTTATCATACAGAACAAACAGTTTTATTAACAAATATATGTGACAGCAATGTAATGTTTGTAAAATCACTTAATTTGCTATCGTCATTCACCTTCCAGTATAATCAGTGTGGAAGTACATAGACATGAATAGGTTGCAGTTTACTACTTTGCAATATCCAGAGATTATGGAGAAGACAAGTACACAGAGCAGTGTGGTGCAATCACTGCAGGACAGTGATGTTACATGCTATACAGGGTATCCAGTCAATAAGTCAACATAGACGTCAAGTAACATGACTTACGGAAATGTTGACATATTATGTTGACATAGTATTTTAATGCTAAATTTAGATATAAGCTAAAATAGCAAACAAACAAAAAAAGTCATCATTTTGACCATATCAACATTTCTCTAGGCGGAAATGTTACACGTCGACATTCAGAACATGTGGACATTCTGGCAATGACATATCATACCACATCCCTATGAAACGTTATTCTCAAGATGTATAAATTTAATAACAGCACTGGAAGTGGAATTTAGAGAATATTTTATGACACTTATCACATTTTAATTTGGACAGTCAGGCTCAGTTTGAATGGAAAGCCATAGAAATAGTTTAAGAAAAATTGCATTTTATTTGGCATAAAATAAGATTTTACACTTACCGGTAAATCTATTTCTCGTAGTCCGTAGAGGATGCTGGGACTCCGTAAGGACCATGGGGAATAGACGGGCTCCGCAGGAGACATGGGCACTTTGAGAAAGACTTTAGACTCTGGGTGTGCACTGGCTCCTCCCTCTATGCCCCTCCTCCAGACCTCAGTTAGAGAAACTGTGCCCAGAGGAGATGGACAGTACGAGGAAAGGATTTTCGTTAATCCAAGGGCAAGATTCATACCAGCCACACCAATCACACCGTATAACTTGTGATAAACTACCCAGTTAACAGTATGAACAAACAACATAGTCTCGGTCCAAACCGATGAACTACAATATAACCCTTATGTAAGCAATAACTATATACAAGTCTTGCAGAAGAAGTCCGCACTTGGGACGGGCGCCCAGCATCCTCTACAGACTAGGAGAAATAGATTTACCGGTAAGTGTAAAATCTTATTTTCTCTAACGTCCTAGAGGATGCTGGGACTCCGTAAGGACCATGGGGTCTATACCAAAGCTCCCAAACGGGCGGGAGAGTGCGGATGACTCTGCAGCACCGATTGAGCAAACAGGAGGTCCTCCTCAGCCAGGGTATCAAATTTATAGAACTTTGCAAAGGTGTTTGACCCCGACCAAGTAGCTGCTCGGCACAACTGTAATGCCGAGACCCCTCGGGCAGCCGCCCAAGACGAGCCCACCTTCCTAGTGGAATGGGCCTTAACTGATTTAGGCAATGGCAATCCTGCCGTAGAATGCGCCTGCTGAATCGTGTTACAGATCCAGCGAGCAATAGTCTGCTGTGAAGCAGGCGCGCCAACTTTGTTGGCTGCATACAGAACAAACAGCGCTTCAGTTTTCCTAACCTCGCTGTTCTGGCCACATAAATCTTCAAAGCCCTGACCACATCAAGGGACTCGGAATCCTCCAAGTCCCGTGTAGCCACAGGCACGACAATAGGTTGATTCATATGAAAAGAAGAGATCACTTTAGGCAGAAATTGAGGACGAGTCCTCAATTCTGCCCTATCCACGTGGAAAACCAGATAGGGGCTTTTATGTGACAAAGCCGCTATTTCCGAAACACGCCTCGCAGAAGCCAAGGCCAACAACATGACCACTTTCCAAGTGAGATATTTCAACTCCACTGCTGTGAGTGGTTCAAACCAAGGTGATTTGCGGAAACTTAATACCACATTAAGATCCCAAGGCGCCACCGGAGGTACAAAAGGAGGCTGAATATGCAGCACCCCCTTCACGAATGTCTGTACTTCAGGAAGAGAAGCCAATTCCTTTTGAAAGAAAATGGATAAGGCCGAAATTTGGACCTTTATGGACCCTAATTTTAGGCCCAAAGTCACTCCTGTTTGCAGGAAGTGAAGCAGACGACCCAAATGGAACTCCTCCGTAGGAGCAGTCCTGGCCTCACACCAAGAAACATATTTTCACCATATACGGTGATAATGTTTCAATGTCACGTCCTTCCTAGCCTTGATCAGGGTAGGAATGACCTCCTCCGGAATACCTTTTTTCACAAGGATCCGGCGTTCAACCGCCATGCCGTCAAACGCAGCCGCGGTAAGTCTTGGAACAGACAGGGCCCCTGCTGCAGCAGGTCCTGTCTTAGAGGAAAAGGCCACGGATCTTCTGTGAGCAACTCTTGCAGATCCGGATACCAAGTCCTTCGTGGCCAATCTGGAACAATGAGGATTGTCCTTACTCTTCTTAGTCTTATTATTCTCAACACCTTGGGTATGAGAGGTAGAGGCGGGAACACATAGACCGATCTGAACACCCAAGGTGTCACTAGAGCGTCCACCGCTACCGCCTGGGGGTCTCTTGACCTGGCGCAATACCGCTTTAGCTTTTTGTTGAGACGGGACGCCATCATGTCTATCTGAGGCAGTCCCCACCGACCCACGATCTGTGCGAAGACTTCTTGATGAAGTCCCCACTCTCCCGGATGCAGGTCGTGCCTGCTGAGGAAGTCCGCTTCCCAGTTGTCCACCCCCGGGATGAATACAGCTTATAGGGCGCTTACATGGCCTTCCGCCCATCAAAGAATCCTGGTCGCTTCTGCCATGACCGCTCTGCTCCTTGTGCCGCCTTGGCGGTTTACATGAGCCACTGCTGTGACATTGTCTGACTGAATCAGAACCGGTTTGTCCCGAAGCAATGCCTCCGCCTGGCGTAGGGCGTTGTATATGGCCCTCAACTCCAGGACGTTGATGTGGAGACAAGTGCCTAGATCCGACCAGAGACCTTGGAAATTTCTTCCCAGTGTGACTGCTCCCCAACCTCGGAGGCTTGCGTCCGTGGTCACCAGGATCCAGTCCTGAATCCCGAACCTGCGGCCTTCTAGGAGGTGAGCACTGTGCAGCCACCACAGGAGAGATACCCTGGCTCTGGGAGACAGGGTGATCCTCTGATGCATTTGTAAATGGGACCCGGACCATTTGTCCAGTAGATCCCATTGAAAGGTCCTCGCATGGAACCTTCCGAAGGGGATGGTCTCGTACGATGCCTCCATCTTCCCCAGGACACGCGTGCAGTGATGCACTGAAACCTTTTTTAGCTTTAATAGGTTACTGACCAGGGCTATGAGCTCCTGAGCCTTTTCCATCGGAAGAAAAACCTTTTTCTGGTCTGTGTCTAGAATCAGACCCAGAAAGGTCAGGCGCATTGTAGGGACTAGCTGGGACTTCAGGATATTGAGAATCCAGCCGTGCCCCTGCAACATCCTTACCGACAGCGACACGCTGTCCAGTAACTTCTCCCGAGATCTCGCCTTAATGAGGAGATCGTCCAAGTATGGGATAATTGTGACACCCTGCTTGCGCAGGAGCACCATCATTTCCGCCATTACCTTGGTGAAAATTCTCGGCAACGTCTGAAATTGGTAATGACAGTCCTGTACTGCAAATCTCAGGAACGCCTGGTGAGGAGGGAAAATCGGAACATGAAGGTATGCATCCTTTATGTCCAGGGACACCATCCAATCCCCCGCCTCCAGGCTGGCGATGACCGCTCTGAGCGATTCCATCTTGAACTTGAACTTTTTCAAGTACAAGTTCAGGTATTTTAGATTCAAAATGGGCCTGACCGAACCGTCCGGTTTCGGGACCACAAACAGGGTTGAGTAATACCCCTTTCCTTGCTGGAGAAGAGGAACTTTGACTATCACCTGTTGAAGATACAATTTTTGAATTGCAGTCAACACTAACTCCCTTTCTGACGGGGAAGCTGGCAGAGCCGATTTGAAAAACCGGCGAGGAGGCACGTCTTCGAATTCCAGCCTGTATCCCTGAGAAACAATATCTATAGCCCAGGGATCCACCTGTGAGTGAACCCAGACCTGGCTGAAAAATCGAAGACGTGCCCCCACTTGAGCTGACTTCCCCCGGGAAGCCCCAGCGTCATGCGGTGGACTTTGCAGAAGTAGGGGAGGACTTCTGCTCCTGGGAACTAGCTGCATGCAGCTTTTTTCCGTTGCCTTTTCCTCTGGCAAGGAAGGACGATCCCCGTACCTTGTTATTTTTATTGGAACGAAAGGACTGCATTTGATAATGAGGTGCCTTTTTAGTATGCTGCGGGGGGACATAAGGTAAGAAATTCGATTTACCGGCCGTAGCAGTAGAGACAAGGTCTGAGAGGCCTTCTCCAAACAACTCCTCCCCTTGTAAGGCAACGACTCCATATGCCGCTTTGAGTCGGCATCCCCCGTCCACTGTTGGGTCCACAGGAGTCGCCTAGCAGAAATAGACATAGCATTTATTCTGGAGCTTAGTAAACAAATGTCTCTTTGAGCATCCCTCATATATAAAGCAGCATCTTTGATATGCTCTAGGGTCATTAGAATGGTATCCTTATCTAGGGTGTCAAGTTCCGTAGATAAGGAATCTGTCCATGCTGCGACAGCACTACACACCCAGGCCGATGCCATAGCTGGTCTAACGATAGTACCGGAATGTGTGTAAATGTGCTTCATGGTAACCTCCTGCTTACGATCAGCAGGATCCTTGAGGGAAGCTGTATCCTGAGAAGGCAGTGCCACCTTCTTGGATAAGCGTGTCAGCGCCTTGTCTACCTTCGGCGAAGATTCCCATCGTATCCTGTCCTTTTGTGGAAAGGGATACACCATAAGAATCCTTTTGGGAACTTGTAGTCTCCTATCTGGAGATTCCCAAGCCTTTTCGCACAAGTCGCTTAGTTCAAAAGAGGACGGGAAAGTGACCTCAGGCTTTTTCCCTTTATACATGTGTACCCTCGTGTCAGGGACAGGGGGTTCCTCAGTGATATGCAAAACCTCTTTAATGGCAATATTCATGTAACGAATACCTTTCACCACCTTTGGCTGTAATTTTGCATCCTCATAGTCGACACTAGAGTCAGTATCTGTGTCGGTATCTGTGTCAGTGATCTGGGATATGGGGCGTTTTTGAGACCCCGAAGGTCCTGGAGCCACAGGGACAGGCATGGTCTGACTACCTGACTGATCCCTAGCTTCAGCCTTGTCTAATCGTTTATGCAGTAAATTTACATTTGCATTCAAGACATTCCACATAGCCACCCAGTCCGGTGTCGGCGTTGCCGACGGCGATCTGACCATCATGCACTCCCCCTCCTCCTTAGGTGAGCCTTCCTCATCAAACACACACGTACCGACACACTTCACACACACAGGGAATCTCTTTTCTGAAGACAGGTTCCCCCTGAGGCCCCTTGGAGAGACAGAGAGAGAGTATGCCAGCACACACCCCAGCGCTATATAACCCTGGAGAAAAACACAGATTGTTTACCCAGTAGCGCTGCTTAATGCATAAATGCCAATAATGTGCCCCCCCCCCTCTACTTTAAACCCCCCTTTCACCGTGTGTCAAGCAGGGGAGAGTCCGGGGAGCTTCCTCTCAGCGGTGCTGTGGAGAGAAAATAGCGCTGGTGAGTGCTGAAGGAGAAGCCCCGCCCCCTCGGCGGCGGGCTTCTGTCCCGCTCAAACGTACTAAAAAATGGCGGGGGCTCTTTTATATACATGTACAGTGCCCACCTGTACATGTATATAGACTTTTGCCATAGGAGAGGTGTTTTATTGCTGCCCAGGGCGCCCCCCCTGCGCCCTGCACCCTTACAGTGACCGGAGTATGTGAGGTGTATGGGAGCAATGACGCACAGCTGCGGTGCTGTGCGTTACCTCAGTGAAGCTCTGAAGGCTTCTGCCGCCTGAGACGTCTTCTGTCTTCGTTTCTTCTGGCTCTGTGAGGAGAACAGCGGCGCGGCTCTGGGGTGAACGCCCAGGACGAACCTGTGTTCACTCCCTCTGGAGCTAATGGTGTCCAGTAGCCGAGGAAGCAGAGCCCATCATTTAAGCAGGTCTGCTCCTCTCTCCTCAGTCCCTCGATGCAGGGAGCCTGTTGCCAGCAGTGCTCCCTGAAAAAGAGAAAAAATCCTAACAAAAATGCTTTCTAAGCAGGAAACTCAGGAGAGCTCCCTGCAGTGCACCCATTCTCCTCTGGGCACAGTCTAAAACGGAGGTCTGGAGGAGGGGCATAGAGGGAGGAGCCAGTGCACACCCAGAGTCTAAAGTCTTTCTTAAAGTGCCCATGTCTCCTGCGGAGCCCGTCTATTCCCCATGGTCCTTACGGAGTACCAGCATCCTCTAGGACGTTAGAGAAATTATCATTTAAAACATGTATTTTCACCATTTCAAACATATTTTCCCAAGAGACAGAGGTTTTCATTATCAATAACTTAAGATAGAAATTTGTTCCTATGGTAAACATTTCTGAACAGAAAGGACATATTGTGTCCTCTACAGTATGCATCATGCTGCTGCAAGTTTGAGAAAATTACAGCTTTGAGCAAATAGAATTTTAAAGGAACTGCACAGAATTAATTGTGTCTGAAGAAACTATAAGATGCAACTAAATCTAAGATTTTAGAAAAAGCTGTTAAAATGTGCTTCAGATGTCAGCCAATACAAAAAAGAAGCTAAAAAGAGGGAGAAAACATCTTGAAAATCTTGCACTGACTAATAATATTGAAACAACTACAGTATTTGCAAGTTACAGATGTATCTTCATACATCTTTGCTGCAGTCACGCCAAACATCCCCTGGTGGCTAGTCGTGTGAGAATCTTCTACCATCAGTCGTCTTTTTTGCTTCCTTTTTGCCGAAAATGTATCTTATTCGAAATACAATGTGACTAAGATGCACAAGGAGACTGTGCTGATTAATGTGATATATGACACCTGTATATCTGTGTGCGACTGAGTGTTTGAATCTGTACATGAAGTGCCACAATGTAGCAACCGCAGCCTTTTTCCTATACAACTTCTGTTCGTTCTACTCCGTATACAGACTCAGTCACACACAATATACAAGAGTCATATATCAATTTAATCAGCACAATTTCCTTGTGCGTGCTAATTGCATTACATTGCGCATCAGATGCATTTTTAACAATAAAAGACGCCCAACGTTCGCACAGTTGCACAGGTCCTGGCGGCTCACTAACGGCAGGCATACGTGTTGCATGGCGTATTGAGGCTGGATGTATGAGGATACATCTGTATACAGATTGTGGGCTTTACATGTCGGGCTGCATTTCTAATAATAAAGTAAAAGGTACAATTGACCAAATGCTACATATAAAGAGGCAGTTTTAGGTGCTCCTCTACAGTAGGCCTAGCCAACGTGTAGCCCCCCAGCTGTTGTGAAACTACACATCCCAGCAAACCCTGCCACAGTTTTAGCATACCCTGAAAGCAAAACTGTGGCAGGTCATGCTGAGAATTGTAGTTTCACAACAGCTGGAGAGTCAAAGTTTTTCCAGGCCTGATATACAGTTTGAAAGACCTTTAAATAAACTCTGCTTTAAAACTACTTTTATGCATTACACTATATATTCTAAAACTCAGAAATATAATGAATTCAATAGAAATATACGAGTTGGCTCATCTGTATGTCCATTATTTCACATATATTGTTCAGAAAACAACCACCCAACTGTATGTACCCATTACAGTACATAGACCATATGTAATCAGGGGACTTAGCTTTTCATGTGAATTATTTTTAAGACTGTACCTGAACAAGAGGTTCTGAAAAGCAATTACCCGTTTTCACAAATTGCAGTAACATTTCCTACATGAAGTCCACATAAACACAAGGCAAATTAAAACATGGATGCTTACCTCTAGTACAAGAAGAAAAATCTTGTTCTGTGAGCAGCTGCCATACTTTCAGACATGTTTCGCACTTTGAGGTAATTTACAAACCCTCTAAAGAACAGCAACAAGCCTAAAACAGTACAAGAAAAGTAACTAAACCAAAATAGATTATACATACATCTTTCAAACTTAAAATCAAGGATAACTTGCTATTGGGGATAAGCAGTGATAAATAAGGGGATAATAACTGGCTTGTAATATTACACTGTAAAAAAAATATCTGTCATTTCAGTATATGGAAAATATTTATTTAAACAAATATGTTTAGATCTCTTTGGCAAGATATGGCATACTATATCAAAGGACTATCAGACCAAAGCATTGTAAAAGTTATATTCAATAATAAATAAAAATAATAATCTCTATTAAAAACTTATTAAATACGCATTTGTAAACATATTAGTGCAGCTGAAAATGTCTAACATGAAATGATCTACAGTATGGTAAAACTGGGCTGGCTTTTAGCAAGAGCAAAGCGATTTTCAAATGTACAGTAAGACTTCCCTTTAATGTATAGCATAGATACAGTAACACACAAAAGTGCTAGGGTCACAAATATTACCTCTGACCCTCTCCAAAGAAATCTTCTGAACAACCTAAAATCTATCCATAATGGACCTTCATTTTATCCCATCTCAAACCCTCTCCAAAGGCAAACAAACAGCAGTATTACAAAGGTATTACTAATCTTTCCTTGAACTGGAGACCAGTACTAGAAGATTCAATTAGCTATATAGTGACTTGCAATACAGTGCAGCATATATGGAGCAGTAAGAGACAAGATTGGTCTTGCTGTGGCACTGAAGATACATTTAAGTGGAGATAGATGAATTTAAGAAGTGCCAATTAGTAGTACATAGGTTGCAGTAGTCAAGGAGGAAGATAAGAAAGTGAATAGATGTTTGGAAACACTTGGGAAAGAGAACAATCTAGCAATATTTCTAGGGTGGAGGAACAGGAATGGAGGAGAGACTGGATATTAGGAATAAAGCATAAGGCATAGCAAAGTGTGACAGAAAGGCAATGAGTTTGGGAAACTGAGAAAACGTATGTTGTTGAAGGTGAAGAAGATTTGAGGGGAGATGGTGACTCTGGGTGGTAGGAAAACCCTATGTTCTGTTTTTGACATGTTAAGCTTTAGGTAGCTTTGGGACATCAACTGACTATTACAGAGAGACAGTAGGTTACACAAGATAGAACAGAAGAGTAGAGCAGGTAGATCGGAGAATGTCTACATAGAAGCAAATTAGTACTCCTAGAGAACAGCCTTATGTGACCCCAACAGTTAGTGGGAGAGGAGGGTAGGATGTGCCAGAGGTAAACACGCTAAAGGAAGGGTTCAACAGGTACGAAGTGAACAAGAAAAGGCCAATGAAGTGAAAGGAGTGCTGGATTACCCTAAACACTCTCATAGGCTGTACATTGGCCCAGAACAAAGCTTTATCTTCAATATACTTGTACATATGTCCTTCTCTATGCATAATTAAGCAAATGCCATTTTCAAGGTTGGGGTAAGTTTAGAAGGAAACTACCTTAATTTTACTGAATACCTTTTTTGTTTATTACCTATATTACTCAACACAATCTTGTCTTTGTGTAAATAGAATATTTTATTAAATATTTTATTAAAAAGGAAACAATTTGAACCCATCCCTTATATAAAAAAAAAAAAAAAAAAAAACATTTTGTAATGCGCTTTTTACAAGGAAAACAAGAATTTTATATATTATTGCTACTTTCTTTATAAGCTACTGCATGCTAAAACATAATCTAATTTTTTTTTAAGGGTAAAATGGCCACTTTGGGGCACAGCAGCAGAATACTAGAGTTAATTAGTATGATTTAAATGACACAGAATTATCAGCACCTGATTTGTTTAAAGAAAACAAATACACCTCCTTTTATGGAGAATACGTTTCCAAGGTTTTACAGAGTAATTATAATTGAGCACGTTAAAAGAATACATTATTTAAAATAAAAAATAAAAAGCTAAAGTAAGATAAAAATGGAATGAAAAAATTGAAAGATTTGACTTTTAAACTGTATTAAATTCATAGCCAGAAATGATGATTTCAAATTAGCTAGAAAATATTAAATGGGACTATCCTTAACATACTTATCCATATACTGTATAATATTAATGTCATAGGATTTCAGTAATAACATGATGTGTAACATCCTATGAACATCATAGCGACAAATAATAAAAAAAAACTACACATGTAAAAAAAAATTTGTCTATTGTCAGTAAATGGCGATTACCATGACAAGAGTGGGTGCTGCTTAAATTCAGATGCAGATTGCATGAAGAAATGTATCCATCTCTTTCAATGTAATGACCGTGCACCAGATTAGAAACAGGTGTTGGTCAGACAGCAGATTAAGAAGGTTAATGCAATATTTCCCAAGTCATCATTATGTGGGGTAGATAACTTTGTAAAAAGTAATCTTGTTAAGTGCAAAGGATTGAGAACTATTATTGCTAAGTAAATATTCAACAATATATTTTTGAAGTAAAGCTGATACAACGGATGTGCTGTGATCTGAAAGCATGAAGGCTTTTTCTATGCCTGGCTGAGCATGGCATAATGTACTATGCATTTCAAAGAACAGTTTCCTGACTCGCAGACACACCACACCGCCTTAGGGGTCTGTAGCACTCTTGCATTCCCATGAATGCTGTTTTTGGGAACAAGGATGTATGAGTAGAAAAAAATCTAAAGTTTAAATGAAGGAATGCTGCAAGCAGTACACGTCAAAGAGAAAAGGAACATTCTAGAAAAGTTTAAAACTGATACTGCCTAACAAATGTATTTAGCTCGAGGCAGTTTGTATAATGCATAAGTTACATATAAAATAGTAAATTCATTATTTGTCGCATAATTTCTTTAGTCACAAAAAACCTGCCACAGTTTGGAATTTACTACCAATACAAGTAGAATCCACTATAAAACCAACACCTCTTACTTATACCTCTTTTATACTGAAATCGCGGGTCACAGCCCGGAGCCTGACACAGGTGCTACCCGGCTGCGACACGCGTCAGCCCCCTTTCACACTGCCGTCTCCTAACCGGCTTATTGCCGGGTTGGTGACGAGGCCGATGACGTGGCGGGGGCGGCGCTTGGAGATCACATGATCACATCGCAGTTATGGGACGTGGTGGAGCGGTCCAGTCACACCTAAGATCCCGTATCTACTAATATCAGGGAGCTGTGGGAGGCTACAGACAAAGGCCAAGCTAAAGATGGCTCTAATAGGATTAACCGAGCCAGGGCTATAGACGGCATGGATCAACATCTCTCCAGGAGTCTTCCGTTCACTCTTGGAATCAATATCACTCTGAGTTCCTGAACTTCGCTAGGCTAGAGGGGTTCCTACACAATACTAGACACCTATCCCATGACTTTTGGCACTAAAGTGTATAGTGTCTACAGTTGGCCTATGACTACTAATCTAAAATAAAGGCTGCCTCACAAAGACAGACAAATGTAATTTACAAACATATATGTGTAAAAGTTCCTGTAGCTTCACTTAACCAGAGGTATTATTAGCACATGTGAAACATTATATAGTGGTGGGAAATTTGTTGTCCATTGCCAGTCTTTATATGTGCCTCAACAACTGGGCATATGAAACATGTGGTACTTGTACGTATAAGCTGTGAATTAAACAAAATATTTTGGGGTAAAATGTGCAAATTGTTTTGACAAATTTAGTTGTCAAATACTTTATCTTAAAGACTTAAGTAAGCTACAAATATGCTCATTGCATCCGTGACTATTCGCAGGTACGACCGGTTGGCTATGAATACCGTGCATGTACTTGGGCACATGCAAATACTTGCACTCGCGAGCCATAGGAAATGCAGGGTGCAATGGAAAGTAAAATCACTGCTCTATTTATACTTTTCAAAATACTAGTATTGGACAACTGCATACTACAACAATCCTAAATGTATAAGATATTGTATACAAACATTGGGTACTGCAACATTCTCATGGGAGATGGGAAACAATCAAATTTAGGGACTAACATATTCTAGTTTCTACAGAACTGACTAATGAGTAGAGTAAGAAGTGTAGAGTAAGTAAGAGAGTAACATACCGTAGTAGTACATGTCAAGTGCAGATTTAACTAGGGATGCTGCCAAAAGAATAATGAAAGTGGTTGTCACCCTTTTGACAAGGGCTATAAAGAAGGAATCTTGATGAGTCTTGAAAGCTATGTAGCAGCCAAGAAACTATCTCTGTGACACAGCAACAAGAAATAAAATAAAGATTTACACAACAAGTTGGATCAAGAAAAATTGTACGTTACCGGCGAGTCTTCAGTTTGGACCTCGGAGTACTGTGACTTGTAATATTGCGTGACAACTGACATTTAAGTGCCAAAGTACAAAACAAAATATTTATGCAAATACAAGTGTGTGGTGCGCTTAGAAACCAAATTACCATCCCACCAGTTACCAAAATACACTGGGTGGTTTCACATTTAAACTTTTGCTTGGGTTACCATCCACGTGGACTATGATTTGGAATAGTAACCTTACCCGAAGAGTGGCAGGCGAAGCGAGCCCTCGAGGGTCTACGTTACCACTAACAGGGGTCACAGGTGATGAAACATACAAAATTCCACAAAACCCCCCCGTAAAAACATGCATCAACCTTGTTTGTGTCGATCCTGTTGTACCCTACCATCCTTTTGTACAGTCTACCTTTTACCCGTCTACCTATTTGACCCTGATGACCTAATGCATGTTGACCATATAATGTATAAGCCTGAGGACATGTACAGATGGTTCAATAACTGCTATTATTTCTAATTATAACCGATTATTAGAAACAACTAACTGACATATTTTCTGCTTTCAGAATGCAGGGACATCCAAATTCACATATCTAAGGTATATAGACTGGAGCCAAGCCACAATTTCTACTATATGAAGTGTATAGAAGGAAACTGGCATAATGTGTAAAAACATTTCATTATTCATTTTAACAGAATTTCAAAATTCACTACATGCTGTACATTTTCCTGGCAAAAGCAAGTTGTATTACTTGCTTAAAACATTTAAAAGTTCTCATAAATGTGTTTTATTGTTATCGAACTATGACTGCTGTAAAGGTTTTCCTTTTTTTTTTCTATTCTAAGATATGATGTATGCATCTATCTTTTTGCTTGGGAGCAGACGTTACAATACCCACATTGACGACACTATGTCAAAACTATACACAAGGGAATTCATTTCACTGTTTGCTATTGTCTTACTCAGGCCAAGAAAAGACGCACCAAAATCTAGAAGCAGAGGGACAAAAATAAGATTTTAAACCTACCGGTAAATCTTTTTCTCCTAGTCCGTAGAGGATGCTGGGGACTCCGTAAGGACCATGGGGATAGACGCGCTGCGCAGTAGACATGGGCACTAAGAAAGAACTTTAGGTATGGGTGTGCACTGGCTCCTCCCTCTATGCCCCTCCTCCAGACCTCAGTTAAAGAAACTGTGCCCAGAGGAGACGGACAGTACGAGGAAAGGATTTTTGTTAATCCAAGGGCAAGATTCATACCAGTCCACACCGTATAACTTGGGATATACGAACCAGTTAACAGTATGAAACCACACAGCATCAGTCCGAGACTGATCTTAACTAACATAACCCTTTTATGTACGCAAAAACTATATACAAGTCTTGCAGAAGTAGTCTGCACTTGGGACGGGCGCCCAGCATCCTCTACAGACTAGGAGAAAAAGATTTACCGGTAGGTTTAAAATCTTATTTTCTCTAACGTCCTAGAGGATGCTGGGGACTCTGTAAGGACCATGGGGATTATACCAAAGCTCCCAAACGGGCAGGAGAGTGCGGATGACTCTGCAGCACCGATTGAGCAAACATGAGGTCCTCCTCAGCCAGGGTATCAAACTTGTAAAACTTTGCAAAGGTGTTTGAACCCGACCAAGTAGCAGCTCGGCACAGCTGTAATGCCGAGACCCCTCGGGCAGCCGCCCAAGAAGAGCCCACCTTCCTGGTGGAATGGGCCTTTATCGATTTTGGTAACGGCAATCCAGCCGTAGAATGAGCCTGCTGAATCGTGTTACAGATCCAGCGAGCAATAGTCTGCTTGGAAGCAGGAGCGCCAACCTTGTTGGCTGCATACAGGACAAACAGTGCTTCTGTTTTCCTGACCCTAGCCGTTCTGGCCACGTAAATTTTCAATGCCCTGACCGCATCAAGGGACTCGGAATCCTCCAAGTCTCGCGTAGCCACAGGCACCACAATAGGTTGGTTCATATGAAAAGATGAAACCACCTTAGGCAAGAATCGAGGACGGGTCCGCAATTCCACTCTAACCATATGGAAAACTAGATAGGGGCTTTTATGAGACAAAGCCGCCAATTCCGACACTCGCCTAGCCGAAGCCAAGGCTAACAACATGACCACTTTCCAAGTGAGGTATTTTAATTCCACCGTAATAAGTGGTTCAAACCAGTGCGACTTAAGGTAACTCAACACCACGTAAAGGTTCCAAGGTGCCACTGGAGGTACAAAAGGAGGCTGGATATGCAGCACTCCCTTCACAAAAGTCTGTACTTCTGGGAGAGAAGCTAATTCCTTCTGAAAGAAAATGGATAGGGCCGAAATCTGAACCTTAATGGAGCCTAATTTTAGGCCCAAATGCACTCCAGTCTGTAGGACGTGAAGGAAACGGCCCAGATGGAATTCTTCCGTAGGAGCATTCCTGGCCTCATACCAAGAAACATACTTCCGCCATATACGGTGATAATGTTTAGCTGTCACGTCCTTCCTAGCCTTTATCAGAGTAGGAATGACCTCATCCGGAATGCCCTTTTCCGATAGGATCCGGCGTTCAACCGCCATGCCGTCAAACGCAGCCGCGGTAAGTCTTGGAACAGACAGGGCCCCTGTTGTAACAGGTCCTGTCTTAGAGGAAGAGGCCACGGATCTTCTGTGAGCATTTCCTGCAGATCCGGATACCAGGCCCTTCGTGGCCAATCTGGAACAATCAGAATTGTCTGTACTCCTCTTTTTCTTATTATTCTCAACACCTTGGGGATGAGAAAAAATAAAACAAGTGAGCGCTAGTAAAATTGGCTATGAGACAAATATACTTTACACTGACTGCAGCTTCACAATTTGAGGTGCTGAACCTCAAAAAATCATGAACAATTGTGAAAAACACAGAGAAGCGCTGTCGTTGAAAGTATTATACAATTTATTAAAAATATATATATAATAATCACGAGTTAGTGAATAAAACCTGGTATCCTGTAACTTGATGACACAGCATATATAATATAGCAAGCATCAATGACTTAAATTAACAGTAGCAGCAAATAGTGGACATATTAAAAAACTTCCCTAAAACAATATAACCACCTGTGCTTCAGATGGTAATACAGCACTTGTAATTATAAAAAGCTCCTTGCTGAAAGCTCCACATGTGGGCTAATTGGACGTATAGGCTCATAAGATGATTTTATAGGTTTGGAAGTCCATCCGTAGTGTGAATATATGAACAGTTCACGTTTGTTTTGTCCACTTTATGAATATCTGCTCCCAATACTTATTCCATATTTAGAAAAGGCTTTTAACGGGTGGCTTTAATTAGCACAATTCAATGCACAGCACAATGACATTTAAGCTTAAACCGCTATTTTGACAGTCTCGTGTTGTGCTTACCCCAGCCTCTGCTGAATGCAATTAATCGGTAATTCCTTTCAAGTGGTGGGCGCCGGCTGCCCACGCCGCTTAGCTGCGGCACCGAGGGAGTAGAAGAGAGCAGAGTGTGATGGTGGACTGAACACTCAGAGACGTAAGGATCCAAACCATGAACTGCTCACTTGCAGTGATGTAGCGGGAGCCGCCAAAGACGTGCCTATAGCGGGAGCCGTTCGGGGACGTGCTTGTAGTCTCTGGTGATAGCAAGAAGCAGGATACCAGACGGGATACTGGGAGGAATGCTTGACGCGTTTTTCAGCCTCAATCCTGGGGCTGTTTCATCAGAAGTACCGCCTCCAGATCCTTGGGCATTTTTATACTCCTAACCTCACTAATTATC
Organism: Pseudophryne corroboree; assembly: GCF_028390025.1. Lineage (NCBI taxonomy): Eukaryota > Metazoa > Chordata > Amphibia > Anura > Myobatrachidae > Pseudophryne > Pseudophryne corroboree. The sequence continues at coordinate 325,013,752 of NC_086445.1, read as the reverse complement.
AATACAGCTGTCTATAAACAATTAAGCAATTAAGGACTGGTATAATGAAAACTCACAGGCTCTTATTCACATAACAAGGCAATCTAACAAAACATAAATAATAAAAGGTTTTATACCTCGCCATAAAAATCATTAAACAATATTTAGAGTAAATAAAACTAGACAATGAGGCAAGAGAATATTTTAGCTAAAAAATTCTTATAGTTTAATTAACATATAAATACACAAATAATACCTATAGATGTCTCATAGCAAAGTGATTACCTTATGTTTGCTTTATTGAAATGGTAGTGTCAATAATCATTATAATAAAAAATATTCCTGGTAATATAAAATTCTGAAACTTAAACGAAATCTCAAAGGCCAATAAGGCTACTCTAATGATTCTTTAAATCTTCAGAAAAAACAGCAGAGTGGAAGAACATTATTGCGGTGATTTTTCAAGAACCCTTAGATATAGATATCTAATTAGATATAGAGATTATATCACGCTTACATGTAGACATAAATGTACAGTATCATAAGTTTTTTATTTTTACTAAAGAAGAGTGTAAAAAACTGTACCCAATTAGAACTACTAATTAAATTACTGCGAATCTACCTAACCCAGTGTAATGAATTTTAAGGGGTCTAGGTGGTGACTGGGACTTCGCCAGCACTATTCAGAACCTCCTCAATATTCTAAACTTAATAAATAAGCATTATAGCCTGTAAATGAAAGGTGAAATGGAACTGAAACTATATTGGGAAGCCTACCATGGGGGAGAAATGGGGGGTTTTTACTGGAAATGGTGGAAGGGGAAGGAGAAGAGCAGTGCACCAGGGATGCCTACCCATAACCTATATTTACACAGTTAAATATTGTTGAGCTCGATAGTATCGTTAAGGCCCACAGGAACCATGGTTCCAAGTTTATAGATCCAAAAGGCCTCCTTGCGGCACAACTTCTTATATCTGTCCCCCCTTCTAACTGATGGGGGGATCTGTTCAATAGCTTGTACTTTGATGTCCTTGAGAATCCCCTTAGGACACAATCCAAAATGGCAAGGTAAACTATGTGTTCTATTTTCTTTAATAAGAAGCCTCCTATGTTCTAGAAACCGAACATTGAGTGTTCTTGTGGTACGGCCCACATATTGAACCCAGCACCCACACGTAATGACATAAATGACATAACAAGATTGACAGTTGAGAAAAGATTCTAACTTATATGATTCATTATTGCTGAATGATGTGATGGTATTACATCGATGTGCTGCATGATCACACGTGTGGCACCTGGGCTTGCCGCATCTGAAAAACCCTTTTGGTTTCAGGTTTGACCCCAACCAATTCCCCGGGATCGACTCTTTAGTGGAATCTGGTCTAAGCATACTCGGTGCTAATTTAAGTTTTAGACTATCTGCTTTCCTAAAAACAACTTTCCGAGATTCCTGTATATCATTCTTCAAATATTTATCAAGCTTCAAAAGACTATAATTCCTATTAATAATACGTTTAATCTCCATAGCTGATGAATTATATTTTGTCACAAAAGTCAGGGGATGTTTTGCATTGGTTTTCCTATGTGTTGTAGAATTGGAGGACTTATCTTTCTTAGACACAAGTAGCCCTTTTCTATTCATTAAACTGACTTCTGTAAATGTTCTTTCTAGCAGTTCTTTTGGGTACCCTTGTTTCAAAAAAGATGTAAACATGGCCTCTGCTTGGACAGCATAATCCGTATTATTGGAACAATTCCTGCGAACTCGGATAAATTGGCCCTTAGGCATGTTAGCCTTCCAGCTCCTGTGATGGCAACTATCAAAATGAAGATACTTATTACAATCCACATCCTTAATAAATGTGACAGTGTGAAGCTGATTATCAATCACCTTCACCGTAATGTCCAAAAATCTAAGAGTGATGTCACTCACATTGTGTGTGAATTTTAAATTAAATTCATTATTGTTAAGATTCTGAACCAAATCCGTGACTGTGGTATAATCCCCATCCCAAATAATAAATAAATCATCTATATAGCGCCCAAAGAAGACCAAGCTCGCCCCGTGTCTGCCATCCTCAAAACGCCCCATGTAGAGGTTGGCAAAGCTCGGAGCGAACTTGGTCCCCATGGCTGTCCCCAGTGACTGCTGAAAAAATTGCGATTCAAACAAAAAATAATTATGTGATAATATGAATTGTATAGATGATAGTAGAAAATTACATAACGACTCAGAAACATTCGGATCTTTTTGTAGATAGTGTTGCACTGCCAATATCCCCTTCTCATGTGGGATATTGGTATAAAGTGCTTCCACATCGCATGTTGTAATTTTATAAGTATCTTTCCAGACAATTTGATTTATTTTATTCAAAAAGTCGGAAGAATCTCTTAGATAAGATTGAAGAGACGTTACGTAACCTTGAAGATGTGCATCAACAAAAGAAGATAAATTAGTGGTGAGAGAACCTACACCAGAAATTATAGGCCGACCGGGTGGGATTGTGATGTGTTTATGAATCTTGGGTAAATGATAATATATGGGGATAACCGGGTGCCAAGAAAATAAAAAGTGCCATGTATCTTTGGATATAATGCCATCGACAAGAGCTGTGTCTAGAAGGGTTTTTAACTCTTTCTGATATCCAGAAGTGGGGTCAGATGATAATTTCTTATAAAAGGATATATTATTCAACGGTCTATTAGCTTCAAGAAGGTAATCCTTTCTACTTTGTATTACTAGACCCCCACCTTTATCGTCTTGTCTAAAAACCAAATCAGTATCTGCTGTTAATTTTTTGAGGGCTAACCTCTCCTTCCGGCCCAGATGGAATTCTTCCATAGGAGCATTCCTGGCCTCATGCCAAGAAACATACTTCCGCCATATACGGTGATAATGTTTAGCTGTCACGTCCTTCCTAGCCTTTATCAGAGTAGGAATGACCTCATCCGGAATGCCCTTTTCCGCTAGGATCCGGCGTTCAACCGCCATGCCGTCAAACGCAGCCGCGGTAAGTCTTGGAACAGACAGGGCCCCTGTTGTAACAGGTCCTGTCTTAGAGGAAGAGGCCACGGATCCTCTGTGAGCATTTCCTGCAGATCCAGATACCAGGCCCTTCGTGGCCAATCTGGAACAATGAGAATTGTTTGTACTCCTCTTTTTCTTATTATTCTCAACACCTTGTGGATGAGAGGAAGAGGAGGAAACACATAGACCGACTGGAACACCCACGGTGTCACGAGGTCGTCCACTGCCACCGCCTGAGGGTCTCTTGACCTGGCGCAATACCTCTGTAGTTTTTTGTTGAGGCGGGACGCCATCATGTCTATCTGGGGCAGTCCCCACTGACTTGCAATCTGTGCGAAGACTTCCTGATGAAGTCCCCACTCTCCTGGATGTAGATTGTGTCTGCTGAGGAAGTCTGCTTCCCAGTTGTCCACTCCCGGAATGAACACTGCTGACAGTGCGCCTACATGATTTTCCGCCCAGCGAAGAATCCCTGGTGCTTCCGCCATTGCCACTCTGTTCCTTGTGCCGCCTTGGCGGTTTACATGAGCCTCTGCGGTGATGTCTGACTGGATCAGAACCGGTAGGTCGCGAAGCAAAGTCTCCGCTTGACGAAGGGCGTTGTATATGGCCCTCAGCTCCAGGACTTTGATGTGAAGACAAGTCTCTTGACTTGACCAAAGACCTTGGAAGTTTCTTCCCTGTGTGACTGCTCCCCAACCTCGGAGGCTCGCGTTCGTGGTTACCAGAATCCAGTCCTGAATGGCGAACCTGCGACCCTCTAGAAGGTGAGCACTCTGTAGCCACCACAGGAGAGACACCCTGGCTCTGGGGGACAGGGTGATCAACTGATGAATCTGTAGATGTGACACGGACCACTTGTCCAGTAGGTCCCATTGGAAGTTCCTCGCATGGAACCTGCCAAAGGGAATGGCCTTGTAAGATGCCACCATCCTTCCCAGGACTCGAGTGCAGTGATGCACTGACACCTGTTTTGGCTTCAATAGGTCCCTGACCAGAGTCATGAGTTCCTGGGCCTTTTCTATCGGAAGATAAACCCTTTTCTGGTCTGTATCCAGAATCATGCCTAAGAAGGTCAAACGAGTCGTAGGAACCAACGATATTGAGAATCCAGCCGTTTTGCTGTAACACCTTCAGTGAAAGTGACACGCTGTTCAGCAACTGCTCTCGTGATCTCGCTTTTATGAGGAGATCGTCCAAGTACGGGATAATTGTGACACCCTGCTTGCGCAGGAGCACCATCATTTCCGCCATTACCTTGGTGAAAATCCTCGGGGCCGTGGAAAGCCCAAACGGCAACGTCTGAAATTGGTAATGACAATCCTGTACCGCAAATCTCAGGTGCGCCTGATGAGGTGGATATATGGGAACATGAAGGTATGCATCCTTTATGTCCAGGGATACCATAAAATCCCCCCCTTCTAGGCTGGCGATGACCGCTCTGAGCGATTCCATCTTGAACTTGAACCTTTTCAAGTCAATAGGTTCAAGGATTTTAAATTTAAAATGGATCTGACCGAACCGTCCGGTTTCGGGACTACAAATAGGGTTGAGTAATACCCCCTCCCTTGTTGAAGCAGGGGAACTTTGACCACCACCTGTTGAAGACACAATTTGTGAATTGCATTTAAAACTATCTCCCTCTCTGGGGGAGACGCAGGTAGGGTCGATTTGAAAAACCGTCGAGGAGGCACCTCTTCGAATTCCAGTTTGTAACCCTGGGAAACAATTTCTATTGCCCAGGGATCCACCTGTGAGTGAACCCAGATGTGGCTGAAAAGTCGAAGACGTGCCCCCACTGGGGCAGACTCCCTCAGCGGAGCCCCAGCATCATGTGGTGGATTTTGCAGAGGCCGGGGAGGACTTCTGCTCCTGGGAACTAGCTGTGGTTGGCAGCTTTTTCCCTCTGCCCTTAGCTCTGGCAAGAAAGGACAATCCTCGTACTCTCTTGTTTTTATTTGACCGAAAGGACTGCATTTGATAATGTGGCGCTTTCTTAGGCTGTGATGGAATATAAGGCAAAAAATTTGATTTACCTGCCGTAGCTGTGGAGACCAGGTCCGAGAGACCTTCCCCAAACAATTCCTCACCCCTGTAAGGTAAAACCTCCATATGCCTCTGTGTCGGCATCACCTGTCCATTGCCGGGTCCATAGGACTCGTCTAGCAGAAATCGACATAGCGTTGACTCTAGAACCCAGTAAGCCAATGTCTCTTTGAGCATCCCTCATATATAAGACAGCATCTTTAATATGACCCAGGGTCAGTAAAATGGTATCCTTATCCAGGGTATCAAATTCCGCCGATAAGGTATCTGTCCACGCTGCTACAGCGCTACAAACCCAAGCCGACGCTATCGCCGGTCTGAGTAATGTACCAGAATGTGTGTAAATGGACTTTAAGGTAGCCTCCTGCTTGCGATCAGCAGGATCCCTGAGGGTAGCCGTATCTTGGGATGGCAGTGCTACCTTTTTGAATAAGCGTGTCAACGCTTTGTCTACCCTTGGGGAGGATTCCCACCGTATCCTGTCCTTAGTCGGGAAAGGATATGCCATAAGAATCCTTTTGGGAATCTGCAGTTTCTTGTCTGGAGATTCCCAAGCTTTTTCAAATAACTCGTTCAGCTCATGAGAAGGGGGAAAGGTTACCTCAGGTTTCTTTTCCTTATACATGTGTACCCTCGTGTCAGGGACAGGGGGTTCCTCTTTGATATGCAAAACATCCTTTATTGCAATAATCATATATTGAATACTTTAAACCAATTTTGGTTGTAACTTTGCATCATCGTAGTCGACACTGGAGTCAGAATCCGTGTCGGTATTAGTGTCCACTATTTGGGATAGTGGGCGCTTTTGAGACCCCGAGGGTCCCTGCGACATAGGGGCAGGCAGGGCTTGACTGTCTGCATAATCCCTGGACTCAGCTTTGTCCAACCTTTTGTGCAATAAATTCACATTAGCACTTAAAACATTCCACATATCCACCCAGTCAGGTGTCGGTGTTGCCGACGGAGACACCACATTCATTTGCTCCACCTCCTCGCTAGGAAAGCCTTCTACCTCAGACATGCCGACACACGCGTACCGACACACCACACACTCAGGGAATCCTCTTATCTGAAGACAGTTCCCCCACAAGGCCCTTTGGAGAGACAGAGAGAGAGTATGCCAGCACACACCCAGCGCCAATGACCCAGGAAAAAAACACAATATGTTTACCCAGATAGCGCTGTTATAATGTATTTGCGCCAAATCATGTGCCCCCCCCCTTCTTTAAAACCCTCTTTCACCGTGGTAAGCAGGGGAGAGTCCGGGGAGCTTCCTCTCAGCGGTGTGCTGTGGAGAAAATGGCGCTGGCGAGTGCTGAGGAACAAGCTCTGCCCCCTCAGCGGCGGGCTTCGGTCCCGCTGAAAATTTTCAAAACTGGCGGGTGTCTCATCTATACAGTGCCCAGCCTGTATAATACCTTTATTAGCCAGAATGGAGGTCCTTATTGCTGCGCAGGGCGCCCCCCCTGCGCCCTGCACCCTTACAGTGACTGCCGTGTGTGTGCTGTGTGGGAGCAATGGCGCACAGCGTTACCGCTGTGCGTTACCTCACTGAAGAACTGAAGTCTTCTGCCGCCTCTGAAGTCTTCTTTCTTCACATACTCGCCCGGCTCCTATCTTCCAGCTCTGCGAGGACGGCGGCGGCGCGGCTCTGGGACGAACGGCGGGGTGAGACCTGCGTTCCGATCCCTCTGGAGCTAATGGTGTCCAGTAGCCTAAGAAACAGAGCCTGACATTAAAGTAGGTCTGTTTCTCTCCCCTCAGTCCCTCGACGCAGGGAGTCTGTTGCCAGCAGGCTCCCTGAAAATAAAAAACCTAACAAAATACTTTCTTTTCAGGAAAACTCGGGAGAGCTCCCTGTAATGCACCCAGTCTCCTCTGGGCACAGTAATAAACTGAGATCTGGAGGAGGGGCATAGAGGGAGGAGCCAGTGCACACCCATACCTAAAGTTCTTTCTTAGTGCCCATGTCTCCTGCGGAGCCCGCCTATCCCCATGGTCCTTACGGAGTCCCCAGCATCCTCTAGGATGTAAGAGAAAGTTTGGGACCAGGAAATTCTAACAAAAAACGGTCATGGGCAGAACATACTAACAGCAGAGATTAGGGCTAACAGCCAGGGTTGAATGTGTCTATCAGAATATAGCAGGGTTCTCCTCTGCTCATAGCATAAAAGTCAGGGTCCTCCCTCTACTCACAGTATAACAGTTAGGGTGTCCCCTCCACTCCCAGAACAGTCAAGGTGCCCCCTCCCCCCTCCACTAGCAGAAGAGTCAAGGTGCTCCCCCTCCAGCCCTAGTATAACAATCATGGTTCAATTAAGATCACAGGATTAAAAGCCAGTGTCTTTGCTCCACTCAAAAGAGAACAGTCAAAGATTCCGTCTATTCGCAGTATAATAGTCAGAGAACCCCTCCACTGCTAGTATAACAATCTGGATTCAATACCACTTACACTTTAACAGTGAGGATCTTCACTCTACACCTACAATGGTATACGGTCGTTAGGTCGACCACACTTAGGTCGACAGTCATTAGGTCGACCACTATTGGTCGTCATGAGTTTTTCATATTTTTAAATACTTTTTTGAACTTTTTCATACTTTACGATCCACGTGGGCTATGATTTGGAATAGTAATGCCCGAAGCATGGTGTGCGTAGCGAGCCATGCGAGGAGACACGGTGCACTAATTCGGGTTCCCGGTAACTTAAAGAAAACGACACCAAAATGGTTTAAAAAAACCCATGTCGACCTTTTTCCATGTCGACCTTGTTCAAGTCGACCTAATGACTGTTGACCTATTTCAGGTGTCGACCTAGTCACTGTCGACTAATAGTGGTCGACCTAATGACGGTCAACCAAAGTGTGGTCGACCCTATGATCCACACCCCCTAGAACAACAGTCACAGTGCCCCCTGCACTCCCAGCGTAAAGGTCCATACACACTTAACGATAAAATGAGCGATGTCGCTCATTTTCCCCCTCCTTGAGCGACGTCGCTCATTTTATCGTCAAGTGTGTATGCCGCCAGCGACGACCGATGCGCGGCGCCGCGGGTCGGCAACAAACGTCGCTGTCAGTAGGGCATGCATGAAGGATGTGGACTGTCGTACACGACCTTCATGCAGGGCTGGCGGGGGCGTGACGTCACTGAGCGATATGAGCGGTCATATCGCTCAGTGCGTACAGGCGGCCGCCGACCGGCCGGCCCGGGAGGGGGAAACGTTAGACGATGTCGCTCACAGAGTGACATCGTCTAATGTGTATGGGCCTTAACACTCAGGGACTTCACTCCCAGCTCCCCTCATAACAGAACAGTTAGGGTAAATAAATCATGTCCAGCCCTGCCTAAGTGGATAGAAACAAAGGAAAACAGACTTCCACCAACTAGTGTGACTTTTAGGAACCATATGGATGGCACAGAGTTTTTCCAACAGTATTTGGATTTGTGTAATAGTAAGAGATGAGAATCACAGCATTTCGGAAATGTGAAAAGGTGAATTATCTGTTGACTATACATATAGGGGTATATTCAATTGCGGTCGAATTCCGGCTGGAATTCGACCGTTTTTGGATTCGACACAATTCGACAGGCGAAACCCTCCCGCCGGGCCCGAATTCGACATATTCAATAAATAACGGATTCGACAGTCCCGCTGTCGAAAAACGGACCAATTGACGAATAGTGGGCGGCCTGGATTCGACTTCATGGACGGCACAAAAGTGTTCAATAAATCGTGAAAAAAAATGCGTGGGGTCCCCCCTCCTAAGCATAACCAGCCTCGGGCTCTTTGAGTCAAAAAATACATGTTTTTAAAAAAAATTATTAGATCACGACAGAAAAATGAGGCGGAATGAAATTGACGAAATGACTGTCGAAAAGCACTGTTGTCGAATCGACATTCTTCAATTGAATATACTTTTGTCGAAAAGCCGCATTTATAACATTGCAGACATGTCGAATTGAAAAAATGTCGAATTGCAAAAAGTCGAAAATTAAACGGCAGGTTTTTTGTCGAAAAGTACTGTATTGAATTGTCGAATCAAATTTGACAGTTTTTTTGTGTCGAAAATGACCGGTTTTTCGACATTTTCGGCAATTCGACCGCAATTGAATATACCCCATAGTGTATTTCACTGGTAGCACACTATTCAGGGATCACAGGTTCTATTAAATTGTATACATTAACAGTTAATGAACAAAATTATTATTTCTTTCACAAATTACTAAATTCATAAATATGAATAAACCAAATGTAGGTAAACAATAACTCTCCACCAGCTGTTAAACTATAAGGGGGCATTTAAATAAGCCGTGGCACATAACGCAGGCTTTTAGCTCCTGGATTAAGCGCCTTATTCAATTACTGCTCGCAGAAAGCCCTGATGGTGCACTTCACATCTCAAGGATAGGAACATAAATCTGCGTCAAGTGCAACCTCAGGGCAAGCTGCGCTTTCACTGCGCACGTTAATTACACAGCACCGGACACAAACTGGAATCTATGCCTTCCCAAGGGATTCACGGATTCCTGTGGGATATAATTGAATAGCTTTGAACACTTGACCTGGAAGCTAAAAGCCCGCGTTAATTTTGACCACAATAAATACCCAGCATGTTTGCTGGTCTTGTATTTCAATTACAGCTGAGAACCACAGCTTGCCTTCCTTTACCCACACAGCTTACAAAACATTCAGTTTTTAAGCAAGCTTAAAACATACATAGACTAATACAGCATGTGCAATACTATACTTACTGGTCATACAACTTAACCCATTGTGGATATTTCCAACCACTATAATATTGCTATGCATTGTAGCATATGATATGATAATTTGAATTGCATTTACCCAAAAGTAGGTGATTTGCTTGATTATCCATTACGTTATTACTTTAACATATTCTTCGGGGGGTTTTCACAACACAAACATATCGGAGTATATCTAATAGCCTGCAACTTTTCCTCGATTTAGCCTCTAGATTTATAGTGACAACAATTTGTAAGGTAAACCAGGTTAGTTTTGCCTTTCAAATAATTATAGCTTTAAATATAGAAGCTCACTCACAGAAAATTCATAGGTGTCTGCAAATCGCACACGCTATTACATCTGCATCATTGGGTGAATTACTGCACACTAGTTATTAAAGTAATCGAACTATGGGCCTAATTCAGGCCTGATTGCAGCAGCAAAATCTTTCTCTAATGTGCAAAACCATGTGCACAGCAGGTGGGGCAGATATAACATGTGCAGAGAGAGTTAGATTTGGGTGGGTTATTTTGTTTCTGTGCAGAGTAAATACTGGCTGCTTTATATTTACACTGCAATTTAGCTTTTAGTTTGATCACACCCCACCCAAATCTAACACTCTCTGCACCCCCCCCCCCCCCCTGCAGTGCACATGTCCATTAGAGAAAAATGTTGCTGCTGCGATCAGGTCTGAATTAGGCCCTATAAACCTACATGGAATTTTTCTTTTGTGCATCATATAACTATAAAACAATATAAATAACAGAATTGGTCTAAAAACGATCAATATGAAAGTTATATATAATGTAGCCCACACATGCACTAAAACATGGCTGTAACTAATTAAATGCAATGTATATGAAAACTAAATATTTGAATCCAAATGCCAACTTACCAAGCACCAGAAATATCCACCAGAGCCAATATTGTCCATTGAAATAGCCAGTAAAATAGTCAGAGAACTGAAATGAGAGTAGAACAGAGTCATGAATTGACATAGACAGGAAACATGATGGGTGGAATTCAATTGTTTGAAAAGTCAGTTGGGTGTCTGTTTTTTTTCCTGTCAGATAGGAAAAAACAGACACCCAATCGACTTTTCAAACAACTGATTACCCCTCGAAATGATATCTATTTGCTTGTAGCTTTACAAATCCTAAATCCAGAGTCCCATAGTACTACAAAGGCATCTGTTCTAATAAAAACTCACACTCAAAGTTTCATATTCAGTGATGAGAAGCCTATGGAATATCTCCATCAAAGTGGCTTGGGACATGCGCACAATACTATATATTGCTTCACTGCTAAAGTTGAAGCAAACTGTTAATATTGTTATTTATTGTATATTGTATTTATGCACTTGTTGCCTTGTCATTTCACATCGCACTACAGGCCCAGAAAACATTAACAACAAAGTTACACTACTTTACCCATATCAGAATAGTATGTTTAACCGGCCCCTTAAAAGAACAACTTTTGACCATTGTTAGATAAGCTGAAAATCCACATACTTATTATAGTCTTTCATTATCTAACTATATGCACCTGCATTTGGTTCCCAGCAGAGAGCAGAACATGGCTAAATAAACCATGAAGTGGAGTTTCAGCACGGTTACTGGCCGCAGTAGATAGCTGTGTCCTCCTTGTGATAAGGGAATATGAATAGGCACACTCTGATTGCTACGGCAGGAGGCTGTATGCTTCATTGATAAAATGAACCATCAAAAGTCTTCAGTATTCATCAATCTCGCACCTCTTGCAAGACTTGCTCATACATTCAATTTGTGAATGGTTTTTGTTCTCAGCCTGTACAAATTTGCTTTAAATGAAATAAACGCAGTACAGAACACAGCAGATTGTATAATCTGCTTTAGTTGATACAGTTTGATAGGAGTTTTATTAATGTGGCTGGATATCTGTTCTAGCCTAAATGTAACTACACTGACAGCTTTAGAATGTCCTTGATGATGTACTGTTAGTTGCTTCTTGTGTAATGGGAACTATAAAAGCAGCAGAGAGGTCTCATATTGCTTATGGTTGTCAATGGCTACTGTATCTTTCTATAAATTGATGGATATTGATAAGAGAAAATCCAGCTAAAAGGATGCAAAACTGCACCAGGAAAACAATTCTGCTTTGCAAGTCTTTTGATTGCAGAGTCCATACTGCCTGATGTCACATGCAACGTACAAATACTGGGAATACAGTTGAGCTATGAAGAACCCATCTGCCAACTCCGTAATACCTCTTTTCCACCAAAATGGTGGGTCCAAACCGGGTTTTTAAACATGGGTCCAACCGTGTCAGACCCTGTTCACAGGCAGCATATTGGCGGGAAGAGCCCTTTCAAACTGCACCTGTGTGCAGTTTCTCTGTTCTGCCAGTGCTTGGAGAGGGCCTAATTCAGCACGGATCGCGATTCACAGAAATTGCAAATCGAGCGATTATTGAATGACTGCGCATGCATAGTGTTCGCCAAGGGCGTAGCTACCATATAGGTGTAGGCAGTGCAGCTGCTATGGGGCCCACCTTCCCTGGTAAAATTGCATGTGTTACATACATTTTTCGCCATTGGGTGGTACGTAGGGGTCCCTTTCATACTTTTTCCTTGGGGGTCTACAATACATCTAGGTATGCCCCTGGACCTGCTCATTATAGTGTGGTATAAAATTGACTGGAGGGCATTTTATTGCCATATAATATGAACCGGGGCACTGTAATGAGGCACAATATGAACGGGGAGCACTATATATTATAATGTGAATTGGGGGTACTGTGCGGCATAATGTGTACTGGCAGCTCTGAAATGTGACATAGGGTGAACTTAAGCACTACTACGATTCATATAAGAAACTAGGGCACTACTATGGGGCATAACATTAAATAAGGCTCTACTACAGATGGAGCCGCTCTTAACTATATCAGCTCCATCGCAAACGTGCACTCCCGGCGTAACTAGGCGATCCGTCCGCCTAGTCACGCCGGGAGTGCACAGAGATGCTTCCTATTCCAAGCGTCTGTCTGGGTGCGTGTGCCCGCCCGGACAGAGACACTCTTCATTCAAGTGAAAGGGGCGCATCTCCGCCACGGGTGCCCGACCAGACGGAGACGCTCACAGCGTCTAGGCGCGCTCAGGCGGGAGCGCCTAGTCACAGACGGCGCCACGACTAGCGTGGCTCCATCTGTATGGTTTAGAAAATTAACTACAGATGCATGGCTCTGTCTGATCGCTGAGAGCGCTCCCATCCGCTTGAATTGAGAGGGTCTCCGTCTGCACGCCTGGACAGAGACGCTCTGAATGGTAGCGTCTCTATGCACTCCTGGCGTGACTAGGCGGAAGGATCGCCTAGCAATGCTGGAAGTGCTCGATTACGATGGAGCCGCCTCAAATGAGCGCAGCTCAATCTGTAGGGCACTATTATAGGGCATAAAATTAACAACATCTGCAGAGAAGTGTCTCTCTAGAAGCATTGGGACGGGGGCCCCTTCAAAATGTTGCTATGGGGCCCACAAAGTTCTGGCTACACCCCTGGTGTTCGCATTGCACACGCGACCATTTCCAGGTCGTCTCAGTCGCAGATTAGTGGCAGCCTCAGACCTATTCACATTTGCTCAGACAGCAGTCTGTTCCGGGAATTGCGTATGCATCTGCGAGTGAATAGCGATCTGCGATGCATTCACAATTTTGCACAGGGTGTTTTTCCTTCCTGTCGGGGCAGCGCCTTTCTACTCGCAGACAACTCCAATTTCTCTGAATAGCGATCCATGCTGAATAATCTCCAAACACTGGTGATCCGGCTCTCTCTATACTTTTGACATGACCTGGCTCAGATGACTCGGGTCACAAAGTTTACACCGCAGACTACTCTGGCCCTTCCGGTCTAGTTATCCGGGGGGGGGGGGGGGGGGGGGTCTTCACGGATTGCTCAACCAAGGTTTTTTTTTCCCCAAGGACCTTTTCCACCAAACCACGACTTGGGGTAGAACTGACAATAAACTGGGTTATTGCGGCAGTGGAAAAGAAGTACAAGTCTCTCCACGTGCTGCAAATTTGCCCATAAGCAGCCCACACTGTATTGTCAAAACTTGGCAAACTTGCACAAACTAGCTTGGTTTACTTCAAATACTGCATGAGTCCCTATATCCATAAAGACACACACATATGGACATATTATGCAATGATTGCTGAAACCATGCCGGTTATTTACTTTGTGCACATTTTTACAATTTGGTGTGACTTAACCAGCAAAATATTAGATCAAGAATATTTACCACATCAGCTAAGAAAAAATAAGAATTTACTTACCGATAATTCTATTTCTCGTAGTCCGTAGTGGATGCTGGGAACTCCGTAAGGACCATGGGGAATAGCGGCTCCGCAGGAGACTGGGCACAAAAGTAAAGCTTTAGGACTACCTGGTGTGCACTGGCTCCTCCCCCTATGACCCTCCTCCAAGCCTCAGTTAGGATATTGTGCCCGGACGAGCGTACACAATAAGGAAGGATCTTGAATCCCGGGTAAGACTCCTACCAGCCACACCAATCACACCGTACAACCTGTGATCTGAACCCAGTTAACAGCATGATAACAGAGGAGCCTCTGAAAAGATGGCTCACAACAACAATAACCCGATTTTTGTAACAATAACTATATACAAGTATTGCAGACAATCCGCACTTGGGATGGGCGCCCAGCATCCACTACGGACTACGAGAAATAGAATTATCGGTAAGTAAATTCTTATTTTCTCTGACGTCCTAGTGGATGCTGGGAACTCCGTAAGGACCATGGGGATTATACCAAAGCTCCCAAACGGGCGGGAGAGTGCGGATGACTCTGCAGCACCGAATGAGAGAACTCCAGGTCCTCCTCAGCCAGGGTATCAAATTTGTAGAATTTAGCAAACGTGTTTGCCCCTGACCAAGTAGCTGCTCGGCAAAGTTGTAAAGCCGAGACCCCTCGGGCAGCCGCCCAAGATGAGCCCACCTTCCTTGTGGAATGGGCTTTTACAGATTTTGGCTGTGGCAGGCCTGCCACAGAATGTGCAAGCTGAATTGTACTACAAATCCAACGAGCAACAGTCTGCTTAGAAGCAGGAGCACCCAGCTTGTTGGGTGCATACAGGATAAACAGCGAGTCAGATTTTCTGACTCCAGCCATCCTGGAAACATATATTTTCAGGGCCCTGACTACGTCCAGCAACTTGGAGTCCTCCAAGTCCCCATTAGCCGCAGGTACCACAATAGGCTGGTTCAGGTGAAACGCTGAAACCACCTTAGGGAGAAATTGAGGACGAGTCCTCAATTCTGCCCTATCCGTATGAAATATTAGGTAAGGGCTTTTATAGGACAAAGCCGCCAATTCTGACACGCGCCTGGCTGAAGCCAGGGCCAACAGCATTACCACTTTCCATGTGAGATATTTTAAGTCCACAGTGATAAGGGGTTCGATCCAATGTGACTTTAGGAACCCCAAAACCACATTGAGATCCCAAGGTGCCACCGGAGGCACAAAAGGAGGCTGTATATGCAGTACCCCTTTGACAAACGTCTGAACTTCAGGAACTGAAGCCAGCTCTTTTTGGAAGAAAATCGACAGGGCCGAAACTTGAACCTTAATGGACCCTAATTTTAGGCCCATAGACAGTCCTGTTTGCAGGAAATGCAGGAAACGACCCAGTTGAAATTCCTCTGTAGGGGCCTTACTGGCCTCGCACCACGCAACATATTTACGCCAAATACGATGATAATGTTGTGCGGTTACTTCCTTCCTGGCCTTGATCAGGGTAGGGATAAC
The DNA here is from genome assembly GCF_028390025.1 of Pseudophryne corroboree. NCBI lineage: Eukaryota > Metazoa > Chordata > Amphibia > Anura > Myobatrachidae > Pseudophryne > Pseudophryne corroboree. The sequence continues at coordinate 324,998,151 of NC_086445.1, read as the reverse complement.
TTCATCCGGAATGCCCTTTTCCTTCAGGATCCGGCGTTCAACCGCCATGCCGTCAAACGCAGCCGCGGTAAGTCCTGGAACCGACAGGGTCCCTGCTGGAGCAGGTCCCTTCTTAGAGGTAGAGGCCACGGGTCCTCTGTGAGCATCTCTTGAAGTTCCGGGTACCAAGTCCTTCTTGGCCAATCCGGAGCCACGAGTATAGTTCTTACTCCTCTCCGTCTTATAATTCTCAGTACCTTGGGTATGAGAGGCAGAGGAGGGAACACATACACTGACTGGTACACCACGGTGTTACCAGAGCGTCCACCGCTATTGCCTGAGGGTCTCTTGACCTGGCGCAATACCTGTCTAGTTTTTTGTTGAGACGGGACGCCATCATGTCCACCTTTGGTTTTTCCCAACGGTTTACAATCATGTGGAAGACTTCTGGATGAAGTCCCCACTCTCCCGAGTGGAGGTCGTGTCTGCTGAGGAAGTCTGCTTCCCAGTTGTCCACTCCCGGAATGAACACTGCTGACAGTGCTATCACATGATTTTCCGCCCAGCGAAGAATCCTTGCAGCTTCTGCCATTGCCCTCCTGCTTCTCGTGCCGCCCTGTCTGTTTACGTGGGCGACCGCCGTGATGTTGTCCGACTGGATCAACACCGGCTGACCCTGAAGCAGAGGTCTTGCTTGGCTTAGAGCATTGTAAATGGCCCTTAGTTCCAGGATATTTATGTGAAGTGACGTTTCCAGGCTTGACCACAAGCCCTGGAAATTTCTTCCCTGTGTGACTGCTCCCCAGCCTCTCAGGCTGGCATCTGTGGTCACCAGGATCCAGTCCTGAATGCCGAATCTGCGGCCCTCTAGAAGATGAGCACTCTGCAACCACCACAGGAGAGACACTCTTGTCCTTGGGGACAGGGTTATCCGCTGATGCATGTGAAGATGCGATCCGGACCATTTGTCCAGCAGATCCCACTGAAATGTTCTTGCGTGGAATCTGCCGAATGGAATCGCTTCGTAGGAAGCCACCATTTTTCCCAGGACCCTTTTGCATTGATGCACTAAGACCCGGTCTGGTTTCAGGAGGTTTCTGACTAACTCGGATAACTCCCTGGCTTTTTCTTCCGGAAGAAACACCTTTTTCTGGACTGTGTCCAGAATCATCCCTAGGAACAGCAGACGTGTCGTCGGAATCAGCTGTGATTTTGGGATATTTAGAATCCACCCGTGCTGTCGTAATACTACTTGAGATAGTGCTACTCAGACTACTAACCGTTCCTTGGATCTTGCCCTTATCAGGAGATCGTCCAAGTAAGGGATAATTAAGACGCCTTCTCTTCGAAGAAGTATCATCATTTCGGCCATTACCTTGGTAAAGACCCGGGGTGCCGTGGACAATCCAAACGGCAGCGTTTGAAACTGATAGTGACAGTTCTGTACCACAAACCTGAGGTACCCTTGGTGAGAAGGGTAAATTGGGACATGGAGGTAAGTATCCTTGATGTCCAGAGACACCATATAGTCCCCTTCTTCCAGGTTCGCGATCACTGCTCTGAGTGACTCCATCTTGAGCTTGAACCTTTGTATGTAAGTGTTCAAAGATTTCAGATTTAAAATAGGTCTCACCGAGCCGTCCGGCTTCGGTACCACAAACAGCGTTGAATAATACCCCTTACCCTGTTGCAGGAGGGGTACCTTGATTATCACCTGCTGAGAATACAGCTTGTGAATGACCTCCAATACCGCCTCCTTGTCGGAGGGAGACGTCGGTAAAGCAGACTTTAGGAACCGGCGAGGGGGAGGTATCTCGAATTCCAATTTGTACCCCTGAGATACCACCTGAAGGACCCAGGGGTCTACCTGCGAGTGAGCCCACTGCGCGCTGAAATTCTTGAGACGTGCCCCCACCGTGCCTAAGTCCGCTTGTAAAGCCCCAGCGTCATGCTGAGGACTTGGCAGAAGCGGGAGAGGGCTTCTGTTCTTGGGGATTGGCTGTCTGTTGCAGCCTTTTTCCCCTTCCTCTGCCCCGGGGCAGAAATGAGGAGCCTTTCGCTCGCTTGCCCTTATGGGGACGAAAGGACTGCGCCTGATAATACGGCGTCTTCTTATGTTGAGAGGCGACCTGGGGTAAAAATGTGGATTTCCCAGCTGTTGCCGTGGCCACCAGATCTGACAGACCTACCCCAAATAACTCCTCCCCTTTATAAGGCAATACTTCCATATGCTGTTTGGAATCCGCATCACCTGACCACTGTCGCGTCCATAACCCTCTTCTGGCAGAAATGGACAGCGCACTTACTCTTGATGCCAGTCGGCAAATATCCCGCTGTGCATCACGCATATATAGAAATGCATCTTTTAAATGCTCTATAGTCAGTAATATACTGTCCCTGTCTAGGGTATCAATATTTTCAGTCAGGGAATCCGACCAAGCCAAACCAGCACTGCACATCCAGGCTGAGGCGATTGCCGGTCGCAGTATAACACCAGTATGTGTGTAAATACATTTTAGGATACCTTCCTGCTTTCTATCAGCAGGATCCTTAAGGGCGGCCGTCTCAGGAGAGGGTAGAGCCACCTGTTTTGATAAGCGAGTGAGTGCTTTATCCACCCTAGGGGGTGTTTCCCAACGCGCCCTAATCTCTGGCGGGAAAGGATATAATGCCAATAATTTTTTAGGAATTATCAGTTTTTTATCGGGGGAAACCCACGCTTCATCACACACCTCATTTAATTCCTCAGATTCAGGAAAAACTACAGGTAGTTTTTTCTCACCGAACATAATACCCTTTTTAGTGGTATTAGTATTATCAGAAATATGTAAAACATTTTTCATTGCCTCAATCATGTAACGTGTGGCCCTACTGGAAGTCACGTTTGTCTCTTCCCCGTCGACACTGGAGTCAGTATCCGTGTCGACGTCTGTATCTACCATCTGAGGTAACGGGCGTTTTAGAGCCCCTGATGGCTTTTGAGACGCCTGGACAGGCACAAGCTGAGTAGCCGGCTGTCTTATGTCGTCAACTGTTTTTTGCAAAGAGCTGACACTGTCACGTAATTCCTTCCATAAGATCATCCACTCAGGTGTCGACTCCCTAGGGGGTGACATCTCTATTATAGGCAATTGCCCCGCCTCCACATCATTTTCCTCCTCATACATGTCGACACAACGTACCGACACACAGCACACACACAGGGAATGCTCTGACAGAGGACAGGACCCCACTAGCCCTTTGGGGAGACAGAGGGAGAGTATGCCAGCACACACCAGAGCGCTATATATATATACAGGGATAACCTTAAATAAGTGTTTTTCCCCCTTATAGCTGCTATTTGTAATTATTACGCCAATTAGTGCCCCCCTCTCTTTTTTACCCTGTTTCTGTAGTGCAGGACTGCAGGGGAGAGTCAGGGAGACGTCCTTTCAGCGGAGCTGTGAGGGAAAATGGCGCCTGTGTGCTGAGGAGATAGGCTCCGCCCCCTTCTCGGCGGCCTTTTCTCCCGCTTTTATGTGGAATCTGGCAGGAGTTAAAATTCATCCATAAAGCCCTGGGGGCTATATGTGATGTATTTTCGCCAGCCAAGGTGTTTCTATTGCTGCTCAGGGCGCCCCCCCCTAGCGCCCTGCACCCTCAGTGACCGGAGTGTGAAGTGTGCTGAGGAGCAATGGCGCACAGCTGCAGTGCTGTGCGCTACCTTGGTGAAGACAGGATGTCTTCTGCCGCCGATTTTCCGGACCTCTTCTTGCTTCTGGCTCTGTAAGGGGGCCGGCGGCGCGGCTCTGGGACCGGACTCCGAGGCTGGGCCTGTGTTCGGTCCCTCTGGAGCTAATGGTGTCCAGTAGCCTAAGAAGCCCAATCCACTCTGCACGCAGGTGAGTTCGCTTCTTCTCCCCTTAGTCCCTCGATGCAGTGAGCCTGTTGCCAGCAGGTCTCACTGAAAATAAAAAACCTAAAACTAAACTTTCACTAAGAGCTCAGGAGAGCCCCTAGTGTGCACCCTTCTCGGTCGGGCACAAAAATCTAACTGAGGCTTGGAGGAGGGTCATAGGGGGAGGAGCCAGTGCACACCAGGTAGTCCTAAAGCTTTACTTTTGTGCCCAGTCTCCTGCGGAGCCGCTATTCCCCATGGTCCTTACGGAGTTCCCAGCATCCACTAGGACGTCAGAGAAATAACTATTACTTATTGCTACTGATGGAACACTTCCCCCCCCATCACCATTATCTGCACACAGTATCTAATGCAGGGACTGGGAATTTTAGTGGGAATTATTGGGAAGTAACGGTGGTGGCAAAGCAGACTTATGTGGCATGGGGGTGTCCCTGAAAGCAGCTGTATGTAAAGGAACACAGCTGCTCCCCAGGGAGGCCATTCTCAGACAGAGAAACTGCACCTGCCAGAGGGCTGGTGCAAGTTTCGATGGTGCATCTAAATACGCACAGTATTACCAGTGGGAGCCACAGTTGTTTGAAAATTATATGCAGCATTATCATAAAGACGCAGTCCATCTCTGGATCAGCCCTAAGTGCAATATAAACACTAACTTCTGGTTTACTGTCAACCAATCCGTATTAATTTAATTATTGTAGTTATCTCCATTACAGTTTTCTCATTTCACAGTGATTCATTAATCTCCAGCATTTTCTCAATATCCTCACTCTATTATAATTCTTATTTCCAGTGTTTACTAGTCATCAAACGCCATTTACCTACGCTTCTACTCTGTGGGACTGTCCGTTGACATGACTAGTTGCTACAGGAGGAGGACGATGACATTAGCTAGTGTCTAATGTATTCTGCAGAAGCAACAATCTGCAGCTGTCCATCAACACCTCATCAACTTTTGTATCCAATGTGCACGTTTCCTGAGCACTTAACAGTGATCCCAGCAGCCAAGAACTAACTTAAGCTGGTTACAAACTTGGCCGAATGGTCAGCTATTTAACGACTGGAAAGCGCACACACACTTAACAATAATCCGCCTGATAAGTCGTGTCTGACATCGCAACTGGGAAGTCATTTAAAAGTGCCCACCCAGTTGTACTATCTACCACCGGCAGTCAGTGCAGCAAGTATATAGTGTACACACCCGCCGACAGGCTCCCGATATATAGGCAGTTTTGTTCAAACGGCCAATATATCTGCCAGTGTGTATCCAGCTTTACGGTCATAATTCTGCAGAGAGAAGTGGCAATTTTTACAGAGAAACATTCCAAAATGGAATTGAAGGCTTCTAATCAACGATAACATTCTAAAGAAGGCATGACTCCTATTAAATAGAGCAGAACAAAATGTCATCTCCTGAAAACTCTGTTTTCTTTTAAGGAACACAGAAACAAACTGCATTTACAAGTTTCCAAGCAAGCAAAGCAGTCGGCCATTCTGTGTAAAAGTGTAGGCTATGCCCAGTGGAGGGTGTGGGCTAAACCTCTATTCATAACTTCAAGCGGCTAAACCAGTCTAAAGTACTGCTTTAATCGACCTAATTCCCGTTTGGGCACCCAAAGTGCTGACTTATGGAGCATTTCAGCTGGTCACCTCAGGAGGCTGCGAGCTGTTGATGTACGAACGGAGCAACAATTGAATTTCTCGGATGTGCACCATCTAATGACAGCTGTGGGGGAAAACAACTGAGCTACCCCTTTTGATCTGAAATTATTTTGTTTATTTAATACAATTACACGGATCCCTTGAAGTTTTTGATTATTATAACAAACAAACTCAATATTCTCACATGCTGGAACTGCTGTCTGTCTTGTGTTTTAGAAAAGAGGTTTATTTTTTTGGCAATCTTCATGTAATACACAAATAGCTGATAGACTATACCGCACTAATAACACACTGCAGAACGTATCACTGTATTGGGGAAGAAAAAGAAAGAAAAAAAAAAAAAAAAGACACATGACATCTGTAGAATCAAAAATGCTTTCACTATTATTCCAATTGCTTCGGTGTATTGTGTGTAAGGACAAATGGTTTATCCAATAAACGTTTCTTAATCAAAAATTAAAATCATATACTATAGATACAGTTTGTATAGGCAGTGCATACATGCTTCAATCCTAGCTAAACCCCTGCTATTTTCATGCCTAAGTAGAGACGTTTCCAGAACACTGAAGAGAAAATAAAGAGAAAAACCCAAAACCTAAAAACAGTGCGATTGGAGCAACAGCGACACACAGTGGAAGAATAGATGTATGAGCTGTAAGTGTATGAAGCAGATACTCATTACATTCAGAAAAAGACTACAGCAGTTAGTAATCAAAACTTTAAAAAAAAGAGAATACAGAATGTTGATTAGTCACAAAATGTAATCACAAAATGACTGCAATTGAACAAATTAACCTAAACAGATTGTAAAGCACAGTGGAATAGGCTTGTACATTACTAATAAACAGTCATAAATAAACAGAGCAAATATAACTGTCCTCCATACACACACACACACAAAACACTTACCCTCACAATTAAAATCCATTTGATTAGTGATAATCCAAATCCACAGATTGCTCCATAACGTCCAGCAATTGTGTTGGTTATACAGAAGGATAAACAGAAGCCAATCCAGTTGAAAATGAACGCCACTAGAATGAGATTAATAAATCAACAGGTGGCCATCAGAGCACAGTCAATATATAATACAAAAGGTGCAATTAAAAATTATTGCATGAAATGCTTAAAATAATTGGATACAAATATATGGGGTTGATTCAAAACCTTGTATTGTAGAGGTGATGCAGGCGATGTGCTGTGTGGTCAGGCTGTGAGTGCCAGCAGCGGCACCCTACTTCTCCCCCCCCCCCCCCCCCCAAATCAGATCAATGCATGATGTTAGGTTACTGTATGTATGAAAGATGTTGACACTGCTTATCACCCATACCTTGCACCAGAACATATGATAAAAGATAGCATGTACCTGAAGTGACTCCTATGCCTAATGTATGTTGGACTTTCCTGCCAACTTTACCATATTTAGAAGATTTAGCACAGGTGTAAGCAACATGTGGCACACCAGCTGCATTTACGGAATGCTGAAATTGCGGCAAGGCATGCTAGTATGTGTAGTTCCAGAGCAGCTGGAGTGCGCCTCATTGCCTATCCCTAATTTAGGGAACAGTGGGCCTGATTCTGATTTGGGAATAAAGAAAGGGCAAGTAACTGTGCACCTGGGCTAGAGTAGTGTCCAAATGGGGTAAAAATGAAATTCCTGGGGTTAATGGATAGTCGTGCTGCTGAGACACAGCACCGTCCAGCACCGGCCGGCTCGCGATGTGACGTGCTGACGTCACACTGCGCTACCTCCTGCCCGCCCTGTGCGGTGTTCCTGGCCATGGTGTGACGTGCGGACGTCACAACGCGCTCCCTCATGCCCGCCCGTCCTGCGCTGTCCTGTCCTCCCGCCTGCAGCCCGCCAACCCACACACAGAACTTGAAGTGTTCTGTGGCTGACCGCTGACGGAGTTCCGCAGGATCAGACAGTGGCTCACATAACAGTGGGAAATTCCCACCGACATTACTGAGGTGACGATGTGACCATCTTTTTCCCTTCTCCCCCCACCCCTCCCCCTCCCCTTATCCATCTTTCTTACATTCATTCTGGTGTTTAGGGGAGAAAGTGTTAAATTGCTGATGATAAAAAATTATATATAGACACACACACACACACACACACACACACACAGGGCAGTGTCTGCCGTGTGTGTGATTTCTATATTGTGGAGTACCACTGCTTATGGGAACATATCAGAGTAAATGGAATTTTACGGTTGAAGGCACCATTAAAGTTGCTTCTTCCAAGAAAGGAGTGCCGAGCTGAAACTATCGTTTTATATATATATATATATATATATATATATATATATATATATATATATATATATATATATATATACATACACATATATATATATATATATATATATATATAAATATGGATAGGTAGGGGTTCTGGCAATATTTAGAGGAATAAAATGCAATTTATAAAGGACATGGTAAAAAAGCCTTTTTTGTAAAAAAGTTAAAACAATTTATTTTGCGAAATACATAAAAACACTAGTTTTGAGGAGAAATTGTTTTTTTACATATAACTACATATATGATAAAATGTGGTAAAACAGTATATATACTAAAAAATTGGGTATGTAAAAAAGTATATAAAACTTAAGACATAAAAGGAATAAAGGAAATTGTAACTATTAAAAATAGCTTAACTTAAGATGGAGGGTCATACAGGATATCCCAACGCGTTTCGTCAGTCTGACTTCATCTTACCAATGCTGAAATTTTAGGGGACGGCTGACACCCTATTATTCATAAGGGAGTGTTTTTTACATATAAGTGTTTTTTAAAACTCTTCAGGTGATTTTTCCCTCACAAGTGGCGCTATACTCCTATTACACATATATATATATATATATATATATATATACCAACTAGGACAAATGAGGCGGCACTCAGAGTCTTCAAACAAGTGAAAAATTGTAATGGTGCTTCAACGTTTCGGGGTCTCCCCCTTCGTCAGGAATAATGCAGTGCAAAATACAATGTGTTTAAATAGAACTTACCCCCCTTCAGGAACATCCCATCCAGCGTGCATCCGTGGCCGCGCCATCCCGGCGCCCAGCCCGCCGTCCTCAGCGTCTCAGCGGAAGTGACGCGTCGGCGCCTGGAGGCGCGTCCACGGGCCCGCTGCCTAGCAACAGAGAGGGATGTAAACACCCGTTAGTGATACAGGGACGTGAACTTTGCTTTGAGTCACTGTTCCCGTGTCTATACAATTATCATACAACGAAGATAAAAATTGGTGTGCTCTCTTAAAATAGTGCTAGACAATAAAACATTAATAACATGTGCATATACACAACTTTTTTTAAAAAATTTCAGGCAATTAGTGAAAAACACAAAATGACAGTTAATAATACACAACACAATATCTCATTGACATGCCCAGATGAAACCACCCTTTTGACTCCACCATACTCTATTCATATTTATACTAATGGTGCTGACACTGAGCATGGAGTTTTACAGATATCCTGCGCAAATTTTAAATTTTATGTTTTATGTCATCCTGCTAACTCTAGACACAGGAACAGCTATCCTGTCTTAGATAAAGTTAATAAGCCCCAGATTGTCATTTAACCCATCAGGTCTAAGTGTGTTTAACCTATGGATCCATCTAGACTCTAGTTGTAGGAGTTTTTTTCCCCTATTACCTCCTCGCATAGACTCAGGCACATGGTCTATGATTCTGTGTTTAAAGGTAGCCATGGTATGTCTGTGTTCGACAAAGTGTTTTGCTACGGGTTGGTCCCCCTTGCCTGATGCCAAAGCATTCCGGATGGCCAACCTATGCTGTGCCATCCTGATTTTAAATTGGCATTCAGTCTTGCCAATGTAGTATCTGCCGCACGGGCAGATGATGGCGTATACTACAAATTTGGTAGTGCAGGTTAATGGCCATTTAATGGGGAATTTTTTTACCTGTACAGGGATGTGTTATACTATCTCCTACCGACATATGCGAGCAAGTTGTACACCCTGTACATTTGAAGCAACCGTTTTTACGTTGCAAGAAATGCTTTGATGTTTCTTTAAATTTTGCCATGTCTGTTTTAACTATCATGTCCTTAATGCTCCTTCCTCTCATGAAGCTAGGCATGACTCTCAGATGGCGAAACATTGGTAGATCGGGATCTGTAGCTACTAGTGGCCATAGTTTCTTTACCTGCTTTTGTGTATGGTTACTGTGTGCATTGAAGTCACACACCCAGGGTATGACATCGCCCAATTTTTTTGCACTCTTTGGTATCAGGCTTTCAATTCTATTCTTACTTAAGGCTTTTTTTCTAGCCTGTGCCAGTAATTGCCGGGGGTAACCTCTGGCAAGCAGTCTAGATTCCATTTCGTCTAGTTGCTTGTCCCTCTCAGCTATATTGCTGTTAATTCTACACACTCTCAAAAGTTGAGAGTAAGGCACACTCCTGACAGTGGATAATGGATGGCAACTGTCGTATCTAAGGATGGTGTTACGATCAGTTGGTTTTTTGTAGAGAGATGTCACCACTGTGCCATCCTGTAGGCAAATCCTCAAATCTAAGAAGCATATGTCGCTGCGGCTACTGCTCAGTGTTAATTTAATTGGGCTATCGGTGGCATTGTGTGTTTCAACGATCTCTTGTAAATCAGCTACCTCACCGAGCCACATTAAAAACAAATCGTCTATGTACCTGTAGTATTGAAACAACCTACTAGATACCAGGCTATTGGTGAAGAACAAATTGCGTTCCACCTCCCACATATATGCATTGGCGAACGAGGGTGCCACGGAAGACCCCATGGCACACCCCGTCTGCTGCCTGTAGAACTGGCCATCAAAACTAAAGAAGTTATGAGTCAACGTAAAGTTTAGCAAGGACATGAAAAAATCAATGTCGGGCCCCTCATATAACACATTCCCAGTGATCAAATGTCTCACTGCCTGCATCCCTTGTGTATGCGGGATGCAGGTATATAGGCTCGTGACATCGATGGTCGCCAAGGTGATGTCAACTGGTACCTGGTCAAGGGAGGAAAATTTATATAGGAGCGTGGCAGAATCTTTAAGATGGGTAAAAGTGCCCTGTATGCACGGTTGTAAAAAGCAGTCCAAAAAGATTGCGACAGGCTCGCACAGAGACCCCCGGGCTGAGATGATTGGTCTGCCCGGTGGCCTCTGTGCGTCCTTATGTATTTTGGGGATGGTGTAAAAGAGGGGCGATACCGGGAAGTCTGTCCACAATTTTTGTAACACTTCTGTTGTGATAATGTCCTCTTCCCTGGCCTGCTGTAGAATGGCCTTTAATTCCTTCTGATATTCTGCTGACGGGTCACGTGGTAATTTACAGTAGGTTGCTTCATCAGTGAGCAGTCGCAGACATTCTTCTTTATACTCGACAAGGTCCTGAATCACTATTGCACCGCCTTTGTCCGCATGGCGGATCACTATATCCCTCCTCTTGCGACTGCTCACTGATGAAGCAACCTACTGTAAATTACCACGTGACCCGTCAGCAGAATATCAGAAGGAATTAAAGGCCATTCTACAGCAGGCCAGGGAAGAGGACATTATCTCAACAGAAGTGTTCCAAAAATTGTGGACAGACTTCCCGGTATCGCCCCTCTTTTACACCATCCCCAAAATACATAAGGACGCACAGAGGCCACCGGGCAGACCAATCATCTCAGCCCGGGGGTCTCTGTGCGAGCCTGTCGCAATCTTTTTGGACTGCTTTTTACAACCGTGCATACAGGGCACTTTTACCCATCTTAAAGATTCTGCCACGCTCCTATATAAATTTTCCTCCCTTGACCAGGTACCAGTTGACATCACCTTGGCGACCATCGATGTCACGAGCCTATATACCTGCATCCCGCATACACAAGGGATGCAGGCAGTGAGACATTTGATCACTGGGAATGTGTTATATGAGGGGCCCGACATTGATTTTTTCATGTCCTTGCTAAACTTTACGTTGACTCATAACTTCTTTAGTTTTGATGGCCAGTTCTACAGGCAGCAGACGGGGTGTGCCATGGGGTCTTCCGTGGCACCCTCGTTCGCCAATGCATATATGTGGGAGGTGGAACGCAATTTGTTCTTCACCAATAGCCTGGTATCTAGTAGGTTGTTTCAATACTACAGGTACATAGACGATTTGTTTTTAATGTGGCTCGGTGAGGTAGCTGATTTACAAGAGATCGTTGAAACACACAATGCCACCGATAGCCCAATTAAATTAACACTGAGCAGTAGCCGCAGCGACATATGCTTCTTAGATTTGAGGATTTGCCTACAGGATGGCACAGTGGTGACATCTCTCTACAAAAAACCAACTGATCGTAACACCATCCTTAGATACGACAGTTGCCATCCATTATCCACTGTCAGGAGTGTGCCTTACTCTCAACTTTTGAGAGTGTGTAGAATTAACAGCAATATAGCTGAGAGGGACAAGCAACTAGACGAAATGGAATCTAGACTGCTTGCCAGAGGTTACCCCCGGCAATTACTGGCACAGGCTAGAAAAAAAGCCTTAAGTAAGAATAGAATTGAAAGCCTGATACCAAAGAGTGCAAAAAAATTGGGCGATGTCATACCCTGGGTGTGTGACTTCAATGCACACAGTAACCATACACAAAAGCAGGTAAAGAAACTATGGCCACTAGTAGCTACAGATCCCGATCTACCAATGTTTCGCCATCTGAGAGTCATGCCTAGCTTCATGAGAGGAAGGAGCATTAAGGACATGATAGTTAAAACAGACATGGCAAAATTTAAAGAAACATCAAAGCATTTCTTGCAACGTAAAAACGGTTGCTTCAAATGTACAGGGTGTACAACTTGCTCGCATATGTCGGTAGGAGATAGTATAACACATCCCTGTACAGGTAAAAAATTCCCCATTAAATGGCCATTAACCTGCACTACCAAATTTGTAGTATACGCCATCATCTGCCCGTGCGGCAGATACTACATTGGCAAGACTGAATGCCAATTTAAAATCAGGATGGCACAGCATAGGTTGGCCATCCGGAATGCTTTGGCATCAGGCAAGGGGGACCAACCCGTAGCAAAACACTTTGTCGAACACAGACATACCATGGCTACCTTTAAACACAGAATCATAGACCATGTGCCTGAGTCTATGCGAGAAGGTAATAGGGGAAAAAAACTCCTACAACTAGAGTCTAGATGGATCCATAGGTTAAACACACTTAGACCTGATGGGTTAAATGACAATCTGGGGCTTATTAACTTTATCTAAGACAGGATAGCTGTTCCTGTGTCTAGAGTTAGCAGGATGACATAAAACATAAAATTTAAAATTTGCGCAGGATATCTGTAAAACTCCATGCTCAGTGTCGGCACCATTAGTATAAATATGAATAGAGTATGGTGGAGTCAAAAGGGTGGTTTCATCTGGGCATGTCAATGAGATATTGTGTTGTGTATTATTAACTGTCATTTTGTGTTTTTCACTAATTGCCTGAAATTTTTTAAAAAAAGTTGTGTATATGCACATGTTATTAATGTTTTATTGTCTAGCACTATTTTAAGAGAGCACACCAATTTTTATCTTCGTTGTATGATAATTGTATAGACACGGGAACAGTGACTCAAAGCAAAGTTCACGTCCCTGTATCACTAACGGGTGTTTACATCCCTCTCTGTTGCTAGGCAGCGGGCCCGTGGACGCGCCTCCAGGCGCCGACGCGTCACTTCCGCTGAGACGCTGAGGACGGCGGGCTGGGCGCCGGGATGGCGCGGCCACGGATGCACGCTGGATGGGATGTTCCTGAAGGGGGGTAAGTTCTATTTAAACACATTGTATTTTGCACTGCATTATTCCTGACGAAGGGGGAGACCCCGAAACGTTGAAGCACCATTACAATTTTTCACTTGTTTGAAGACTCTGAGTGCCGCCTCATTTGTCCTAGTTGGTATCCATCTGGTATCTATACCTGGAGGAGGGCACCGGAGCAAGTTAGCCCCATTGCTGGGACATAGCCTAGTGCCGGAGCATAGAACTGGTTATATATATATATATATATATATATATATATATATATATATATATATATATATATATATATATATAGTGAAAAGTGGTAAGAGGCGCTACACCTTATTTGCAGCAGGAAAGTCCTGTTTTCCTAATAAAAGTTCAACTTCCTAGGTTTCTGACACAATCCCCCTTTTTTTACGGGGTGGCAGCCCTTTCCTCAGGTGGTTTGCTGTTCCAACAGACCTTTGGAATCTGAAAAAAATAAAATGAGAATAGGCGCCCCCTAATGTAATATCATAAGTAATAGGTGACCTTCACCCTCAGTATTACCCATGTGAATTCAAGGTGTACCGTAAATGGTGGAATTCCAACCACCTCTTTGAATAACATTTCTGGTGCACGATAGGACGTCAGTATCATCAATAGTATCCTGGTGGTCCTTTCATAGGTTTCACCTTTTATGTGAAAGAAGACCCGCGAAAGGGACACGCGCCGGGGGAAGGGGGTGGCAACGGCATCCACCTCGAACCTCTGGCAGTGGTGACGTGCACACGCCCGGACGTCATCAGCCGGAACTTCCTGGATATCGGAGCTTGCTCGGCGGCCTTAGCAACCGGCGCTACCTGGTGACCAGGCGCCAGGTTGATGAGAGATGGGGAAACTACACAGCGCAGTAAATGATTACACTGCCTGCAGTAGGTCAGGGTCACACTTTTAACAGAGGAACAGGCTCTACTCATTATACATGTGCATATGTATGTATATATATGTATTGTGACAACCAGTACATATGCACAATAATATATGATTTCCTTCCTTTCAAATCCAGGGAGTGACGTCGGCGTATCTAAATATATTTTGGGGTAAAAAGGTAAAAAAGTTCCCTGACCCCTGCCATAGAGGGTGGGGTATCCTGATGATAGATAGAAAGTGTTTAGTTAGACAGTCAATAGATAGACAACATATGTTAGACAGACATTAGGTCGACAGAGTCAAAAGGTCGACATGAAAAAGGTACAGTACAAAATGTCGACAGTGTCAAAAGGTCGACATGAAAATAGTCGACCTAAAAAGGAAGACATAGGTTTTTTTCAATTTTACATGTATTTTTACTTTTTCATACCTTCTCTATCCATGTCGGCATAGAGCTGGTTATAAACCTTGTGGCGAGTGCAGAGAGCCATCGAGCCTGAAGTGTGGCGGGCGAAGTGAGCCCCACGAGGGTATGCCTTTCTAGAACTGGGGGCCCTGGATGACAAAACTATCCACGCAAACCCCGAACATTGCTAAAAAAAAAACGTTTTCTATCTTTTCTATGGTGACAATTATCATGTCGACCTTTTGACCCTGTCTACCTATTGTACTGTCTACTTTTTCATGTCGACCTTTTGACTGTCTAACATGTGGTGTCTATCTATTGACTGTCTAACTAGACACGGTCTATCTGTTATACCACACCCGAGGGTGGAATAGGATTATGTAAATTTTCTTAGTCAGCCTTTATGGGTATGATCCTCTTTCCTCTTATTCTCTCCCTAGCACTTTCCATGCTACCTCTACTTTTGTGTCCATGGGGACTATTCATTAATCTTATCGGACCAGTTACAAATGCCTGATTTAAGTAACAGTCCCCCTTCAGCATTAAAGACTCAATGTGGCTGCCCCATATTCAATGAACCCCAAAAATGAGGTTTTTGGAATTTACTTGAGGGAACTAATGCCATCTCAGATGGGGTTAGTTGCTGGTGGCCCATGCCTTTTTATTGAATGTGAAGAGGAACCCACTTGGATCTCCCCCCTCCAGCAGTCCTCTCTGTGTGCATGCATGAGAACTTACACCACCTTGCAGTATAAACTTTCACTGCTAGTAATCAGTGGTAAAAGTGCAGATGATGGGGTTTGTTGGGCAGCTGCTTTTTCGGGGCAACACAGTATTGCTCCAGTACTTTAGTATCCTCTGCCAGGAGTTGGATATTTAATTATCGGCGACCAATTATCCCTCTGTAATAAATAGGCTCCTAAGTTTCATTTAGGGACTCTGAAGCTATGTGTTTACATGGAAATTAAAATAAGATTTTACTTACCGGTAAATCTATTTCTCGTAGTCCGTAGAGGATGCTGAGACTCCGTGAGGACCATGGGGAATAGACGGGCTCCGCAGGAGATAGGGCACTTTAAGAAAGCTTTGGATTCTGGGTGTGTACTGGCTCCTCCCTCTATGCCCCTCCTCCAGACCTCAGTTAGGGAAACTGTGCCCAGTGAAGATGGACAGTACGAGGAAGGATTTTTGTAAATCTAAGGGCGAGATCCATACCAGCCACACCAATCACACCGTATTACTTGTGATAAACTACCCAGTTAACAGTATGAACAACAACATAGCCTCGGTTCAACCGATAAACTATAACATAACCCTTATGTAAGCAATAACTATATACAAATCTTGCAGAAGAAGTCCGCACTTGGGACGGGCGCCCAGCATCCTCTACGGACTACGAGAAATAGATTTACCGGAAAGTAAAATCTTATTTTCTCTAACGTCCTTGAGGATGCTGGGACTCCGTAAGGACCATGGGGATTATACCAAAGCTCCCAAACGGGCGGGAAAGTGCGGATGACTCTGCAGCACCGAATTGAGCAAACAGGAGGTCCTCCTCAGCCAGGGTATCAAACTTACAGAACTTTGCAAAGGTATTTGACCCCGACCAAGTAGCAGCTCGGCACAGCTGTAGTGCCGAGACCCCCGGGCAGCCGCCCAAGAAGAGCCCACCTTCCTAGTGGAATGGGCCTAAACCGATTTCGGTAACGGCAATCCTGCCGTAGAATGCGCCAGCTGAATCGTGTTACAGATCCAGCGAGCAATAGTCTGCTTTGAAGCAGGGCCGCCAACCTTGTTGGCTGTATACAGGACAAACAGTGCTTCTGTTTTGCAGATCCTAGCCGTTCTGGCCACGTAAATTTTCAAAGCCCTGACCACATCAAGGGACTCTGAATCCTCCAAGTCACGCGTAGCCACAGGCACGACAATAGGTTGGTTCATATGAAAGGATGAGCCCACCTTTGGCAGGAATTGAGGACGGGTCCGCAATTTCGCTCTATCCATATGGACAATCAGATAGGGCTTTTAGTGATAAAAGCCTCCAATTCCGAAACTCGCCTAGCCGAAGCCAAGGCTAACAACATGACCACCTTCCAGGTGAAATATTTCAACACCACTGACTTAAGTGGTTCAAACCAATGAGACTTAAGGAACCGTAACACCACGTTAAGGTCCCAAGGCGCCACCGGTGGTACAAAAGGAGGCTAAAAATGCAGTACTCCCTACACAAACGTTTGTACTTCAGGAAGAGAAGCCAATTCTTTTTGGAAGAAAATGGATAAGGCCGAAATTTGAACCTTTATCGATCCTAATTTCAGGCCCAAGTTCACTCCAGTTTGAAGGAAGTGAAGCAGACGGCCCAAAAGGAATTCCTCCGTAGGAGCATTCCTGGCCTCACATCAAGAAACATATTTTCGCCATATTCTGTGATAATGTTTCAATGTCACTTCCTTCCTAGCCTTAATTAGGGTAGGAATGACCTCCTCCGGAATACCCATTACCCCTAGGATCCTGCGTTGAACCGCCATGCCGTTAAACGCAGCCGCGGTAAGTCTGGGAACAGACAGGGCCCCTGCTGCAGCAGGTCCTGTCTTAGAGGAAGAGGCCACGGATTCTCTGTGAGCATTTCCTGCAGATCTGGATACCAGGTCCTCCGTGTCCAATCTGGAACAATGAGAATTGGTCTCACTCCTCTTTTTCTTATTATCCTCAACACCATGGGTATGAGAGGAAGAGGAGTAAACACAGAGACCGACCGGAACACCCACGGTGTCACTAGGGCGTCCACAGCTTACTGCCTGAGGGTCTCCTGACCTGGCGCAATAACTCTGCGGCTTTGTGTTGAGGCGGGACGCCATCATGTCTATCAGTGGCAGTCTCCACTGAATTGCAATCTGTGCTAAGACTTCCTGATGAAGTCCCCACTCTCCAGGACGTAGGTCGTGTCCGCTGAGGAAGTTTGCTTCCCAGTCGTCCACTCCCGGAATGAACACTGCTGACAGTGCGCTTACATGATTCTCTGCCCAGCGAAGAATTCTGGTGGCTTCAGCCATCGCCACTCTGCTCCTTGTGCCGCCTTGGCGGTTTACATGAGCTACTGCGGTGACGTTGTCTGACTGGATCAGAACCGGTTGGTCGCGAAGTAGGGTCTCCGCCTGACGTAGGGCATTGTATATGGCCCTTAGTTCCAAGAAGTGAAGACAAGTCTTTTGACTTGACCAAAGACCTTGGACATTTTATTTTTCCCTGTGTGACTGCTCTCCAACCTCGGAGGCTCGCGTCCGTGGTCACCAGGATCCAGTCCTGAATGCCGAACCTGCGGCCCTATAGAAGGTGAGCATCCTGCAGCCACCACAGGAGAGATACCCTGGCCCTGGGGGAGAGGGTGATCAACTGATGAATCTGTAGATGTGACCCGGACCACTTGTCCAGTAGGTCCCATTTGAAAGACCTCGCATGGAACCTGCCGAAGGGAATGATTTTCCCCGGACTCGGGTGCAGCGATGCCGACACCTGTCTTGGTTTCAAAAAGTTCCTGACCAGAGTCATGAGTTCCTGGGCCTTCTCTATCTGAAGGTAAACCCCTTTCTGGTCCGTATCCAGAAGCATACCCAAGAAGGGCAGACTAGTCATAGGAACCAACTGTGACTTCGGGATATTGAGAAACTAGCAGTGTTGCTGTGACACCTTCAGCGAAAGTGACACGCTGTTCAACAACTGCTCTTTTGATCTCGCCTTATAGGAGATCGTCCAAGTATGGGATAACTGTGACTCCTTGCTTGCGTAGGAGCACCATCATTTCCGCCAATTACCCTGAAATTGGTAATGACAATACTGTACCGCAATTCTCAGGTACGCCTGATGGGGTGGATAAATGGGAACATGAAGGTATGCAGCCTTTATGTCTAGATACACCATCAAATCCCCCCTTTCCAGGCTGACCATGATCGCTCTGAGCGATTCCACTTTAATTTTGAACCTTTTCTAGTATAGGTTCAGAGGTTTTAATTTTAAATAGGTCTGACCGAACCGTACGTATTCGGGACTACAGCCAAGGTTGAGTAATAGCCCCTTCCTTGTTGCAGGAGGAGAACCTTGAGCACCAACTGTTGGAGATACAATGTGTGAATTGTATTTAATATAACTCCCCTTCTGGGGGAGAAGCCGGTAGGTCCGATAAGGAAAAACCGGCGAGGAGGCACCTTTCGAATTCCTTTGTAACCCTGAGAACAATTTTTATTGACCCGGGATCCACCTGTGAGTGAACTCAGATGTGGCTGAAGAGTCGAAGACGTGCTCCCCCTGGGACGGACTCCCTTAGCGGAGCCTACGCATCCTGCGGTGGATGTAGTAGAGGCCGGGGAGGACTTCTGTTCCTGGGAACTAGCTGTGCCCCGTGCCCTACCTCTGGTAAGAAAGGACGCTCCTCATACTTTGTTATTCTGCGACCGAAAGGACTGCATTTGATAATGTCGTGCTTTCTTAGTCCGTGAGGGAATATAAGGCAAAAGATCAGAATTACCAGCTATAGCTGTGGAGACCAGGTCCGAGAGCCCTTCTCCACACAATTCCTCAGCCTTGTGAGGTAAACCCTCCATATGCCTCTTTTAGTCGGCATCACCTGTCCATTGCATGTTCCACAGGACAAGTCTAGCAGAAATCGACATAGCGTTGACTCTAGAACCCAGTAGACTAACGTCCCTTTGAGCATGTCTTATATATATATATAAGACAACATCTTTTACATATAAATATATATATATAAATATTATATATATATACACACACAGTATATATATATATAATCTATATACTAGGGACAATAACATGGCATCCTTATCTAGGGTTTCAACCTCCGCTGATAAGGTATCTGACTACGCTGCTACAGCACTATAAACCCATGCCGACACAATCGCCGGTCTGAGTAGTGTACCAGAATGTGTGTAAATGGACTTCAAAGTACTTTTACTTGCTGCTATCTGCAGGATCCCTGAGGATAGCTGTTAAGTCAGCGCTACCTTTTTGGGTAAACGTGTCAATGCCTTGTACACCCTAGGGGAAGATTCCCATCTTATCCTGGTCCCATTAGGGAAAGGATACTCCCTGAGAATTCTTATTGGAAAGCTGCAGCTTCTTGTCTGGAGATTCCCGCTCTTTTCCTTCATGAGAGGAGGGAAATTTACCTCCGCTTTCTTCCCCTTAAAAATGTGTACCCTTGTGTAAGGGACAGATGAGTCATCAGTGATATGCAAAATATCTTTTATTACAATAATCATCTATTGAATACTTTTCTGTCAGTCTTGGCTGTACTTTGCATTAACGTAGTCGACACTGGAGTCAGACTCCGTGTCGATAACAGTGTCTATTATTTTGGATAGTGAGCTTTGTGAGACTCTGAAGGTCTCTGTGACATAGGGGCAGACATGGGTAGATTCCCTGTCTGTTCTCTAATCTTTTGTAATAAGTTCATCTTAGCACTTAATTTCACATATCCAATCAGGTGTCGGCGTTGTCGACGGAGACACCACGCACCCACACAGATTTGCTCCATCTCTTCCTTAGGAGAGCCTTTTACCGCAGACATGTCGACACACACGTACCGACACACTCCACACACACAGGGAATCTCTTATCTGAAGACAGGTTCCCCCCTAGGCCCTTTTGAGAGACAGAGAGAGAAAATGCCAGCACACACCCCAGCGCTATATAACCCAGGAAAAAACACAGAATGTTTACCCAGTAGCGCTGCTGTAATGTATAATCGCCAAATATGTGCCCCCACCCCTCTACTTTAAAACCCTCTTCACCGTGTGTCAAGCAGGGGAGAGTCCGGGGAGCTTCCTCTCAGCGGTGCTGTGGAGAGAAAATGGTCGCTGGTGAGTGCTGAGGGAGAAGCCCCGCCCCCTCGGCGGCGGGCTTCTGTCCCGCTCAAACTTACTAAAATATGGCGGGGGCTCTTTTATATACATGTACAGTGCCCACCTGTACATGTATATATACTTTTTTCCATAAGAGAGGTGTTATATTGCTGCCCAGGGCAACCCCCCTGCGCCCTGCACCCTTACAGTGAACGGAGTATGTGAGGTGTATGGGAGCAATGACGCACAGCTGCAGTGCTGTGCGCTACCTCAGTGAAGCTCTGAAGGCTTCTGCCGCCTGAGACGTCTTCTGACTTCGTTTCTTCTGGCTCTGTGAGGAGAACGGCGGCGCGGCTCTGGGGGTGGACGCCCAGTAAGAACCTGTGTTCACCCCCTCTGGAGCTAATGGTGTCCAGCAGCCGAGGTAGCAGAGCCTATCTTAGACAAGAAGGTCTGCCCCTCTCTCCTCAGTCCCTCGATGCAGGGAGCCTGTTGCCAGCAGTGCTCCCTGTAAAAATGTAGAAAAAATCCAAACAAAAATGCTTTCTAGGCAGAGAACTCAGGTAGCTCCCTGCAGTGCACCCATCTCGCTCTGGGCACAGTGTAAAACTGAGGTCTGGAGGAGGGGCATAGAGGGAGGAGCCAGTGCACACCCAGAATCCAAAGCTTTCTTAAAGTGCCCTATCTCCTGCGGAGCCCGTCTATTCCCCATGGTCCATACGGAGTCCCAGCATCCTCAAGGACGTTAGAGAAATTAATAATTTACCTGGCGCTGATCGCGAGCTGTTTTACTGAAAGCAGCCACTCAATACTGGGATAGTTAGTCCACACAATACAATACAATACTATACAATATATATATATATATATATATATATATATATATATATATATATATATATATATATATATATATACACACACACACACACACACATACATGCATACATATACATACATATACACTGCTCAAAAAAATAAAAGGAACACTAAAATAACACATCCTAGATCTGAATGAATGAAATATTCTTATTAAATACTTCGTTCTTTTCATAGTTGAATGTACTAACAACAAAATCACACTAAAATTATCAATGGAAATCAAATTTATTAACCCATGGGAGGTCTGGATTTGGAGTCACACTCAAAATTAAAGTGGAAAAACACACTACAGGTTGATCCAACTTTGATGTAATGTCCTTAAAACAAGTCAAAATGAGGCGCAGTAATGTGTGTGGCCTCTGCGTGCCTGTATGACCTCCCTACAACCCACATAAGTGACTTAGGTAGTGCAGCTCATCCAGGATGGCACATCAATGAGAGCTGTGGCAAGAAGGTTTGCTGTGTCTGTCAGCGTAGTGTCCAGAGCATGGAGGCGCTACCAGGAGACAGGCCAGTACATCAGGAGATGCGGAGGAGGCCGTAGGAGGGCAACAACCCAGCAGCAGTACCGCTACCTCCACCTTTGTGAAAGGAGGAACAGGAGGAGCACTGCCAGAGCCCTGCAAAATGACCTCCAGCAAGCCACAAATGTGCATGTGTCTACTCAAACGATCAGAAACAGACTCCATGAGGGTGGTATGAGGGCCCAACGTCCACAGGTGGGGGTTGTGCTTACAGCCCAACACCGTGCAGAACGTTTGGCATTTGCCAGAGAACACCAAGATTGGCAAATTCGCCACTGGCGCCCTGTGCTCTTCACAGATGAAAGCAGGTTCTCACTGAGCACATGTGACAGACGTGACAGAGTATTGAGACGCCAAGGAGAACGTTCTGCTGCCTGCAACATCCTCCAGCATGGCCGGTTTGGCCGTGGGTCAGTCTTGGTGTGGGCTGGCATTTCTTTGGGGGGGCCGCACAGCCCTCCATGTGCTGGCCAGAGGTAGCCTGACTGCCATTAGGTACCGAGATGAGATCCTCAGACCCCTTGTGAGACCATATATGCTGGTGCGGTTGGCCCTGGGTTCCTCCTAATGCAAGACAATGCTAGACCTCATGTGGCTGGAGTGTGTCAGCAGTTCCTGCAAGACGAAGGCATTGATGCTATGGACTGGCCCGCCCATTCCCCAGACCTGAATCCAATTGAGCACATCTGGGACATCATGTCTTGCTCCATCCACCAATGCCACGTTGCACCACAGACTGTCCAGGAGTTGGCGGATGCTTTAGTCCAGGTCTGGGAGGAGATCCCTCAGGAGACCATCCGCCACCTCATCAGGAGCATGCCCAGGCATTGTAGGGAGGTCAAACAGGCATGTGGAGGCCACACACACTACTGAGCCTCATTTTGATTTGTTTTAAGGCCATTACATCAAAGTTGGATTAGCCTGTAGTGTGTTTTTCCACTTTAATTTTGAGTGTGACTCCAAATCCAGACCTCCATGGGTTAATAAATTTGATTTCCATTGATAATTTTTGTGTGATTTTGTTGTCAGCACATTCAGCTATGTAAAGAACAAAGTATTTAATAAGAATATTTCATTCATTCAGATCTAGGATGTGTTATTTTAGTGTTCCCTTTATTTTTTTGAGCAGTGTGTATATATATATATATATATATATATATATATATATATATATTATTATTATTATTATTATTATTATTCTTTATTTAAATGGCGCCACAAGGGTTTCGCAGCGCCCAATTACATAGTACATAAATAATCAAACAGGAAAACAGCAACTTACATTTGATGACAGTATAGGACAAGTACAGGGTAAATAATCATAGTTACATCAGCAGATGACACTGGAATAAGTATCAGGTGGCAGAAGACTGCTGGAGTTGATGCAGTTGAAGATTATTAAAGTAAGAAACGATAAGCACATGAGGGAAGAGGGCCCTGCTTGTGAGAGCTTACATTCTAGAGGGGAGGGGTAGACAGACAGGGGTGACACAGATGGGGTACATAGAGAGTGTAGAACAGAGGGTTAGGATGAGATTTGGCTGGGTTTGGTGAAGAAGTGGGTCTTGAGAGCCCGTTTGAAGTTTTGTAGAGAGGTGGAGAGTCTGAGAGGGAGAGGTAGGGAATTCCAGAGAAGTAGTGCAGCACGCGAAAAATCTTGGAGGTAGGAGTGGGAGGAAGTAATCCGTAGGCAGGAAAGTCGTCGTGCATTAGCAGAGCAAAGAGGACGGGGGGGAGTGTATACGGAGATAAGATCAGAGATGTAGATGGGAGAGGAGTGGGTGAGGGCTTTGTAAGCGAGTGTGAGAAGCTTGAAATGGATTCTGAAAGGGAAGTGGAGCCAGTGAAGGTCTAGTAAGAGAGGATAGGTAGACGTAGTGCGTTTGGTTAGGAAAATGAGCCGGGCAGCAGCATTGAGGATAGATTGGAGTGGAGAGAGGTGTTTGTCAGGAATGCCAGTCAGGAGGAGATTACAGTAATCCAGTATGGAGATGACCAGTGAGTGGATAAGAGTCTTAGTAGCATCCTGGGTCAGAAAGGGTCTGATCCTGGAAATATTTTTTAGATGAAAACGGCAGGTTTGTGAAAGGTGCTGAATGTGTGGTTTGAAGGAGAGGGAGGAGTCAAGGATTACTCCAAGACAGCGCACTTGGGAGCTAGAGGAGATAGTAGTGCCATCAATAGATAATGAGATTGTAGGAGGTGAGGTTATGCGGGAGGGAGGAAAGATGATCAGCTCGGTCTTAGACATGTTAAGTTTAAGAAAGCGCTGGGACATCCAGGAAGAGGTAGCAGAGAGACAGTTGGAGATACGAGTGAGGAGAGCAGGGGAGAGGTCTGGAGAGGAAAGATAGATTTGGGTGTCATCAGCATAGCGATGATATTGGAAACCAAAAGAACTAATGAGCTTACCTAGTGGGGATGTATAGAGAGAGAAGAGGAGAGGACCAAGGACAGAACCTTGGGGTACACCTACAGTTAGTGGAAGTGAGGGGGAGGTGGAGTCATGAGAAGAGACAGAGAATGAACGGTCAGAGAGGTAGGAAGACAGCCAAGAGAGGGCAGTGTCACGCAGACCAATGGAGTGAAGGATTTGCAGTAGGAGAGGATGGTCCACAGTGTCAAAAGCAGCAGAGAGATCAAGTAGAATAAGTAGAGAGTAGTGACCCTTAGATTTAGCAGCATGGAGGTCATTGCATACTTTTGTAAGGGCAGTTTCAGTGGAGTGGAAAGGACGGAAGCCAGACTGGAATGGGTCAAGTAGTGAGTGTGAGGAAAGAAAGGAAGTAAGGCGGTTGTAGACAATACGCTCAAGGAGTTTGGAGACAAAAGGGAGGAGAGAGATGAATCGGTAGTTGGAGAGAGTGTTTGGATCAAGGGTAGGTTTTTTAAGAATAGGAGAGATGAGTGCATGCTTGAAGGCAGAGGGGACAGTGCCTGATGAAAGGGAGAGATTGAGAAGGTGGGAAAGATGGGAACAAGCAGAAGGAGAGAGGTAGCGGAGGAGGCGGGAAGGGATAGGGTCAAGTGGGGAGGTGGTGAGGGGACAGGAACGAATGAGGGCCATGACTTCCTCTCCAGTTGCATGGGAGAAAGAGGTCAGTGTAGGTGGGAGGGATGGGGAGGGGTGGTAAGGGATGGGGGAAAGCTGGTTACTGATGGTCTGGTGTGATGTGATGTCCTTACGTATGGAGTCAATTTTGGATGTGAAGTAAGTGGCAAAGTCAAGAGCAGAGAGTGAGGAAGGGAGACGAGGTGGAGGTGGGCAGAGGAGTGAGTTGAGAGTGGCAAAGAGGTGCCGGGGGTTGGAAGACTGGGAGGAGATGAGGTTCTTGAAGTATGACTGTTTAGCAAGAGAAAGGGCAGCACTGAAGGATGAGAGCATAAGTTTGAAATGGAGGAAGTCTGCCTTAGAGCGTGATTTCCTCCAGTGTCGCTCAGCAGTACGTGAGCATTTTTGCAGATATCTGGTGTATTTGGTGTGCCAGGGTTGAGGTGTTAATTTGCGAGGGTGAATAGTGGTTGGTGGAGCAACAGAGTCAAGAGCAGAAGTAAGGGATGCATTGTATATGGAAGTGGCTTGTTCAGGGCATGAGAGAGAGAGAACAGGAGAGAGAAGTGAGTCAAACAGGGAGGAAAGTAATGTGGTGTCAATAGCCTCAATGTTACGCTTAGTGATGGTAGCCTTGGGAGGTAGAGATGGGGAAGTCGAGAGAGATTAGGTTAAAGGAGAGCAGGTGGTGGTCAGAGAGGGGAAATGGGGAATTGGAAAAATAAGAAATATCACAGCGGTGAGTGAAGACCAGATCCAGTGAGCTCCCATTCACATGGGAGGGTGAAGAGGTCCACTGGGAGAGACCAAGTGAAGAGGTGAGGTTAAGGAGTTTAGAGGCAGGGGATTGTGTGGGGATGTCAATAGGGATGTTAAAATCGCCTAGGATAATGGAAGGAATGTCAGAAGAGAGGAAGTGAGGAAGCCAGGAAGCAAAGTTGTCGATGAATTTGGAAGCAACACCAGGGGAACGGTAAATGACAGCTACTCTAAGATGGACTGGTTGGAAGAGGCGTATAGTATGGACCTCAAATGTAGAGAATGTAAGGGATGGTTCTGGTGGTATGAGTTGGTAGGAGTAACTAGAAGGTAAAAGGACCCCAACACCACCCCCATGGCGACACCCAGGTCGTGTGTGTGTGTGTGTGTGTGTGTGTGTGTGTGTGTGTGTGTGTGTGTGTGTGTGTGTGTGAATGTGAGGCCCCCAGCAGAGAGAGCAGCAGGAGAAGTAGTGTCAGAGGGTGTAATCCAAGTTTCAGTAATGGCTAGTAGGTGTAGGGAGTTGGAAATGAAAAGGTCATGAGTGGGGACCAGTTTGTTACAAACAGATCTGGCATTCCACAGGGCACAGGAAAGGGGGTATGAGTTTGTGGGAGAGATGTGAATGAGATTATCAGGGTTGCTGTAGCGATGAGGAGAGATTAACTTTGAGGGCAGGGATGATGAGAGAGTAGTGATGGTGCGGGTGCCAGAGCTAGGAGGGGAAACTGCAGGAGGTGGGCAGGGAGGAAGGTCAGTGTGGTGTGGATGGGGGTGTGGGGAGGTGACAGGAAAGGGAGAGAGGGAGCAGGGCTGAGTTGTGGGGTAGCAGGACCATGGGGCAGACGTGAGTGAAAGTGGGGTAACAGGAAAGGAGGGGAAAGAATACAGAGAGATGGAGGGGAGACAGAGGAGGGGAGGGAGGAGGAGGTGTAGGAGACTAGGGGGGGGGGGGGGGAGGATAAAGACACATGATTAGGTAGACACTGAGTAATGTGGGGAGTATAAGAAAGCCTTGACATAGTGTTTAGTAGGTAAATAGGTTGAGGGAAAGTGGTAGTAGAGTGGAGGCTGTAAGGAATTCAGAGTTGAAGAATTGCAGAAATGTAGATGAGAAAAGCAGTGTAGGCTCAATGGGTGTAGTTTTAGTATGAAATGAATCAGAAGCGTAGATAAAGTGGGTTTTGAAATGTATTTGGACCGTATGTAATGAAAAGATTGTGAGGTTTAAGAAGCAATGGTGGTTCTGTAAGATTTTTTAGGTGTTTGTAGGTGCTGAAAAACAAAATTCCAATAATACAGATACAAGCATTTGTTGATCAAATGGATGGGTTATGAAATGTCCAAGTAATCAGGAGGTGAGTGGTCTGAAGAGTAAGTGACTCACATTTGTTATTAGTTCCTCTGGTTTCTTTGTTTTGTTAGATTGGTGTGCTTCTGTTTTCCTTCGTTTTCACTTCGTATGAACGCTGTTGGAACGCTGTGGTTATGTGTCAATTTTATCACGCTTTGATAAAAATGCACGCTTAGAACATAAATGCACAGCCTACACCATTTGACTTAAGTAGAGGACTACTACAAGTGAAAACAATAATTGAAATCTGTAACCACACCCCACCCCCTCAAATGCCAGGCAATAAATGAACTTAGAAAAACAACCAGGCATTCCACAAAGATTAAACTGGGTCTATATCATTTTAAACTAAAAAAAAAAAAAAAAAAAAAAAAAAAAGTACTTCAGAATCACATACTATGCAATAATATTTCAATTTGCATTACCTAGCAGAATCAGCTTGACCTATACAAATATATAGTGCAGCAAGATATAAATATATATATATATATATATATATATATAATGAGAGAGAGAGAGAGAGAGAGAGAGAGATAAAATTGGCGCTAGATAAATAATCAACAACTTGAATTGGAGATGAGGACCTTTAGACTGCTTGATTGTGGAATCCAACTGGTCCGAATGACGGCTAAGGTCAGTTTTATAAATGTCCAAATCGCAAAAAGTAGTTCCTTGATCAGACTTCCAGGCTTTTCCTTTGAGTAAATAGACGGTGCAACATCCAGCTCCTCCACCTGAGCTTTCAATTGGACCAGTTGGATTCCACAATCAAGCAGTCTAAAGGTCCTCATCTCCAATTCAAGTTGTTAATTATTTCCATCTCGCTCACTAATTGTTTCTGGACTGTGGCTATACTAAATAGATGAACTTGATGCTAAAGTTCCAGCTCTTATACAATCTTTTCATATATCCTCTACAAAAATAAAATTAAATGCAGTGCTACAGTATGACAGGCCCTTTCCACATACTTGAGTTATGTTTTTATAATGTTGCAACATTGGAATTCTATGTGATGTATGAATACATTTGTATACATTTTTAAATATACTCAGCTCCCTAGCGCCAACTTTATTTCTCTCTATATATATTTACACAAGTTGGGTATGAAATGGCGGCTATGGGATGCCGGCAGTCACATGACAGACCGCGGGGCATCCCGACACTGGACAGAAATAAGTATTTTACCCGTCACCCCTCCCTATCCAGTGGTGTCTGCTAGGGATAACCCCTATGTGGGTGTCGGCTACGATCCCCCACCCCCTCCTCACACTGTCTAACCCTAACCCCCTTCCCGAGACCCTAAGCCTAACTCCCACCCCGATACTCACCTTCAGGATGTCAGCTGTCAGTGTCTCTGCACTGGTTTCCAGAGGGGTGTAAGGATTCCGGTGTCTGTCACATGACCACCGGCATCCCGACAGCTGGGAAGCTAAACGCATCCCGATCCCACTTACCTTGTGTACAGGCTTATCATGTTTCGAATTGCCCCTCTCCCTGTGGCTTTCCCCATGTTCTACCTGGACCGACATTTAATTTCTCTGTACTGTCCCTAGATATGCACTATATTGTACTTCTATGCCAGCATACACTGTTACTATGCATATTCCTTGCAGATACTTTGTGCTGCTTAAAATAATAATAATAATTTGATTGATTATGAGCCATCGCCACTATTTTCAATCAAAATCTATCTATTCTGTTTATGCATCACATAGCATTAACAAGTACATATTTGCCTGTTAGCGGAATCCAAAAGATTCTCCTTATTCCTGTCAGTTGCACAAGAAAAGTTGGTGGCCTCTATGTCTTATAGCATCTATGAAAGTCAACTATAATCAGAAGTTCAGGTTAATGGCCGATTATTGTATTCTAGTCCGTTTAGATGAGAATATGAAAGTCACTGACATCACTGGTGGCACAGATAAGATTGTAAGGTGTGTATATGGCTTCTGAACATACAGAACAAGGAAGAAGAATTTGACTTTATAGTTCAAGTAACCATTACGTACACTACACATTCAGTGATATTAAACAGCTAAGCAGGAAATGGAGCACTGACATGCTGATTGTATGAAAGATGATTATGACACTCAGATCAGTAACACATGAGCCTCAGTATTATTGGGAAGTTACGTACCAGTGTTAAGAATACCGGTAACTTTTTCCTGACAAATGTATAAATCAACAAACAAGTAGTTTAAAAGGGGTTATTTGTCCATTTTAGAGTGCCGCGAGTAGACTGCTATTTCAGAAAGGAAATTGTATTTTTTTTATTCTAGAAATGTATTTAATATCACAGTGTACATATACACAGCACTGGCAACTAATTAGATAAGTGAGAAGTGCTCACAGTTCCCGTTGTTTGCAATTTGTAACTTGTAATGTGCAAAAGCACCACTAGAGGGTGATCTTACTCTGCCAAATATGCAAACAGTTCCTTTCAGTGAAAAAAAGTTTATTCCTATATAGAACCACCTTTCCTCTGTGTCCTTAAACGCCCTCTTTCTTTCACCCCATTCACCCCAAAATCTTCTGATTTAAAATTATTCTACACTTACTTTGGTCACTTATGGCTTCCCCATGCACAGGAATTATGGAGGTACTTGTACTGCCACAATACTTACACTGATTAAAATCAGGAAAATATTTAGTCCTCGAATAAAGTATTCTTTGAATATGTAAAGATCTTTAATATTTTAAGCTTGTGTTAATCAATTTTATCTGCTATAAAAATATATGTTTATGTGTTCCCTTTTAGTTTGAATATAAAAAGAGTAAAGAGTGCACACAACACAACCCATACTGTACATCTTAATGTCCATGAGACAATTGTGTAAGTTATTATCACTGTAAACTAGAGATGAGCGGGTTCGGTTCCTCGGAATCCGAACCCGCCCGAACTTCAGCTTTTTTTACACGGATCCGAGCGACTCGGATCTTCCCGCCTTGCTCGGTTAACCCGAGCGCGCCCGAACGTCATCATGACGCTGTCGGATTCTCGCGAGGCTCGGATTCTATATAAGGAGCCGCGCGTCGCCGCCATTTTCACACGTGCATTGAGATTGATAGGGAGAGGACGTGGCTGGCGTCCTCTCCATTTAGATTAGAAGAGAGAGAGTGAGATTGAGACAGAGACACTTGATTTACTGGAGCTTAGGAGTACTAGAGAGTGCAGAGTTTACTAGTGACTGACCACTGACCACCAGTGCAGTTTTATTTAATATAATCCGTTCTCTGCCTGAAAAAAACGATACACAGTGACTCAGTCACATACCATATCTGTGCTCAGCCCAGTGTGCTGCATCATCTATGTATAATATCTGACTGTGCTCACACAGCTTAATTGTGGGGGAGACTGGGGAGCAGTTATAGGTTATAGCAGGAGCCAGGAGTACATATTATTAAAATTAAACAGTGCACACTTTTGCTGCAGGAGTGCCACTGCCAGTGTGACTGACCAGTGACCTGACCACACTGACCACCAGTATAGTATACTATATTGTGATTGCCTGAAAAAGTTAAACACTCGTCGTGTGACTTGTGTGGTGTTTTTTTATTCTATAAAAAACTCATTCTGCTGACAGTGTCCAGCAGGTCCGTCATTATATAATATATACCTGTCCGGCTGCAGTAGTGATATATATATATTTTTTATATCATTATTTATCATCCAGTCGCAGCAGACACAGTACGGTAGTTCACGGCTGTAGCTACCTCTGTGTCGGCACTCGGCAGTCCATCCATAATTGTATACCACCTACCCGTGTTTTTTTTTTTCCTTTCTTCTTTATACATACTACATCTCATTATCAACCAGTCTATATTAGCAGCAGACACAGTACAGTACGGTAGTCCACGGCTGTAGCTACCTCTGTGTCGGCACTCGGCAGTCCGTCCATAATTGTATACCACCTACCCGTGGTTTTTTTTTCTTTCTTCTTTATACATACTACATCTCATTATCAACCAGTCTATATTAGCAGCAGACACAGTACAGTACGGTAGTCCACGGCTGTAGCTACCTCTGTGTCGGCACTCGGCAGTCCATCCATAATTGTATACCACCTACCCGTGGTTTTTTTTTTTCTTCTTTATACATACTACATCTCATTATCATCCAGTCTATATTAGCAGCAGACACAGTACAGTACGGTAGTCCACGGCTGTAGCTACCTCTGTGTCGGCACTCGGCAGTCCATCCATAATTGTATACCACCTACCCGTGGTTTTTTTTTCTTTCTTCTTTATACATACTACATCTCATTATCAACCAGTCTATATTAGCAGCAGACACAGTACAGTACGGTAGTCCACGGCTGTAGCTACCTCTGTGTCGGCACTCGGCAGTCCGTCCATAATTGTATACCACCTACCCGTGGTTTTTTTTTCTTTCTTCTTTATACATACTACATCTCATTATCATCCAGTCTATATTAGCAGCAGACACAGTACAGTACGGTAGTCCACGGCTGTAGCTACCTCTGTGTCGGCACTCGGCAGTCCATCCATAATTGTATACCACCTACCCGTGGTTTTTTTTTCTCTTTCTTCTTTATACATACTACATCTCATTATCATCCAGTCTATATTAGCAGCAGACAGTACAGTACGGTAGTCCACGGCTGTAGCTACCTCTGTGTCGGCACTCGGCAGTCCGTCCATAATTGTATACCACCTACCCGTGGTTTTTTTTTCTTTCTTCTTTATACATACTACATCTCATTATCATCCAGTCTATATTAGCAGCAGAAACAGTACAGTACGGTAGTCCGCGGCTGTAGCTACCTCTGTGTCGGCACTCGGCAGTCCATCCATAATTGTATACCACCTACCGGTGGTTTTTTTTTCTTTCTTCTTTATACATACTACATCTTATTATCATCCAGTCTATATTAGCAGCAGACACAGTACAGTACGGTAGTCCACGGCTGTAGCTACCTCTGTGTCGGCACTCGGCAGTCCGTCCATAATTGTATACCACCTACCCGTGGTTTTTTTTTCTTTCTTCTTTATACATACTACATCTCATTATCATCCAGTCTATATTAGCAGCAGAAACAGTACAGTACGGTAGTCCGCGGCTGTAGCTACCTCTGTGTCGGCACTCGGCAGTCCATCCATAATTGTATACTAGTATCCATCCATCTCCATTGTTTACCTGAGGTGCCTTTTAGTTGTGTCTATTAAAATATGGAGAACAAAAATGTTGAGGTTCCAAAATTAGGGAAAGATCAAGATCCACTTCCACCTCGTGCTGAAGCTGCTGCCACTAGTCATGGCCGAGACGATGAAATGCCAAGGCCGATGCCCAATGTCATAGTACAGAGCATGTCAAATCCAAAACACCAAATATCAGTAAAAAAAGGACTCCAAAACCTAAAATAAAATTGTCGGAGGAGAAGCGTAAACTTGCCAATATGCCATTTACCACACGGAGTGGCAAGGAACGGCTGAGGCCCTGGCCTATGTTCATGGCTAGTGGTTCAGCTTCACATGAGGATGGAAGCACTCAGCCTCTCGCTAGAAAAATGAAAAGACTCAAGCTGGAAAAAGCACAGCAAAGAACTGTGCGTTCTTCGAAATCCCAAATCCACAAGGAGAGTCCAATTGTGTGGGTTGCGATGCCTGACCTTCCCAACACTGGACGTGAAGAGCATGCGCCTTCCACCATTTGCACGCCCCCTGCAAGTGCTGGAGGGAGCACCCGCAGTCCAGTTCCTGATAGTCAGATTGAAGATGTCAGTGTTGAAGTACACCAGGATGAGGAGGATATGGGTGTTGCTGGCGCTGGGGAGGAAATTGACCAGGAGGATTCTGATGGTGAGGTGGTTTGTTTAAGTCAGGCACCCGGGGAGACACCTGTTGTCCGTGGGAGGAATATGGCCGTTGACATGCCTGGTGAAAATACCAAAAAAATCAGCTCTTCGGTGTGGAAGTATTTCACCAGAAATGCGGACAACATTTGTCAAGCCGTGTGTTCCCTTTGTCAAGCTGTAATAAGTAGGGGTAAGGACGTTAACCACCTCGGAACATCCTCCTTTATACGTCACCTGCAGCGCATTCATAATAAGTCAGTGACAAGTTCAAAAACTTTGTCCGACAGCGGAAGCAGTCCACTGACCAGTAAATCCCTTCCTCTTGTAACCAAGCTCACGCAAACCACCCCACCAACTCCCTCAGTGTCAATTTCCTCCTTCCCCAGGAATGCCAATTTTCCTCCTTCCCCAGGAACAGCAGCGGCGGCACCAGTAGCAGCATCTCGCAAACGCCAACTCTTTCCTAGGCAGGCTACGCTTTGTATCACCGGTTTCCAGAATACGCACACAGCTGAAAACCTCTTACGGCAACTGAGGAAGATCATCGCGGAATGGCTTACCCCAATTGGACTCTCCTGTGGATTTGTGGCATCGGACAACGCCAGCAATATTGTGTGTGCATTAAATATGGGCAAATTCCAGCACGTCCCATGTTTTGCACATACCTTGAATTTGGTGGTGCAGAATTTTTTAAAAAACGACAGGGGCGTGCAAGAGATGCTGTCGGTGGCCAGAAGAATTGCGGGACACTTTCGGCGTACAGGCACCACGTACAGAAGACTGGAGCACCACCAAAAACTACTGAACCTGCCCTGCCATCATCTGAAGCAAGAAGTGGTAACGAGGTGGAATTCAACCCTCTATATGCTTCAGAGGTTGGAGGAGCAGCAAAAGGCCATTCAAGCCTATACAATTGAGCACGATATAGGAGGTGGAATGCACCTGTCTCAAGCGCAGTGGAGAATGATTTCAACGTTGTGCAAGGTTCTGATGCCCTTTGAACTTGCCACACGTGAAGTCAGTTCAGACACTGCCAGCCTGAGTCAGGTCATTCCCCTCATCAGGCTTTTGCAGAAGAAGCTGGAGACATTGAAGGAGGAGCTAACACGGAGCGATTCCGCTAGGCATGTGGGACTTGTGGATGGAGCCCTTAATTCGCTTAACAAGGATTCACGGGTGGTCAATCTGTTGAAATCAGAGCACTACATTTTGGCCACCATGCTCGATCCTAGATTTAAAGCCTACCTTGGATCTCTCTTTCCGGCAGACACAAGTCTGCTGGGGTTGAAAGACCTGCTGGTGAGAAAATTGTCAAGTCAAGCGGAACGCGACCTGTCAACATCTCCTCCTTCACATTCTCCCGCAACTGGGGGTGCGAGGAAAAGGCTCAGAATTCCGAGCCCACCCGCTGGCAGTGATGCAGGGCAGTCTGGAGCGACTGCTGATGCTGACATCTGGTCCGGACTGAAGGACCTGACAACGATTACGGACATGTCTACTGTCACTGCATATGATTCTCTCAACATTGAAAGAATGGTGGAGGATTATATGAGTGACCGCATCCAAGTAGGCACGTCACACAGTCCGTACTTACACTGGCAGGAAAAAGAGGCAATTTGGAGGCCCTTGCACAAACTGGCTTTATTCTACCTAAGTTGCCCTCCCACAAGTGTGTACTCCGAAAGAGTGTTTAGTGCCGCCGCTCACCTTGTCAGCAATCGGCGTACGAGGTTACATCCAGAAAATGTGGAGAAGATGATGTTCATTAAAATGAATTATAATCAATTCCTCCGCGGAGACATTGACCAGCAGCAATTGCCTCCACAAAGTACACAGGGAGCTGAGATGGTGGATTCCAGTCGGGACGAATTGATAATCTGTGAGGAGGGGGATGTACACGGTGATATATCGGAGGATGATGATGAGGTGGACATCTTGCCTCTGTAGAGCCAGTTTGTGCAAGGAGAGATTAATTGCTTCTTTTTTGGGGGGGGTCCAAACCAACCCGTCATATCAGTCACAGTCGTGTGGCAGACCCTGTCACTGAAATGATAGGTTGGTTAAAGTGTGCATGTCCTGTTTTGTTTATACAACATAAGGGTGGGTGGGAGGGCCCAAGGACAATTCCATCTTGCACCTCTTTTTTCTTTTATTTTTCTTTGCGTCATGTGCTGTTTGGGGAGGGTTTTTTGGAAGGGCCATCCTGCGTGACACTGCAGTGCCACTCCTAGATGGGCCCGGTGTTTGTGTCGGCCACTAGGGTCGCTTATCTTACTCACACAGTCAGCTACCTCATTGCGCCTCTTTTTTTCTTTGCGTCATGTGCTGTTTGGGGAGGGTTTTTTGGAAGGGACATCCTGCGTGACACTGCAGTGCCACTCCTAGATGGGCCCGGTGTTTGTGTCGGCCACTAGGGTCGCTTATCTTACTCACACAGTCAGCTACCTCATTGCGCCTCTTTTTTTCTTTGCGTCATGTGCTGTTTGGGGAGGGTTTTTTGGAAGGGACATCCTGCGTGACACTGCAGTGCCACTCCTAGATGGGCCCGGTGTTTGTGTCGGCCACTAGGGTCGCTTATCTTACTCACACAGCGACCTCGGTGCAAATTTTAGGACTAAAAATAATATTGTGAGGTGTGAGGTATTCAGAATAGACTGAAAATGAGTGGAAATTATGGTTTTTGAGGTTAATAATACTTTGGGATCAAAATGACCCCCAAATTCTATGATTTAAGCTGTTTTTTAGGGTT
The DNA here is from genome assembly GCF_028390025.1 of Pseudophryne corroboree. NCBI lineage: Eukaryota > Metazoa > Chordata > Amphibia > Anura > Myobatrachidae > Pseudophryne > Pseudophryne corroboree. The sequence continues at coordinate 324,962,525 of NC_086445.1, read as the reverse complement.
TTTTGAAAAAAACACCCGAATCCAAAACACACCCGAATCCGACAAAAAAAATTCGGTGAGGTTTTGCCAAAACGCGGTCGAACCCAAAACACGGCCGCGGAACCGAACCCAAAACCAAAACACAAAACCCGAAAAATTTCCGGCGCTCATCTCTACTGTAAACCATATTCTATGTATCTTCCAAAACACAAACCTTCCATTTGTAGCCTTATAGTATTGTACTGTATAATCAGCCTTCCAGATTTTTATTTATGTACCTATTGTAATTTGTTATAGCATGTTCTTCCGGTGATTATAGTGAGCAGATTCTGCCTCACCTCTATAGGGAGCGAGCAGAATCTGCCTTCTGCAATTATCTTGCAGAAGGCGCTGGCGATTCTGCAGCTAATTAAATCTGCCCTGTAGGGCACACTCCAGAATTTTTCGGGCAGGGTACTGGTCACCGAGTAGGGTATCTTTATATTTTAAGATCAAAAAGTTTGCAACTTGGACATTGGTGTATGGCGGGTGTCCATTCTCTCACAGTCTTAAAAGGAGTTTACTGTACATTGGGGCAGATGTATGAAGCGTCGCTATGTGCCTTTGTGTATATAGCGCATGCTAAGTCCTGCATTCCCCGCTTCACCGCAATGTATGAAGCGCTTCTCAGCTGGGATTTACAGCACATACTGCAATAACATCTGCTGCGCTGTGTACATAGGAAAGCGATGGGCACCTGATGTATGAACGGTGAGGTGGCTCTTAACTTCACGATAATCCCCTTCTGTCACTTCACCCGGTCGGGGCTGTCGCTGCTCCACTGTAGCTTCTTGTTTTGTTTTTTTACAAAACTTCATTGTCTGGCCACGGCGTCCTGAGGACTTCTCTGCGCATGCGCTGGTATGCACAGCATGGCTCGCTGGGAGCTGGGGAGACGGCACATGCGCACTGCCACGCTCGCCTCAGCTCCCCCCGAGTACTTAGATGTATCGCGCATGTGCAGGAAGAAGTGCGAGGCATGAAGGTGTACTGTGCATGTCCAGGACCGCACCAAATGGGGAAGAGAGGGGTGTAACGGCACTTCCACCCATTCAAATAACGATTCCTTAAAGGGGCAGGAGCAGCAATCATACATTGGGGAGAAGAGTATTTTCATAACACAGGGAAAATGCAGTGAAGTGCCAAGTGTACATAAGGAACATTAGGGTACACTTTCATACATCTGCCCCAATATCTGGAGATGCGGTATCTTATTTGTGGAGTCAAAGCACAGAGTGCTTGGCTAAACAACTATTCGTGGGCTGCCAATGTAAAGTTCTTCAGGCACACACACATTTTCCTGGCCCCTATCATTCCATTCACTTGAAAGTGCCCACAAATGCTGGCCATGCCCCCCTGCCCCATTCAGTTCTGGGGAGGCGCTGTAGCATGTGCGTGCTCCGGGTTCCATGGCCCCCATTATGCCTCAGCATAGCGCACACAGATTGTGTGGGCTTCATGGTAAACTTTGAAACACAGGCAACTGTCACGTACTGTATACTACCTGGCTGATTTGCATTAAAATACTCGCTACTAGAGAATACTTGTAATGAAAATACTTCAGACTAAAAAAAAAAAACAATAAAAAAAAAAAAAAAAAAAAAAAAAAAAACAGTTCCAACAATTACAGCACATCATCACATTCAAAATGATCCTTTACTGGATTATAAACAGTTCACATGTACAGTTTGCTAAGCCTCCATTAATGTGTACACTTCACTGATTTCATTGTGATTGCTCGCTAGGCTTTTACCTTAGAGATTGCATTAAGGCAAAAAATGAATTTCCCAAAACTAGAAACGGAGTGCGCTTCACGGTAAGACATCGCAGCATTATGCATGCAGGACCTTCAGTACCTTATCCTGTATTAATGGAAAATGCAGCAAGCGCTTTTTGTACATTATGTATACTATTCTATTTCACTAGATTTCCAATACTGGCTTTCATTTTAATTGGCTAGCACATGTGTATTATGTACACACATGTACAGTCACAGTATATACTTGTAATTGTCATTTTCAAAAGCAGGTCTTAAGAGTTTATACTACTTTAATACATATGCTTTACTTACAGATTTAAAATGTTTATGCTTAAATATTATCCCGGAATATCGTGAAAAATCGGTGACAAATTTCGTTATCAATTTTATTCTGTCATCATTTATCCAACAAACACATGGCCACATGAAGAATCCGTGATGTAGTTATGTGACCGTGATGTGGTCATGTGATGTGGCGAGCGCAGCGAGCCCACAAGGGGTTTCCTTGCGATTGCCCCTCCTCCGGCAAACTGGGGACCAGGATCCCGGGGTCGGTCACCCGATATCAACCCGAAGAATCCATGCCTGATTAGCAAGCAGACTCAATTGCTACCATGTAAATACCAAAGGTAATCTGAGGCTAGGGCTGCTAATCAAGTGCACTTCGTCATGTGATCATCAGGGATTGCTACCAACTCTACATAAAGCAGTAACTGTCTCAGGTCTGGAGCATGAGAAAAGACACATGCTATTATCTCAGACAAGCAATTATTGCTGCTGAACAGTCAGGAAAGGGTACTAGTGCCATATCCAAACAATCTGAAACCCATCATTCTACACTGAGAAATATCAGTGACAATGAATAAAACACCTGTCAGTTGCAAACCTTCCCAGAGTAGAACATCCCATAAAAGCAGTCCATACAATGCTCAGAGAAATCATAAAACACCCAAAAGCTACATCCAAGGATCTACAACTACATGACTGGGTGGAAATCAATTATTATATTGCGCCCAATCTCCCGTCTAAAGGGACTGTTCTTTATTATCGAGCCCAGAGAGGTAAATAGTTGGCGTGACGCGAAAGTCCATATGAGCGCACTCCAAGATCACTTTTCGCACATTACAGCTCGCCACCTCAAGGGGTAGCGAGTTGAAATGCAGATGCCAGCAGCTGATCGTGCCCAAATGGATTTACAATTGAACAGCTCCAATGGGCGCCATCTATTGGCTGCCGATGCCGAAAACAAATGAATTTCCGCCTACATCAGAAAAAGCAAGTATAATTTTCACATAATAGTAGCCAGGAGAAAACTCTATTCCACCAAACAAAATAAACTGTATTGCTTAGGCTTGCAAAGATACATTCACAGAAACAAATTGCTGGATAAACCAGATCAAAATGGAGTTGTTCGGACTTAGTGCTCAAGGTCATTACTGTTGAACACCAAAACACAGATCATCATACCAAGACGGTCATAAGAATACACTATTAAAGAGCTGATGGCATGGGATTGTTTGTAGTCACATAACCAGGGGGCCTAGCAATCATCAAGTCCATCATGCTAGATTATTCTAGAGGAAAATGTGACACCATTTGTGCAACATCAGAAACTTGGGTGCAACGGGACAAAGATCCTAAGTGTATCAAGTCTTCAACTAAAGTCTATACAGTACATACAGTAAAAGAATCATGTTTTTTGGATTTACTCAGTTAAAAGTCCTGACCTCAACTCTAGGGAGAGGCTGCAGAGGGACCTTTACTGTGTTGTACATGCAAGGATTTCCTCTTATCACTGAACTGAAGGAGCCTTACAAGATACAGTATGTATTTGAGCAGTCAATAAAGATGTATTAAGAAAAAATAACAATGGGAAAGCGCTATTTAATCTGTAGTAGATTTTTATTTTAATAAATTTTATCACGTGTCACTATATTTGATACCGGCCAGCAACAATACCCATAAAAAATGCTTTTACAATTACTTAAAACATTTCATTTACAATATTGCAATCATTATATTTACTAAGAAGCAACAAATACAAGAACAGCTGCACCTAAAGTGCTATTGGCAACAAAGGCTCTTTATAAATATCTTCAGTGATACTTTGTACCACTCAGCTACCAGTGCACTTACTGGTTATTCCACATATGATCTGAAACATTCACTTCACAGGTTGTAAATGATTTGCACTCAGCTCTGTTAATTTCTATAACACAGAGCATTCAGTGCATCTGATAATTGCTCCACATAACGTAGTGTTAGTAAAATTCATGCACTTTCACACGCTGTTAATGTCTATTATCCTGTGTAGCTTTGTGCCTTTAGCACCTGTGATAATTGCTCAAAAACGTGGTGTTAGTATGAATCATGCACTTTAACAGCTGTTATCGTACGATCTCCCAGCTCACGGGACACAGCTACAGATCACTTATTTGCCGGCATCCCACAGTTCACTTTGCTGTTTGAGAGAAAAAGTGCAAGTGGTGAGAAGCGACCTTACACGGACTCCAGATAAGGCTGCCGGGAGAGCTCCAGCCGGGAGGGACGATACCATATCCGTGGTTTGACAGGCATGCTGAATGGTCCTAAACTACATTGTGGTAAATAAACTTCATATGGCAGACATGGACTTTTCACCTTAAGGCTGCATGGTTATGCATGAACATTGTGCTTTATATCAGGAGCGGTGAGAGAAAAAAGCCAATAACCAAGTTAAAAGCTAGTATATGCTGTGTGCAAACTATAAAGAGATAACAGCTGTTAAAGTGCATGATTCATACTAACACCACGTTTTTGAGCAATTATCACAGGTGCTAAAGGCACAAAGCTACACAGGATAATAGACATTAACAGCGTGTGAAAGTGCATGAATTTTACTAACACTACGTTATGTGGAGCAATTATCAGATGCACTGAATGCTCTGTGTTATAGAAATTAACAGAGCTGAGTGCAAATCATTTACAACCCGTGAAGTGAATGTTTCAGATCATATGTGGAATAACCAGTAAGTGCACTGGTAGCTGAGTGGTACAAAGTATCACTGAAGATATTTATAAAGAGACTTTGTTGCCAATAGCACTTTAGGTGCAGCTGTTCTTGTATTTGTTGCTTCTTAGTAAATATAATGATTGCAATATTGTAAATGAAATGTTTTAAGTAATTGTAAAAGCATTTTTTATGGGTATTGATGCTGGCCGGTATCAAATATAGTGACACGTGATAAAATTTATTAAAATAAAAATCTACTACAGATTAAATATCGCTTTCCCATTGTTGTTTTTTCTTGTTCTATATAAGGGGTTTAAAACCAATTACCCCTGGGAAAGCATCTCTCTTTTTTTCTGTTCAATAGGGGCGTCTGGAATTTCTTTTTGTAAAGATGTATTAAGCCTGGAGATGGCATAAGGAATTGATAAACCAGTGATAAGGGAAAGGTGATAAACGCACCAGCCAATCAGCTCCAAACTGTTAATTTACATATTGGAGCCGATTGGCTTGTGCGTTTATCACCTTGCACTTATCACTGGTTTCTCCGGCAGGGCCCACAGGATATGATGAAGCGACAGCGGATTTGCACCAATCGGTCATGCATGCAACGGGCCTGTCCATATATCCCCGCTTCCTGACTCAGGCAAATCAGTTTTTTGTTTGCTGCGGCAGGAGCCGGACCATGGTCAGAGGGCTGATGACTTTTAGCTGCCCTAAGCCTTCTTATTTTATTTTTATAGTCTTACTATTTTTTCAAAACTGATCTTTCTAAAAAGCGTCTTATATGTACCTTAGAAAGAGTCACTCCAACAACTCTCGCAACAACGTTTACCCACGAGTACAGTGCTGTTTCGGCAGGTCGTCAGTGTCCGATGTACTAGCAAGTCCAGCAGACGTTACCAGGCTGGGGCCAGAGCACGGGGAGAAGGCAAGGCATCTGTTCCACTTACAGGGGGAATACGGACACAGCCGCACTGTTTTGAGAGGAGACTATCAAACAGTCGCTGAAGCAGCTGCCACCTCCGGTGCACCAGCACTAGGCCTTAGGGATCATAGGCTCTGGGAGTAGTATGAAGCCATGATCCCTAGGATTGATGTCAGCAGTGGAGAGTCAGACGCTCCCCTGATCGCCCCTCCCCCCGATACATGACCAGTTTCCTCCGAGTCTCCCGCCATGAACTGATTTTCCCCTTCCGTCTGAGACGCTGTGTACTAAGGGGACACAGTCGCAGCATAGGCAGCTGTGTGGTTAGTGCGTCTGTGTTCACTATAGGTTCATGGAGCGGCAGTGTACACTAGTAGCGTCTGCATCCACTCAGTGTTCACAAATGTATTAATCGGTCCTGGAAGCGGGGTGAGTCTCTCTGTATCCCACTCTACTGAGTATGGGTAATACAGCACTAAGTCTCTATCTACCTTTTGAGTATGAATAAGTAGATAAGTACCTATTGCATAGAAGTCTGTATACTATTACTGTTATTTCAATCGCTTTGCGTCTGAATACGGTAAATCTGTTTAAATATGATTCAGTAATATGTTCTCCTACATACTTGAAATGTATTTGTAGTTGATGATGTGCTCATATTGCTTATTATACTAATGTATAACATGTGACTGACTGCTATTGTGATTGCTAACTTTACTATATAGTCTGTCAGTTTTTTCAATTCCGATCCTCAATGCTGGTGCATAGCAGGGTAGGGTCGGATTGTATGTCACTTTAAAAATCTTAAAGTGATTACAGTCACAAATTGTGTAGTACACTGTGGAAGTTTTGATTATTTATCATGTCTAAGAGCAGCAAAGGTGAGGAAGATACACTCACAGCAACACCAACACTCACATGTTTGTCTTGCAAAGCTGGCTTAACTTCTCAGGATCTGGTTCAGGATGGTTTGTGTGCAAATTGTTTTAGCTTTCACCAGGGTCTCTTGAAAAATAGTAGGCAGATTCAAGTGCAGATTGATCCGCCTTGGGCTATGTTTGCACAGACATTATCTGTAGCTGAGCGGATAATTCCAACTCTTGTACCAGGGGTAGGTTACACAATTAACCCTTACATGCAGCTTCCCACCTGCGGTTTATCACTTCCAGCAGCAGCCTCTCAAAAGAAACAGGCTGATAAACCAGTGGTAAGTAAATCTTCATCCTCACAGGCTACACATGTTCAGATGAGGATTCATCAGAGGATGAAAGCTCATTAAACTCTGGTTCGGCATACGAAGAGGAGGAGGAAGGTCTCATCTCAGTGGCTATAGCGGAGTTGATTAAAGCAATGAAAGCCATTCTATCCTTAGAGGATTCAGCAGAGCCTGTTAAAAACCAAGGCACCTGTGTTTAAACGTCCCAAAACAGTTAAGATTGAGTTTCCTGGGTTAGATTAGCTGACGGAAATCATGGAAGAGGCTTGGGCTACGCCCAATAAGAAGTTTAGAATTCCTAGAAAATGGAATTCCAATTATCCTCTTCCAGCTGGGGATTGTTTAAAAAGGGAGGTGGCTCCCAAGATAGATGCGCATGTGATTTGATTAGTATGAAAATCTATATTACCTCTGCCTTCAACATCATAAAATGATGTCATGGATAGGAGAGTGGATGGGTTTAAAAAAAAATAAAAAATTCCCTATCTGGGGCAGTCATTAGACCAGCCATGGCTTCAGCTTGGATGGCAAAGGCAGTGGATGCATAGGCTGATGCATTGGAGGGAGGAAGGGGGGCGGGGCGTTCAATGGCATCTAGAGAGCAAAAATCCCACAAAGCACATATAAAACAGGCTGCAATGTTCTTGGAAGAAGCAGCATTGGACATGGGTACTACTGCATCCAGGGCATCAGTTTCAACAATAGCTGCTTGCAGAGCAGTTTGGCTATGTACATGGAAAGCGGATTCTGAATCTAAGAAGGTTTTGGAATCTTTACCAAAAAGAATATCTCCAGAAAAAGGCAAAGAATTGACAGATATTTTGGAGTCAGAAGCAGACTCCAAGAAGGTAACGTTTCCCTCCACATATCTCCTGCTGGCAGAGATAAGCTGCCATTACCACCATAATTTTGGTAAATACTCTGGGGGCTGTGGCTAACCCAAAAGGTAGGGCCTGGAACTGAAAATGTTGTTGGAAGAAAGCGAACCTCAGATAACTGATGGGACAGTGCTATAGGAACATGTAGGTAAGCATCCTGGATATCCAGGGATACCATATAATCCCCTGGCTCCATGGCCAAAATGATGGAACGTAAAGTCTCCATATGAAACAGAGGTACCCAAATGTATTTGTTCAGCACTTTGAGATTGAGAATGGGCCGGAATGACTCATTTGGCTTCTGAACTAGAAACAGGTTGGAGTAAAAACCCTGTCCTCGTTGTGCAGGAGGAACTGGAATGATTACTCCTGACTTAAGCAATTTCTGAAATGCCCCTTGCAAAGCCCTGACCTTCGTCTCTACCCGAGATGGGCTGGTACAAAAAAACCTTCGAGGAGGGTGCTTCTTAAAGGCAAATGCATAACCTAGAGATATCGCTTCCTGCACCCAGGCATCTGTTGTAGACTGTTGCCAGCTCTGTGCAAACTGAAGAAGTCGGCCCCCCACCCTGGGATCCCCCAGGTGGAGGCCCGCACCATCAGGCTGATGGCTTATTTTCTGTTTTACTAACTGGTCCTCTGGTACCGCAATGCTTCTTAGTCTTACCAGACTTGTTGTTTTGGGGCTGCCTGCCATCCCTTTTACCTTTAGCTTTTCCTAGAGACTGAAAGGGCCGAAAAGCTGGAACTTTAAGTTTGAATTTGTATGTATAAGAATTTTCCAAACCTCGACTATCTTTTAATCCTGCAACAGTCGCAGGAATTGCTCATATATCAGCTGCAACAGACAATAACGTGTATGCAAAGGCATGGGTGGCTCATAATTTGGGCAAAATCGTCTCTGGTTCAGTCACAGTGAATGACTCACTTGGGGGCTGTACTGGATTCAAGCCATCGGAGTGTAATTTTACCTCTGAACAAGATATCCAAAGTTCAGGTAAGGATTCAGGAGATGCTACACAGTCAAAAGGTATCCATTCACGCAGCAATGGGTGTGATGGGATTGATGGTGTCAACATCCGACATGGTGGAGTATGCACAGTTCCACTTGAGGACTCTGCAGCATCTGATCCATGCCAAATGGAATGGGTTGCATCAGATGAGAAAAACGCAGACTATGATCCCTACGATGGAAATAAGAAAGTCATTAGCCTGGTGGCTACAGACATCCCATCTGGACAAGGGAAGACCCTTTTGGATATCAGATTGGGAAGTTCTGACAACGGATACCAGTCTCCAGGGCTGGGGAGCAGTGTCAGGAAGGTTTTGTTTCCAGGGGCAATGGACCAAGGAAGAAGGTTGCCTGCAAATAAATATATTGGAACTTCGGGCTATATACATGGCACTGATTCAGGCAAAGGACATTCTTCGGGGAAAACCAGTTTAGATCCGCTCGGACAATGCGACGGCAGTAGCATACCTCAACCATCAGGGAGGAACTCGCAGCCAAAAAGCTATGAAGGAGGTAAGTCACACACTAAAGTGGGCAGAACTTCATCATCCAGCCTTGTCCACAGTGTTCGTTTTGGGAGTCCTAAACTGGGAAGCGGATTTTCTCAGTCAACACGCCATTCAGGCAAGTGAATGGGCTCTACACCTAGAGGTCCTCCAGACTCTAGTCAACAAGTGGGGGTTTGCCAGAGATCGATCTCATGGCGTCCCATCAGAACAACAAAGTTCTTGCATACAGGTCAAGAACAAAGGATCCCAGGGTGATCTTTGTAGATGGCCTGTTGGCGAGATGGGACTTTCATCTGGCCTACGTGTTTTCTCCAATCACCTTATTACCCAGTGTGGTGAGAAAGATAAAGCAAGGAAAAAGTGCCGTGATACTAATAGCTCCGGCTTGGCCCAGAAGACATTGGTACACAGATCTGCAGAGGATGTCGATGGATGCTCCACTCCTGCTTCCTCAAAGTCCAGATCTACTGATGCAGAGTCATTGTTATCACAGACATCTGGATCGACTGTCTTTGACGACGTGGCTCTTGAGACCTCTATCCTGAAGAAGTCAAGAGGATTCTCACAACAGGTAATTCAAACAATGCTCAGAGCAAGGAAACCTTCCTCGGCTTGCATTTATCACCGAATATGGCAAACCTATATTCATTGGTGCAGTGAACAGAAAATGGACCCTAGGTCTTTCAGAGTTTCCAGGGTCTTAGCATTCCTTCAGGCAGGAATGGATAAAGGTTTGAAGGTGGCTTCCTTGAGAGTGCAAGTGTCAGCATTGACTGTATGGTTCCAAAAGAAAATTGCCAACTTACAGGATGTGCACACTTTTTTCCAGGGAATGCTGCGCATTCAACCTCCTTTTGTTCCTCCTTCAGTGCCTTGGGACTTAAATTTAGTCCTAAAGGACCTTCAAGCTGCCCCAATTGAACCTCATAATAAAGTGGATCTTAAATGTTTGACAGCTAAAGTTCTCTTTCTACTGGCCATGGCGTCAGCTAGAAGAGTATCAGATTTAGGGGAATTGTTATGTCGTCCTCCATTTCTGATCTTTTATCCAGATAGAGCGGTTCTCAGAACTAAATCTGGGTATCTTCCCAAGGTGGTGTCTAAATTTCACCTTAACGAAGAAACTGTAGTCCCGGCTTTCCAGGAACCGGGCCTTTCTGTGGGAGATGCATCGCTGGACGTGGTCCGTGCCTTAAGGATCTACGTGGATCGTACCAGTGCCATCAGAAAGACAGATTCTCTCTTCGTTCTCTACAGATTTCACAAGAGAGGATGGCCTGCTGATAAGCAGACACTGGCAAGGTGGCTTTGAATGACGATTTCAAAAGCATATTCTCAAGCTGATCTTCCTGTTCCGGCTAATGTCTCTGCTCACACTACTCGTAAGGTAGGTTCATCATGGGCAGCACAACATGGTGCTTCAGCAGAACAAATATGTAAGGCAGCGACATGGTTTTCCATTAACACATTCATTAGACACTATGCCATGGATACCTTTGCCTCTCATGATGCTCAATTCGGGCAAAGGATTCTCCTGTCCAATCAGGAGCGTCCCCCACCACTAAATTGCTTTGGGAAATCCTAATGTTATCCTGTGGATAACCTGTAGACCCTGCCAGAGAAATATATACGTTATGATAAGAACCTACTGTTGATAACGGTATTTCTCCTAAGTCCACAGGGATCCCACCCTGACGCACTTGATTTGAGGATCCTTTTGCTCACTCACCTCTTTCTTCTTGTACGGAAGGGTGTGCATGTGTGTTCTTCTCGCCTGATTAGGGCTACCTATGATGCTCCTGCCTTGAGCTTTGGAAATACAACTGATTTGCCTAAGCAAGGGGGCAGGAATATATGGACGGGCCCGTTGCATGCTGGGAGGCCGAAAAGCTTTGACCAATTGGTGCAAATCCGCTGTCGCTTCATCATATTCCAATTTTATGCTCTGGATCCTGTGGACTTAGGAGAAATACCGTTATCAACTGTAAGTTTTTACCATAACGTATATTTATCACTCCCTTATTCCTTCTCCAGGTTAATACATCTGCCCCAATGTGAGCAACTGAAGATCATACAGAAAATTATTACTTCAACATAATGCTGCTAAAGGTGAATATGACAGAAATAGATACAGAATATGGAAGACTTACTAAAGAAAGCCAGCATGAAGATTCCATCATTCCCCACTCTCAGCTGGTCTGCATCACTGAAGTCATCCCTTGGTGGATATTCTTCTTCCTATTTTAGCAAGTTGCAAAAAATGTATGAAATATGCAAAATATTAGTTTGTCATAAAGTGGAATAGTTTTTAATTGTATGTGACTGGTATTATAGAAAAGATAAAGAGAGCTTGTCTCTTGGTGGTATGCCAATTCCACCCTCCTGGCGCTAATAATAAAATACATATCTCACAAATAAATAAGTATACAAAAAGAAAAATTCAACACACTGCAGCGTATGTTTTCAAGACTTAGTTAGAGTCTTAGGCATAGAGATACATACATAGATATTTAAAACATTGCGCTGTGTGTTACTGTTTTTTTAACTTTAATAAATATAAGCAGTAATAAATTATATATATATAAAAATAAATATAAATATAGGAAGAGATATATACTGTAGAAAAGTGGCTCTGTATGAATCAGTGATGAGATCGGGAGACGTCCGCAAATATCTCAAATAACATTTATTACATATACATAAAAACAAACCTCTAAAATCTAAAATATTAGTCACCTATACGAGCATGCATATATTATTTGTAACTTGAATAAGGGAATAATCCCTGAGTGGCATAAAATATGTATAATTATTTAAATAGCTGCATTGGCAACACTTTATAAAAATAAATGCTGAAATCCTGATTATGCAGTGTGTAACACTGTAACGAACAGTCTTTGATACTGGGTCCACACACGGAATTGCTATTTTGTATGCCGGCGTCCCGGCTGCAATAAGAACAGTTCAGTGAGAAACTGAAGGCAGTGTTTATAGTTACCACTGATTCTCCCTGCTAGGATGACGTATCCGTCCCTTTTTCACCCGGTGGTGAGGCCGTCACCGCCCTGTGTGATGTGCGCCGGGATGGGATATCCAGATGGGTGGGACTGCAGACTCTCAGCCAAGGTGCACTCACTGCGGGCTCCGATATTTACTGATCGGCCAGATAGCTGCGATGCTGGATTGCCTGTGGCTGCAGAAGCTCACCACCTCTCCCGGATAAATGTAATAGCAGGGTGGATAGTGGACGGTGATTTGTACTTTCAGCTTTCGCAGTGCACGCAGTGAGCCACTTTTCTACAGTATATATCTCTTCCTATATTTATATTTATATATATATAATTTATTACTGCTTATATTTATTAAAGTAAAAAAACCAGTAACACACAGCGCAATGTTTTAAATATCTATGTATGTGACTGGTATTAGTCATCCATTAACACTGGTCTCCAGTTTGTCCAGCATAATTGTTAAGGAGCAGAACATGGCTTTTAACATGTAAACATGTACACTGTAGTCACCAGCACAAGCTGTTTTTATTTCTTGTGTTCCGGTTGTCTAAGAGGAAGTCAGGTATGGAAGTTTTATCTATATACATTTAGATTCAGGGGATTTAATGTATCTGTGCTGGTATCTCCTGCCAGGGTAAGTGTGCTATCTGAGTTGTGACTAAGGCCTAGATTTATCAAGCCTTGGAGAGTGATAAATTGAACAGTGATAAAGTACCAACCAATTAGCTCTTAACTGTCATTTTTGCTAACACAGCCTTTAAAAAAACAGTTAGAAGCTGATGGCTGGTATTTTATCACCATGCAATTTATCACTTCCCAAGGCTTGATAAATCTGGGCCACAGTGCTTACGCTTTAAACATGGTAGAAAAAAAACCCTATTCAAATTTTGCTAGAACTGAAATTCAAGTACAGTATGTAATCCAAATGTAAAAATAATAAGAATTTACTCACCGGTAATTCTATTTCTCGTAGTCCGTAGTGGATGCTGGGAACTCCGTAAGGACCATGGGGAATAGCGGGCTCCGAAGGAGGCTGGGCACTCTAGAAAGATTTATGACTACCTGGTGTGCACTGGCTCCTCCCACTATGACCCTCCTCCAAGCCTCAGTTAGGACACTGTGCCCGGACGAGCAGACATAATAAGGAAGGATTTAGAATCCCGGGTAAGACTCTTACCAGCCACACCAATCACACCGTACAACTCGTGATACTATATCCAGTTTGACAGTATGAAAACAACTGAGCCTCTCAACAGATGGCTCAACAATAACCCTTTAGTTAACAATAACTATTTACAAGTATTGCAGACAATCCGCACTTGGGATGGGCGCCCAGCATCCACTACGGACTATGAGAAATAGAATTATCGGTAAGTAAATTCTTATTTTCTCTGACGTCCTAGTGGATGCTGGGAACTCCGTAAGGACCATGGGGATTATACCAAAGCTCCCAAACGGGCGGGAGAGTGCGGATGACTCTGCAGCACCGAATGAGAGAACTCCAGGTCCTCCTCAGCCAGGGTATCAAATTTGTAGAATTTTGCAAACGTGTTTGCCCCTGACCAAGTAGCTGCTCGGCAAAGTTGTAAAGCCGAGACCCCTCGGGCAGCCGCCCAAGATGAGCCCACTTTCCTTGTGGAATGGGCTTTTACAGATTTTAGCTGTGGCAGGCCTGCCACAGAATGTGCAAGCTGAATTGTACTACAAATCCAACGAGCAATAGTCTGCTTAGAAGCAGGAGCACCCAGCTTGTTGGGTGCATACAGGATAAACAGCGAGTCAGATTTCCTGACTCCAGCCGTCCTGGAATATTTTCAGGGCCCTGACAACATCCAGCAACTTGGATTCCTCCAAGTCCCTAGTAGCCGCAGGCACCACAATAGGTTGGTTCAGGTGAAAACGCTGGAACCACCTTAGGGAGAAACTGAGGACGAGTCCTCAATTCCGCCCTGTCCGAATGGAAAATCAGATAAGGGCTTTTACAGGATAAAGCCGCCAATTCTGACACGCGCCTGGCCCAGGCCAGGGCCAACAGCATGACCACTTTCCATGTGAGATATTTTAACTCCACAGATTTAAGTGGTTCAAACCAATGTGACTTTTGGAACCCAAACTACATTGAGATCCCAAATTGCCACTGGAGGCACAAAAGGAGGCTGTATATGCAGTACCCCTTTTACAAACGTCTAAACTTCAGGGACTGAAGCCAGCTCTTTTTTGGAAGAAAATTGACAGGGCCGAAATCTGAACCTTAATGGACCCCAATTTCAGGCCCATAGACACTCCTGTTTGCAGGAAATGTAGGAATCGACCCAGTTGAATTTCCTCCGTCGGGCCTTACTGGCCTCGCACTACGCAACATATTTTCGCCAATTGCGGTGATAATGTTTTTGCGGTTACATCCTTCCTGGCTTTAGATCAGGATATGGATGACTTCATCCGGAATGCCTTTTTTCCTTCAGGATCCGGTGTTCAACCGGCATGCCGTCAAACGCAGCCGCGGTAAGTCTTGGAACAGACAGGGTCCTTGCTGGAGCAGGTCCCTTCTTAGAGGTAGAGGCCACGGATCCTCCGTGAGCATCTCTTGAAGTTCCGGTTACCAAGTCCTTCTTGGCCAATCCGGAGCCACGAATATAGTGCTTTCTCCTCTCCATCTTATCAATCTCAGTACCTTGGGTATGAGAGGCAGAGGAGGGAACACATACACTGACTGGTACACCCACGGTGTTACCAGAGCGTCTACAACTATTGCCTGAGGGTCTCTTGACCTGGCGCAATACCTGTCGAGTTTTTTAATCATGTGGACGACTTCTGGGTGAAGTCCCCACTCTCCGGGTGGAGGTTGTGCTGAGGAAGTCTGCTTCCCAGTTGTCCACTCCCGGAATGAATACTGTTGACAGTGCTATCACATGATTTTCCGCCCAGCGAAGAATCCCTGCAGCTTCTGCCATTGCCCTCCTGCTTCTTGTGCCACCCTGTCTGTTTACGTGGGTGACTGCCATGATGTTGTCCGACTGGATCAACACCGGCTGACCTTGAAGCAGAGGTCTTGCTAAGCTTAGAGCATTGTAAATGGCCCTTAGCTTCAGGATATTTATGTGAAGTGATGTATCCAGGCTTGACCCTAAGCCCTGGATATTCCTTCCCTGTGTGACTGCTCCCCAGCCTCGCAGGCTGGCATCCGTGGTCACCAGGACCCAGTCCTGAATGCCGAATCTGCGGCCCTCTAGAAGATGAGCACTCTGCAACCACCACAGGATGGATACCCTTGTCCTTGGTGACAGGGTTATCCGCTGATGCATCTGAAAATGCGACCCGGACCATTTTTCCAGTAGGTTCCACTGGAAAGTTCTTGCGTGGAATCTAACGAATGGGATTGCTTCGTAGGAAGCCACCATTTTTTTTTCAGAACCCTTGTGCATTGATGCACTGAGAGTTGGTTCGGTTTTAGGAGGTTCCTGACTAGCTCGGATAACTCCCTGGCTTTCTCTTCCGGGAGAAACACCTTTTTTCTGGACTGTGTCCAGGAACATCCCTAGGAAACAGAAGACAAGTCGTCGGAACCAGCTGCGATTTTGGAATATTGAGAATCCAATCGTGCTGCCGCAACACTACCTGAGATAGTGCTACACCGAGTTCCAACTGTTCCCTGGATCTTACCCTTATCAGGGAATCGTCCAAGTAAGGGATAACTAAAATTCCCTTCCTTCGAAGGGATATTATTTCGGCCATTAACTTGGTAAAGACCCGGGGTGCCGTGGACCATCCCTACGGCAGCGTCTGAACTGATAGTGACAGTTCTGTACCATAACCTGAGGTTCCCTTGGTGAGAAGGGTAAATTTTGACATGAAGGTAAGCATCCTTGATGTCCCGAGACATCATGTAGTCCCCTTCTTCCAGGTTCGCAATCACTGCTCTGAGTGACTCAATCTTGAATTTGAACCTCTGTATGTAAGTGTTCAAAGATTTTAGATTCAGATTTAGAATCGGTCTCACCGAGCCGTCTGGCTTCGGTACCACAATAGTGTGGAATAATACCCCGTTCCCTGTTGCAGGAGGGGTACCTTGATTATCACCTGCTGGGAATACAGCTTGTGAATGGCTTCCAAAACTGCCTCCCTGTCAGAGGGAGACGTCGGTAAAGCCGACTTTTGGAAAGGGCGAGGGGGAGACGTCTCGAATTCCAATATGTACCCTTGAGATATTACCTGAAGGATCCAGGGGTCTACTTGCGAGTGAGCTCACTGCGCACTGAAATTCATTGAGAACGGGCCCCCACCGTGCCTGAGCTTGTAAGGCCCTAGCGTCATACTGAGGGCTTGGCAGAGGCGGGAAAGGGTTTCTGTTCCTGGGAACTGGCTAATCTCTTCAGCCTTTTTCCTCTCCCTCTGTCACGAGCAGAAAAGAGGAACCTTTTGTCCGCTTGCCAACAAAGGACTGCGCCTGATAATACGGCGTCTTATTTTGAGAGGCGACCTGGGGTACAAACGTGGATTTCCCAGTTGTTGCCGTGGCCACCAGGTCTAAAAGACTGACCCCAAATGTCCCTTTTCAAAAGCAATACTTCCAAATGCCGTTTGGAATCCGCATCACCTGACCATTTTACTGCTAAAATTGGACAACGCACTTATACTTGATGCCAGTCGGCAAATATTCCGCTGTGCATCATGCATATATAGAAATGCATCTTTTAAATGCTCTATAGGCAATAATATACTATCCTTATCTAGGATATCAATATTTCCAGTCAGGGAATCCGACCATGCCAACCCAGCACTGCACCTCCAGGCTGAGGCGATTGCTGGTCGCAGTATAACACCAGTATGTGTGTGAATACATTTTTGGATACCCTCCTGCTTTCTTCCTTAATGGCGGCCATCTCATGAGAGGGTAGAGCCCTTGTTCTTACAAGCGTGTGAGCGCCTTATCCCCCCTAGGGGGGGTTTCCCAACGCACCCTAACCTCTGGCGGGAAAGGGTATACACCAATACTTTTTAAGAAATTATCAATTGTTATCGGGGGGAAACCCACGCATCATCACACACCTCATTTTATTTCTCAGATTCAGGAAAACTACAGGTAGTTTTTCCCTTACCGAACATAATACCCCTTTTTGGTGGTACTCGTATTATCAGAAATGTATAAAACATTTTCCATTGTCTCAATCATGTAACGTGTGGCCCTACTGGAAATCACGGTTGTCTCTTCACCGTCGACACAGGAGTCAGTATCCGTGTCGGCGTCTGTATCTGCCATCTGAGGTAACGGGCACTTTAGAGCCCCTGACGGCCTATGAGACGTCTGGACAGGCACAAGCTGAGTAGCCGGCTGTCTCATGTCAACCACTGTTTTTTTTTTTTTTTTTATATACAGAGCTGACACTGTCACGTAATTTTCAACAGTACATCCACTCAGGTGTCGACCCCCTAGGTGGTGACATCACTGTTACAGACACTCTGCTCCGTCTCCACATCATTTTTCTCCTCATACATGTCGACACAAACGTACCGACACACAGCACACACACACAGGGAATGCTCTGATAGAGGACAGGACCCCACTAGCCCTTTGGGGAGACAGAGGGAGAGTATGCCAGCACACACCAGAGCGCTATATATATATATATATATATATATATATATATATATATATATATATATATACAGGGATAACCTTATATAAGTGTTTTTCCCCTTATAGCTGCTGTATGTTTTAATACTGCGCCTAATTAGTGCCCCCCTCTCTTTTTTTAACCCTTTCTGTAGTGTAGTGACTGCAGGGAAGAGCAAGGGAGCTTCCCTCCAACTGAGCTGTGAGGGAAAATGGCGCCAGTGTGCTGAGGAGATAGGCTCCGCCCCCTTTTCGGCGGCCTTATCTCCCGTTTTTCTGTATATTCTGGCAGGGGTTAAATGCATCCATATAGCCCAGGAGCTATATGTGATGTATTTTTTGCCATGTAAGGTATTTTTATCATGTTTTATTGCGTCTCAGGGCGCCCCCCCCAGCGCCCTGCACCCTCAGTGACCGGAGTATGAAGTGTGCTGAGAGCAATGGCGCACAGCTGCAGTGCTGTGCGCTACCTTATTGAAGACAGGAACGTCTTCTGCCGCCGATTTTTCCGGACCTCTTCGCTCTTCTGGCTCTGTAAGGGGGCCGGCGGCGCGGCTCCGGGACCCATCCAGGCTGGGCCTGTGATCGTCCCTCTGGAGCTAATGTCCAGTAGCCAAGAAGCCCAATCCACTCTGCACTCAGGTGAGTTCGCTTCTTCTCCCCTTAGTCCCTCGATGCAGTGAGCCTGTTGCCAGCAGGTCTCACTGAAAATAACAAACCTAACTAAAACTTTCACTAAGAAGCTCAGGAGAGCCCCTAGTGTGCACCCTTCTCGTCGGGCACAGAAATCTAACTGAGGCTTGGAGGAGGGTCATAGGGGGAGGAGCCAGTGCACACCAGTTAGTCCTAAAGCTTTCTTTAGATGTGCCCAGTCTCCTGCGGAGCCGCTATTCCCCATGGTCCTTACGGAGTCCCCAGCATCCACTTAGGACGTTAGAGAAAAATGCTTTTGCATTTTCCATTTTGTAATGCTATTCAGATTTATTTAAAATTATAATAAGTAAAGCTGGCCATACACTAGGACGATTTCAGGTCCGACTGCACGATTTGGACACCTCGGACGATGCATCGTGTGCAAATCGTGCAGTATTTGGGAACGATTACGATTCAATGCGCTGTCACACTGGTCGTATGTCGTATCTTCTGACCATACTTGCAGCCCACATGATCCATCGTTATCATTTGCAGATTGTGCCGTGTTTTTTGCACATCCAAAAGGATTGTCTGATGGATCATCCAATCTGCGTCATTTTGAGTGGCATTTACATGAACACTTTTTGTGAGACACATGATCGATCGTTAGGGGTGAATGATCAATCATTAAATCATTTGCACATTGTGTGTCATATAAACACCAAATTGTGAGGCCGGGACTGCCAGGGAGCTGCCAGGGAGTTCAAGGGAAATCGTGAGACTAGTAGAATTTGATGCTAGTCGTTCCAATGTACGACCATCATGAGAGAAATGCTTAACATTAACTTGTTCTTATTTTCAATTTCATCTATGAGTGTATTTTGTATGTATTAATATGTTTAGTCTATCTACATATATTCAGATGTAATAGGAATAATAAGCTGTAAAAAATTGGTTTAATTGAAATATCTAAAATAAATCAAAGCCTAATATCATTCTTAATGTTAGAAAGCATTAAAACATGGTTGACCAAGGTTTCTAATACATAATTAAAAGAAAAAAAATATTAATGAAAAAAAAAATGGTTTAAACAAAAATTGTTTGTTTTTTAAAAAAACATGTTTTTTCCCAACCCTGGTTCTATCCTGCAAGGACGGAAGGATCGTAGTTCTAGGTAGCTATGTGGGTAACATTACAGGGAATTTACAGTCTGCTGGACTTGCTCCCTCACGTAGATGCCTTGCATAATTGTTCAGCAGATGCACCACGGCGGGCTGCCCACGAAGGACCAACAGAGCGAGTAGAGTGAGCAGAGACTGTACTCTGAACAGGGAGATCCGCCTGTGTGTAAGCCTGTGAGATGGTCATGCAGTGCCAACGTTGTTTATTGGCTGGCTAGCCCCGCTTGTGGAATCCATAGAGAATGAATATGGAATCTGTTTTCTTAAAGGAACTAGTACGGTCCACATAGATTTTCAGAGCATGGACCACATCCAATGAAGCTTCTGCTTGTGAAAGGACAGGTTCCTGGAAGGCTGGTACCACAATAAGTTAATCGATATGGAACTTGGATACTACCTAGATATCCCTGATTAGTCCAAAGTACAGCTCTGTCATTATGAAAAATCAAAAAGGGGGGAATGCAGGAGAGTGCTCCCAAGTCAGTGAACCTATGGGCTGAGGCTATGGCTAATAGTAAGAGCTGGATAAACCCTTATCCCTTAAGAGGGATGACTCAAGAGCCACGCTGTCAAAGATAAGTGAGCTAGGGGCCTAATTCAGAACTGATCACAGCAGCAAAATTTGTTAGCTAATGGGCAATACAATGTGTACCGCAAGTGGGGCAGATATAACATTTGCAGAGAGAGTTAGATTTGGGTGGGTTATATTGTTTCTGTGCAGGGTAAATACTGGCTGCTTTATTTTTACACTGCAATTTATATTTCAGATTGAACACACCCCACCCAAATCTAACTTTCTCTACACGTTATAGCTGTCCCCCCATTAGCTAACAAATTTGCTGCTGCGATCAGGTTTGAACTAGGCCCTAGGTCCAGATGCAGACAAGCACCCTGTGATAAAACATCTGGTTGAAGATGAAGTAGAAAGGGCTCGTCTATGGAGAAACACTGGAAATCTGTGAACAAATGGCGCCTGGGCCATGCCCGAGCCACTAGGATGATCCTGCCGCCTTTCTCTTAGAATTTGCACAGTGCTCTGGGAAGAAGAGAGACTGGAGGGAAGAGATAAGCCAGAAGAAAGTTCCATGGGACTGTTAGTGCATCCACGATGGTTGCATACGGATCTCGTATCCTGGCCCCGTACACAGGTACCATGTGGATGAGTCTGGAGGCCACGAGGTCTGGAAGACCCCATTTGTTCACCAGAAGCTGAAAGACGGGTGACCACTCCCCGGCGTGCACGTCCTGCTGACTGAGGAAGTCTTCTTCCCAGTTGAAGACTCCCAGGATGAAGATCACGGAGATGGCCAGAAGATGCTTTTCTGCCCAGGCAAGAATCTGTGCTACTTCCTGCATCACTGCGAGTGCCTCCCTGCCGATTGATATAAGGCACTGCTGTGGCATGGTAGGATTGTACTTGTTCGGAGGAGCCATGCAGAAGGTCTTGAGCCATCTGAAGGGCCCGGTAAACTGCCCGAAGTTTCAGGACGTTGATCTGTGGAATCCAGAATGGGCGATATTTGTCCAGACTTCCTGAGGAAGAATCATTGTTTGAGACTTGATCTGCTGGGATTGTTGATTCCACTTGGTGAGTATTAGGCTGTAGAGAGGCCTGGAGTAGAATTGACCATATTCCACCAGAACTCTTGAAATGGCTACCCAGCATCTCTGTGAGACAGGAGGGTGGGGGAGGAGCAGCCCATGGCGGGAAGACATCAGCGCAATGGCTCCCTGGACTGGGGGAGGGGCCGCTGGGGAAGCGCGACGTCCCCTTGCTGACATCCACCACCGGTTCACTGGCATGTAATTTGTGTCCCCAGCACCAGTAATGTTAAGCCCTGTCTGGGATCATGTCAGCGCCGCCGGTTCAGGTCTTCTGGGACCAGCGGTATAGGACTGCTGCGTTCGCAGGTCTGCAAGCAGGAACTCGCCCTTACCTTGTCCCCCATGGTTCTAGGTGCAGTCAGGGGTGCCTCCATGTGCCTCTGCTAGTAGAAAGTGTCAGGGTCCCGCCGAAATCACTGAGCCATGGCTGGTGAATCGCGCTGGTGGGGGTTATGGAGCATTAGCGCTGGCGTCCCCTGGAGTGCCAAGTACTCTATGCTCACGTCAAAAATAAAAATAGAAAGTGAAACCTCAATTTTAAAAGCTTGGGCTGGATGATGCAGCCCCACTGTTCAGTGGTGACCAGTGGATCCTGGGAGGCTCAAAGCTTTGCTGTTCTGTGCCTGATCCTGGTCTCCACCAAGTATTCCCCAAAGTTAACCCTGTAGAGACAATGGACCCTAAAGAAATAAAACACAGACTGCTACTAGACTACAGGTGTGCCATTGTTGTATATATGTGTGCATATATGTATACACATACACACAAGATGTGGTCAGGAGACCGCCGGTCACAATACCGACGCTGGTATCCCACCCCCTCACAATCCACGACACCAATAGAGTGGGAATAGAACCTGTGGTGAGCGCAGCTCGCCACTGACCCCGCAGTGCGGTGAGTGCAGCATGCCCGCAAAGGGCTTCGTTGCGCTCGGCCCACCCACTGGCCATCTAAAAGCCGGGATCCCGGCATCTGTATTTTTACGGTCACGCAAACCCAACCCATACACACATATAAAACATACATATACATAAGTTTTGATCAGACTCCCATTGCTTAGTGCAATGGCCATAACAGTCATGCAGGCAGCCTAGAACATGTGGAAAAAATGCTGCAGAGTAAGAATGCATTAAAAACATAGAAGTGTTAATAGTTAATTTTTATCAATTAACAAAATGCATGGTGAATCAACAGAATCTAATGCAAATCATTATTTGGTGTGACCACCCTTTGCCTCCAAAACAGCATCAATTCTTCTAGGTACAATTGCACACAGTTTTTGAAGTAACTCGTCAGGGAGGTTGTTCCAAACATCTTGGAGAACTAACCACATATTTTCTGCAGATGTATGCTTCCTTCTGTCTGTACATGTAATCCCAGACAGACTCGATTGTGTTAAGATCAGGGCTCTGTGTGGGCAATATCATCATTTCCAGGACTCCTTGTTCTTCTTTATGCTGAAGATGTGACATTGGCTTTATGTTTGGGGTCACTGTCCTGCTGCAGAATACATTTGAAGCCAATCAAACATCTCCCTGATGATACTGTATTCATGATGGATAAGTACCTGCCTGTATTTCTCAGCATTGAGGACACCATTAATCCTGACCAAGTCCCCAACTCCATTTGCTGAAATGCAGCCCCAAACTCGCAAGGAACCTCCACCATACTTCACTGTTGCCTGAGGACACTCATTATAGTATTGCTCTCCAGTCTTTCAGTGAACAAAATGCCTTCTGTTACATCCAAATATTACAAATTTAGACTCATCAGTCCAGATCATCTGCTGCTATTTTTCTGCACCTCAGTTCCTATGTTTTTGTGCATAGTTGAGTCGGTTGGCCTTTGTCACAGTACTGTGCAAAGGTTTTAAGCAAGCAAGGAAAAAATGCTGCAAAGTAAGAATGCGTTCAAAAATATAAGTCTGTTGATAGTTTATTTTTACCAACTAACAAAATGCAAAGTGAATGAACAGAAGAGAAATATAATCTATATATTATTACTGCTCAGAGCAACTATTCAACCTCACAACAGGTCTCTAGTAAAAGAAAAGAAAAAAATAGGTTTTACAGTAATGCTACTTTAATAACATGGAGGTACTGTAATGGTCATCCAGCAGGGATGCAGCTTTAGAAACACTGGAATTTCAAAGAAAAAGTAGTGGGCGAACATTAAAATGTTGAATTCTAGCCATAAATTAAAAAAAAATCCTAATGACTGATAATTTACTATAGCAAATGCCTGCAACAAACTGCCTAGAGCAGGCGACTTCAATGGCTCAGCAACAGAGCAATGAGTCTAATAATGACGAAACACATCTGTGGTTAGGAACAACCTACAAGTGCTCAGCACAGAACATATATAATAACCAGGAGCCACAGTTCCCTATTATGGTTAGGTATGAGCAGAGATTCGCAGTCAAACGGATGTCTGTGCTCAAATGACAATGTTTACCATACAGTGCATGCGTAGATGTAGAGTCACATTTTTGCGCATCTTTGTCCTATATGGTGTTGGACAAAACTTGGCTGGATATGTCTATCCATGAAATTGGGCATTAGTGGGGCAAGAACTGGGCAGCAACAATGCTCAGAACTGTTCTGGCTTGTGGGAGTGACATGAATGTCTATCGCAAGCTTCATGTGATTCAGGGAAGGGAGGCCTGTTCTTTATGGATTTTTTGCGCATAGTATGGGCAGGGGCAGATGTAGGGGTCATGGCACACCTAAGCACAACAATCACTGCTGCCACCCTCTGTTTAATTGTATGGTTTTCACTGATTGGTTATAAGCCCTCATTAGATAATTTGCAATTTAATATAATAATGAAAAAAACATTAACTATGATATATGCATATTTGCTAAGGAGGACAGTTTACAGGATTACAGGAGCAGTTCTATCATTTATAGTCCATACAAGAGCCGCGTGGTACAGTAAAGTGGAAATATTTTGCAGTTACTGGTAAATTTGGCTTGACACTACTAAAACAAGCATCAAAGTGCCATCCCCCAATAAGCGCCACCCCTAGGCACATGTCCCGACAGGCCAGAGTCATGGGGAACGCTGCAACGGCATGACAGTCTCCTTTCTGCCCTGTCACTGACCACCTCCGGGAACTGTGCTGCGGCCGAACAGAGCGCTCGCCGTCGGAATGAGTGGCCCGCACAGTCGGCCAGACAGGTAAATGCCGAGGCCTAGGCCGGGACTCGCTGGTAGCCATGACACGATTGTCTCATGTATACAGTCATGCCTTTGCTAGGTCACAGAACAAAGAAAAGAGACTTTGAAAAGAGATAAATTATTGCTTATTCTCCAAAGATAGCCTAATATGGCTAGACAGATTTGTTGGTAACCCCTCAGAATCGGATTTTAGTAATATTTTAAACTAATGGCTTTCTAGAATAAGTATCACACGTGTACTCAACCTTCTAATCAGTCATTTAGGATATTTAAACCACAAAGTACTCACTCCAAATGAAAGAGATGTCTGAGAAGATCAGAAAGGAAATTATGCAGATAAGCATGTAAAAGGTAAAGGCTAAAAGGCCATCTGCAAGGCATTGCAAATATAAAAAAATGGGACTGTAGCCAACCTCCCTGGATTTGGATGCAAGAAGAAAATTGACCCCAGATTAAACAGACGGATAGTAAGAATGGAAGAAAAAGAGCCATGGAAAACCTCTAAGGAGACACAGGCTGAGCTCCAAGGTCAAGTTCCGTCAGTGTCTGATAGAACCATCCAACACTTTTCGAGCAACAATAGGCTCCATGGAAGACAACCCAAGAGAACTTGACTTTTGAAAAAAAACAAACAAACATAAAAAAGATTACATTTCCTACAATGCATACTGACAAGTCACAATGCTTCTGGGATAATGTCGTTTGGACAGATGATTCAAAACTGGAGCTTATGAGGTCAGTCACATTAGCTCTATGTTAACAGATGAAAAAAAAAAAAAAAAAAAAAGAAGATTGCAAAAAAAAAAAGTCATACCATACTGTAACTAACTACTGTGAAACATGGAGAAGGCTCAGTTATGTTTTGGGGCAGCTTTGTTGCATCTGACACAGGTTATCTTAAATAAGTCTGCAAAGTCTGACTTCTATTACATATGTAACAAACAATGGGTCTGATTCAGAGTTGAGCGCAGGAGAGGTGAAGCATGCAGATTCCGGATTATCGGGAAACTGCGGCTGTGCATGGTCTGTTCTGCACATGTGTAGAATGGCCCTTGCATTGTCGCCCGTAGTTCCCCTCTTCAGCTGCCAGACTGACAGACAGGCAACAGTGTTGAGGCGGTGGGAAGGGGATGGAGGGAGGGCTGCATTCCTAAAAATGGGGGTGTGTCTCCCTCGTTTTCTAGGAGGGGAGAGCCAAGGGTCACTTCCTGGCCTCGCAGCCCACAATTCTGTTAGCCAGCTGCGCAACCTGAAGCTTACTCTCAGCTGGCCTTATACAGGGATGGTTGCAATGTTGGATCCTAGCTTTCGACGTCAGTCACAGTGTTAGGATCGCAGCTGCGTGCAGGAGGCGTATCTTCTACTATGCCCATCCAAGAGATTGGACGTAAATTCCATGCTGCTTACAAATAAAATAAAGATAAACAAGTCTAAAGCTGGGTACGCACTAAGCTATAGGTCGTCTGATCTGGCGGCTTGGACCGACATATCACTCAATTCGGCACATATAGGGCAGTGTGTATGTAGATGTGCTACACATCAAACCTGACTATATCACTAGCGACACCATGTATGCTAATGAAGTATGGAACAGTGATCATTACGTAGTTCTTTAACATCACTCAATGTATGTAAACCGATGTGGCTTAACAAAAAGATAAAGGAACTTATGGGCAAGAAAAGGCGAGCATTTAAAAAATACAAATCTGACGGGGAAGCAGAGTCATTTCAGCACTATAAGGAATGTAACAAAATATGCAAATAGGAAATAAGAGCGGCTAAAGTAGAAACTGAAAAACTAGTAGCAAAGGAAAGCAAAGCAAATCCCAAAAAATTCTTTACATACATTAATAGCAAGAGATTAAAGAAGGAGAGTATAGGCTCTTTAAAAGACAAGTCTTAAGCAAAAATGATAATGACATAGCGGACACACTAAATTAGTTTTTTTCAACAGTATTTACTAGAGAGGACCCAATTCAGGGACTAACACATAATCTCAATAATGAGAATATCCCACTGATAGGTACTTATTTAGGCGAGGAAGTAGTCTGTGACCGATTAAAACATTTAAAGATTAATAAGTCACCAGATCCCGATGGTATTCACCCAAGGGTTCTAATGGAGCTTCACTCTGAACTTGCAAAACCGCTATTTTTGATCTTTAAGGATTCAGTAATATTAGGTATGGTTCTCAAAGACTGGCGTATAGCGGAAGTAGTGCCTATATTAAAAAAATAGGATTTTAATACCTACCGGTAAATCCTTTTCTCTTAGTCCGTAGAGGATGCTGGGGACTCCGTAAGGACCATGGGGTATAGACGGGATCCGCAGGAGACACGGGCACACTATAAGACTTTGAATTGGTGTGAACTGGCTCCTCTCTCTATGCCCCCTCAGATCTCAGTTAGAAAACTGTGCCCAGGGAGACGGACACTTTGAGGAAAGAATTTATTGTTTAAACACGGTGAGTGTCATACCAGCTCACACCACGAACATACCGCAGAACGTGGCATTCAATAGAATACCAGCCAACGGCATGAACAATACACAGCCACATGCTGAGAGAATATGTAACATAACCAGTGTGTCAACACAACCAATAATAAGACACTGCATGCACAACGTCAGCAACAGCCTGACAGAAAAGAAACACCACAAGAGTGTAACCATAACCAATAACTGCAGACACAGTACGAACTGGGACGGGCGCCCAGCATCCTCTACGGACTAAGAGAAAAGGATTTACCGGTAGGTATTAAAATCCTATTTTCTCATACGTCCTAGAGGATACTGGGGACTCCATAAGAACCATGGGGTTTATACCAAAGCTCCAGACCGGGCGGGAGAGTGCGGATGACTCTGCAGCACCGATTGAGCAAACATGAGGTCCCCAGCAGCCAGGGTATCAAACTTGTAGAGCTTAGCAAAAGTGTTTGAACCCGACCAAGTATCCGCTCGGCAAAGCTGAACCGCCGAGACTCCTCGGGCATCCGCCCAAGAAGAGCCCATCTTCCTAGTAGAATGGGTCTCCACTGACTTTGGTAACGGCAATCCAGCCGTAGAACGAGCACGCCGAATCGTATCACAGATCCAGCGTGTAACAGACTGCATAGACGCAGGCGCCCCAATCATGCTGGGAGCATACCGGACAAACAGAGGCTCTGTTTCACCAATCTGAGCCAAATTGGCGACATAAATATTCAAAGCCCTGACTACATCGAGAGACTATGAATCAGCCAATGCTTAAGTAACCACAGGCATCAAATAGGCTGGTTTCTACGAAACACCGAAACCACTTTTGGCAGAACTATTATCCAAATTCTCAATTCCGCTCTGTCCACATGGAAGATCAAATGGGCTCTTGTGAGACAAAGCCGCTACTTCCGACACCCGCCTTGCGGACACCAAGGCCAGTAGCATAACCACTTTCCAAGAGAGAAATTTTAACACAACCTTTCATAAAGGTTCCAATCAGTGTGACACAAGAAAACGCAACACCACGTCAAGGTCCCACGGTGCCAATGGGGGCACAAATGGAGGTTGGATGTGCAGTACTCCTTTCACGAAAGACTGAACTTCCGGAAAGGTTGCCAATTCTTTTTTTTTTTTTTATAGAAAATTTACAAGGCCAACACTGCACTGAAATGGAGCCTAACTTTAGGCCTGCATCCACACCTGCCTGCAAAGAACGGAGAAGAACAACCCAGCTGAAAGTCTTCCGCAGGAGCATTCTTGGATTCACACCAAGACACATATTTACGCCAAATACGGTGGTAAGGCTTTGCCGTTACTTCTTTTCTAGCCTGAAGAAGTGTGGAAATGACTTCACTGGGAATACCCTTTCGGGCTAGGATATGGCGTTCAACCGCCACGCCGTCAAACGCAGCCGCGGTAAGTCTTGATACACGCCCTGATCTTGCTGTAACCGTTCCTCACGTAGAGGAAGAGGCCAGGGATCTTCTATGAGTAAATCTTGAAGAACTGGATACCAAGCCCTCCTTGGCTAGACCGGAACAATGAGGATCGCCTGAACCTTTGTACTTCATACGTTTATCACCTTCAGAAAGAGTGAAAGCGGAGGGGACACATAGACCAACTGAAAACACCCAAGGTGTCACGAGGGCGTCCACTGCTATAGCTTGAGTGTCCCTTGACCTGGAACAATATTCCTGAAGTCTCTCGTTGAGGCGAGACGCCATCATGTCCAATTGAGGCACTCCTCAAAGACTTGTCACTTCTGTGAAAACTTCTCGATGACGACTGTATTTCTCCCGGATGGAGATCGCGTCTGCAGATGAAATCTATTTCTCCGTCGTTCACATCTGGAACGAAGACTGCTAATATAGCGTTTACCAATCTTTCCACCCTGCGGAAAACTTTTGCAGCTTCTGCCATTGCGGCTCTGCTCCTTGTTCCGTCCTAGCGGCTCACTTACGCCACTGCTGTCAAGTCGTCCGACAGAATCAAGCCGGCAGATCACGAAGAATATGTTCGTTGAAAATAGCTCTTAATTCAAGAAAGCTTATTGCAGACAAGCTTCCCAGCTTGACCTTTTCCTCTGGAAATACTTCCCTTGCAAGGACTGCTCCCCAGCCTCGGAGATCTGCATGCATGGACACCAGGATCTAATCCTGGATCCCGAACCTTCGTCCCTCTAGGAGGTGAGAACTGGGCAGACACCTCAGGAGCGATATCCTGGCCATTAGGATTATATTCCGGTGCATGTGCAGGTGAGACCCGGACCACATTTTCAACTGGTCCCGTGAAAACCACTCTGGCAATTGACTTACTCACCGAAAAGGCCTCTTAGGCCGCACCCATCTTCTTCATCAACGGAACATATTGATGGATTGTCACTGCAAATCTGATCCGACTCCGGATCCTCAGACCTCTTTCCACAGGAAAACACAGAACCTCAACCGTTCAGTATCTACTCTGATACCCACCTCCGACATCTGCGTCATTGGGAACAACAGCCATTCCCTGTGTTGGAGAACAGTCAGAGAGAAACAACGATTTGCACCACTTGTTTCTTGACCTTGCCTTAATCATGAGAGTGTCTCAGTACAGAATAACAATGGCTCTTACTATTGAAAGAATACCATCCTACTGCCATCACTCCAGTGAAATGGCAAAGACAATCCTGTATATATACCCAGGTTAGCTGAATGCGGAGAAAAACGCATTTAAACCCTTTTCTACCTTTACGTGCTGGAGCTCCCTGGCCTGAGAGATTCCATCCTGTAGTTCAACTTTGTAAGTAGAAATCTTTGTTTTTTTTTTTTTTTTTTCTTTTTTTCTTTTACAGGGACAGCAGGACAATGTCCTGAACCAGACGCAACTCTGGTATGGCATCGCGTACTACCTCCCCTTCCAGAGGGGAATCGGTAAAATCTATTTGAAAAATCAGTGAGGGGAATCATCTGTAAACTCCAGTATGTCCCCCTATGGATTCTATTATTAACTCACAGGCCAAGTCCATTCCCGGACCGACTGAAAAGTATTAGACAAGTTCCCACCGGTGTGGGCTCCAGCCAGGTAGACCCAGCGCCATGTGGTGGATGTGGTAGAAACAGAAAACGACATCCGCTTCTGCGAACCTAACAAGGCTGCAGAACTCTTACCTTTTCACCTTCCACTATCTGCACAGAAAGGGAAAAAAGAACGGTATCGAACCGGTTAAAATGACTGCATCCCACAACAGAATGCGTCACCAACCGTTGTGAAGGAATCTAACTCACGAAGGGAGACTTACCAGTGGTATCCGCCGAGATCGACTTAACTGAGGCATCCCCAAACAGCGGTACACTGTCCCAGGGAAAAACTCCAGTATCTCTCGGAGTCAGCCTCAGCATTCTCCCGGCCACACCTCCTGCAGTCGCACGGCAGCCTGCCGCAATGTTATAGAGAAGAATCAACATAAGAAACATCCCCTCTCTCTTTAGGGTAATTCTATCGGATGCCTTTCCGAATACAAATAACTCCAAAGCATAGCAATAAAATATCACTTAGCTTCCTGTGTACGATACTTTGCGACAGGGCTCTCTGTCGACCAGGAGTTTACTTTCACAGTATTCTATACGCGGCGGGAAAAGAATAAACATTCGGCTCCTTGTGAGGATCTGAGACCAACTCGTCACGGCCGACCTGGAGCTTTATCAACAGAGTGACCAGCACATGAGAAGGAATACTTTTACTTCAGCATTCATTAGAAACTGTAATATGAATACACATAATGTAATGCACATTGTGTATATATATATATATATATATATATATATATATATATATATATATATATACATACATACATACATACACACATATATATATATATATATATATATATATATATATATATATATATATATATATATATATGTATGTGGATTGTCCGGAACCGTCGGGTCTCTAGTGACATTAATGTGTTCTGAATGTGTATGACCATGTACTGAATGCCCCAGTTGTGGATCTAACAGGAAACCTTATAGTCGACAGAAAACCTAGTATTCGTCGACAGCAGGGAGTAGTAACCAGGCAAAATAACATTCTTGCGACCCCGAGGGGTCCGAGGGAAGTATACACATATAATCTTAATAACACTCCCCCACAAATACTACCATGTCTGTGCTCGAGCTACAGGCCCATGGAACCGTACCATACATATACATATAAATATATATACAGGTATAAGGCAGTTACAGCATGTTAATTTACACCCAGTAATAACAGTTGGTGCCGACAGGGTCACCTACATACTACTGTGTCTCCCATACAGTGTTTACTTTTGAAAAGCATACAACTACCGACCTGCTGACACTACATCTACTGAATCAAGTACCAACAGGCGTCGGCGATTCCGACAGGGATCCCCATAGCTGTTTTTGACAGAGCACCCACGCATGTCGATACATGTGGACTAAAAAGCTATAGTGGGTATATCGGACAGGGAACACACAGACATATATGCACAACACAATGATTACATGCCCATTATCTAAAATAGTGCTATATTTCCCTCTATATAGCACTAAAACACTGTGCCCCCCCCCCCCCCCTCGTTTGCACTGTATACAATGCTTTGGCGGGGACATGGAGAAAATGGCGCTGAATCCTGTTGTGAGGGCTAAGCCCCGCCCCTTCTCGGAGCGCTTCAGCCACGCTATTAATATAGCTATTTATGCTGGCAGGGGTCCGTATACAGTGCCTATGCACTGTACACATGTTTAGCCAGACTCCATTGAGGTATATATTGCTGCCCAGGGCGCCCCCCCTGCGCCCTGCACCCTTGTAGAGCCGTTGGTGTGTGGGAGCAATGGCGCGCTGCGCGGTACCTCTGAGACTCGGAAGTCTTCTGCCGTCACTGAAGTCTTCTGTTCTTCTCATACTCACCCGGCTTCTTTCTTCTGGCTTCTGTGAGGGGGGTGGCGGCGCGGCTCCGGGAACAAGCAGCTAGGCGCACCAAGTGATCAAACCCTCTGGAGCTAATGGTGTCCAGTAGCCTAAGAAGCAGAGCCCTTAACTCAGTAGAAGTAGGTCTGCTTCTCTCCCCTCAGTCCCACGAAGCAGAGAGCCTGTAGCCAGCAGGTCTCTCTGAAAATAAAAAACCTAACAAAGTCTTTTTAGAGAAACTCATTAGAGCTCTCCTAGTGTGTGTCCAGTCTCTCCTGGGCACAGAGCCTAACTGAGGTCTGGAGAAGGGGCATAGAGGGAGGAGCCAGTTCACACCCATTCAAAGTCTTATAGTGTGCCCATGTCTCCTGCAGATCCCGTCTATACCCCATGGTCCTTACAGAGTCCCCAGCATCCTCTAGGGCGTATGAGAAAGGGAAGTAAAGCTGAACCAGGTAATTATAGACCAGTTAGTCTTACATCTATAGTGGGGAAAGTATTGGAAGGTATTCTAAGAGATAGTATTCAGAAGTTCCTTGAAGTCAATAAAGTCATTAATAGGAATCAACATGGGTTTATGAAGGACAGATCCTGTCAAACCAACTTACTTGGCTTTTATGAAACAGTAAGCGCAAACCTAGATCAGGGTAAAGAGGTGGATGTAATCTTTTTAGATTTTGCCAAAGCATTCGACACTGTACCACACATGAGACTTATCTACAAGCTACAAGAAACAGGGCTAGGAAGCACAATATGCACTTGGGTCAAAAACTGGTTAGATAATAGGGAGCAGCTCGTTGTGGTTAATGGATCTTTTTCAAATTGGACTGAAGTGCTAAGTGGTGTGCCGCAAGGCTCAGTATTAGGACCGCTATTGTTCAATATTTTCATTTACGACCCAACAGAAGGTCTAGAGAGCATGGTGCCAATTTTTGCAGATGATACCAAATTGTGTAAAGTTATAAATTCGGAGGGGGATGCTGAGTCGCTTCAGAACGACTTAGTTAAATTAGAAGCTTGTGCAGCGAAATGGAGAATACGCTTCAATACAGACAAGTGTAAGGTAATGCACTGTGGTGGTAACAAGAATAACACCTACCTACTAAATGGGGTAAAATTAGGGGATTCTGTACTGGAAAAGGACTTAGGTGTCCTCATAGATTGCAAACTAAGCAGTAGTACTCAAAGTAGGACTGCAGCAAAGAAGGCTAATAAGATATTAGCATGCATAAAACGGGGAATTGATGCTAGGGACGAGAGTATTATACTCCCGTTATATAAATCACTTGTGAGGCCACACCTTGAATACTGTGTACAATTCTGGGCACCTTACTACAAAAAGGATATCCTGGAGCTAGAAAAGGTTCAGAGGCGGGCGACCAAACTAATTAAGGGTATGGAGACGCTGGAATATGAGGAAAGGCTTGCAAGACTAGGCATGTTTACACTGGAAAAGAGGAGATTAAGAGGGGACATGATCAACATTTACAAATATATAAGGGGACAATATACAGATCTTGCGCAGGACCTGTTTTTGGTTAGATCAACACAGAGAACTCGTGGACACTCGCTCAGGTTAGAGGAGAGGAGATTCCGCACAATACGGCGTAAAGGCTTTTTTACGGTAAGGACGATACGTGTTTGGAATTCCCTGCCTGAGGGAGTTGTAATGGCCGACTCAGTCAACACCTTTAAGAATGGGTTAGATAAATTCCTAATGGATAAGGATATCCAGGGTTACGGGGCATAGTCACGCACTATGGTTATTATAAAAAAGAGGGGTAAAACGTAACAGCAGTCATCAACTTCAGTCAAAATTTTATACAAAATAATCGTGCATAGGAGACCACAAATAGGTTGAACTCGATGGACAATTGTCTTTTTTCAACCTTAGATACTATGTTTACCCAGGTTCTGATATGTCAGCTTGACATATCAGCTAGGTACACATCGCTCCAGTGTGTACCCATCTTAAGTGAATACTGACTTGTTGTTTATAAAGCAATCTGTTACTGTAAACATTGCTAATAATATTTAGTGTAATCTATATTAATGCACATCAGATGGACAGCGGTGTAGGTATCCACACAATATGTATGACTAATCGAGTACTCTTACCATCATTGTCTAGATTACGAAGGTGAAAAACTAGATTATCCAAAGCACCGTTCTGTATAAATACCACTCAATATGTACAGAGACCATATATCGAATATTCCCTGCACAAAAATGGGTCCCGCCTCATATAGCATACCACAGTTAAAGAGAGGAACACTAATAGTGCTAGGAGTGCAAAGTTCATATTAAGTACCACACAGCAAATGACAAAAGAAAGGTTAACATAAGGAAAACCGCAGTTATATGACAACGGTCATGCGCTGATGACCACTTTCATGGATGGGAAGATGATCCTCTTTGATCAAACATTTGTGCAGACCAAACATTTATCCTAGTTATGAGAGACTATGAGCAGTGTGCAAACACAGCATCTCGGAAATTTAGAGGAAGGGGCTCTGTTGGTTACGCTAGTTCAAAATTATTGCATTCTTCCACAAAATATGGTACCAACAAAAAAAATTACGAAATTACCAATTTTCATCAGAAGAAACATCAATCATATTTTATGACAAACATCTGTATTGCTAATTGTTTGCTGACATCTACTTCCACAAAGAAAGAGTAATGATAACAGTGCAGTTCTTGCACTATCATTGTCGTCAGATTATCATCATTGATCATATGTACGGTAAGAAGATCATTGGCGGAGTACTGTTGAACACGAGACACATATAAATGAAGTGGTCTGATGTCACCTAATGACTCACAGGTGATTGTTACTTTACAGTATCGCATTCTAACAGAGGGACACTCCAGCTCTTGTCACTTCTGCTATATGCAGTTATCCATTAGATTGGATAGCAGATGAGAGGGTGAAGAGACAGTGATCCCATGAAAAAGAGTGGTCATTGGCAGGTCCTATTAGGGAGTTGGGTTGTTTATGGTGCCATATGATATTGCAGGAACAAATACATCCTGGGCACTCCTGCATCCCACTTTGAACAGAGTAAATAGGGTTAAATTGTTTCATCACCTGTGCTTTCAATTCATAATCATGTATTCTCTACAGTGGGTCGAAGGGGTCAGTATGATTGACCGCCGGACGGGGAGGGAAACGGTCACAATACCAATGACAGAATCCCGATGTATGAAATCCCGAAGGGGAGGCGAGCTAAGTATGTACCCCCTCTCCCCCAACCATCCCTTCCCTCGGCCTAACCCTAACCTCCCCCCAGTGGTGCCTAACCCTAACCCCCCCACCCCCCCGCTTAGTGCCTAACCCCCCTCCCTCCGCAGCATAACCCTAAACCCCGCGGGCGGCGTTTTAACCTACCCCCTCTAACAAGCCTGCTACACTTACGGTCAGGATGCTGGCTGTCTGTATTCCGGCATCTGTCTCCTGACCCTGTCGGGATTCCTGCGTCAAGATTTTGGAGGGCGCCGGGATTCATGCTTCGGTACACCAAATGCAGGGATCCCGACAGACGGCATCTTAACTGCATCCCCTCACTAAATGTAATAGCAGTATAACAGTCACAGAGTCCTAACAAGGCTTTTATATAGTAAATTACTAATGGCAGTGAGATGACTGCCAGCAAAATGTAGTCACTAAATACTAGTGATGAGCACCGGAAATTTTTCGGGTTTTGTGTTTTGGTTTTGGGTTCGGTTCCGCGGCCGTGTTTTGGGTTCGAACGCGTTTTGGCAAAACCTCACCGATTTTTTTTTGTCGGATTCGGGTGTGTTTTGGATTCGGGTGCTTTTTTCAAAAAACCCTAAAAAACAGCTTAAATCATAGAATTTGGGGGTCATTTTGATCCCAAAGTATTATTAACCTCAATAACCATAATTTCCACTCATTTTCAGTCTATTCTGAACACCTCACACCTCACAATATTATTTTTAGTCCTAAAATTTGCACCGAGGTCGCTGGATGGCTAAGCTCAGCGACCCAAGTGGCCGACACAAACACCTGGCCCATCTAGGAGTGGCACTGCAGTGTCACGCAGGATGGCCCTTCCAAAAAACACCCCCAAACAGCACATGACGCAAAGAAAAATGAAAGAAAAAAGAGGTGCAAGATGGAATTGTCCTTGGGCCCTCCCACCCACCCTTATGTTGTATAAACAGGACATGCACACTTTAACCAACCCATCATTTCAGTGACAGGGTCTGCCACACGACTGTGACTGAAATGACGGGTTGGTTTGGACCCCCACCAAAAAAGAAGCAATTAATCTCTCCTTGCACAAACTGGCTCTACAGAGGCAAGATGTCCACCTCATCCACCATCTCAGCTCCCTGTGTACTACTTTGTGGAGGCAATTGCTGCTGGTCAATGTCTCCACGGAGGAATTGATTATAATTCATTTTAATGAACATCATCTTCTCCACATTTTCTGGATGTAACCTCGTACGCCGATTGCTGACAAGGTGAGCGGCGGCACTAAACACTCTTTCGGAGTACACACTTGTGGGAGGGCAACTTAGGTAGAATAAAGCCAGTTTGTGCAAGGGCCTCCAAATTGCCTCTTTTTCCTGCCAGTATAAGTACGGACTGTCTGACGTGCCTACTTGGATGCGGTCACTCATATAATCCTCCACCATTCTTTCAATGGGGAGAGAATCATATGCAGTGACAGTAGACGACATGTCCGTAATCGTTGTCAGGTCCTTCAGTCCGGACCAGATGTCAGCATCAGCAGTCGCTCCAGACTGCCCTGCATCACCGCCAGCGGGTGGGCTCGGAATTCTGAGCCTTTTCCTCGCACCCCCAGTTGCGGGAGAATGTGAAGGAGGAGATGTTGACAGGTCGCGTTCCGCTTGACTTGACAATTTTGTCACCAGCAGTTCTTTGAACCCCAGCAGACTTGTGTCTGCCGGAAAGAGAGATCCAAGGTAGGTTTTAAATCTAGGATCGAGCACGGTGGCCAAAATGTAGTGCTCTGATTTCAACAGATTGACCACCCGTGAATCCTTGTTAAGCGAATTAAGGGCTCCATCCACAAGTCCCACATGCCTAGCGGAATCGCTCTGTGTTAGCTCCTCCTTCAATGTCTCCAGCTTCTTCTGCAAAAGCCTGATGAGGGGAATGACCTGACTCAGGCTGGCAGTGTCTGAACTGACTTCACGTGTGGCAAGTTCAAAAGGTTGCAGAACCTTGCACAACGTTGAAATCATTCTCCACTGCGCTTGAGACAGGTGCATTCCACCTCCTATATCGTGCTCAGTTGTATAGGCTTGAATGGCCTTTTGCTGCTCCTCCAACCTCTGAAGCATATAGAGGGTTGAATTCCACCTCGTTACCACTTCTTGCTTCAGATGATGGCAGGGCAGGTTCAGGCGTTTTTGGTGGTGCTCCAGTCTTCTGTACGTGGTGCCTGTACGCCGAAAGTGTCACGCAATTCTTCTGGCCACCGACAGCATCTCTTGCACGCCCCTCTCGTTTTTTAAATAATTCTGCACCACCAAATTCAAGGTATGTGCAAAACATGGGACGTGCTGGAATTTGCCCATATTTAATGCACACACAATATTGCTGGCGTTGTCCGATGCCACAAATCCACAGGAGAGTCCAATTGGGGTAAGCCATTCTGCGATGATCTTCCTCAGTTGCCGTAAGAGGTTTTTAGCTGTGTGCGTATTCTGGAAAGCGGTGATCCAAAGCATAGCCTGCCTAGGAAAGAGTTGGCGTTTGCGAGATGCTGCTACTGGTGCCGCCGCTGCTGTTCTTGCGGCGGGAGTCCATACATCTACCCAGTGGGCTGTCACAGTCATATAATCCTGAGCCTTCCCTGCTCCACTTGTCCACATGTCCGTGGTTAAGTGGACATTGGGTACAACTGCATTTTTTAGGACACTGGTGAGTCTTTTTCTGAGGTCTGTGTACATTTTCGGTATCGCCTGCTTAGAGAAATGGAACCTAGATGGTATTTGGTACCGGGGACACAGTACCTCCAACAAGTCTCTAGTTGCCTCTGCAGTAATGATGGATACCGGAACCACGTTTCTCACCGCCCAGGATGCCAAGGCCTCAGTTATCCGCTTTGCAGCAGGATGACTGCTGTGATATTTCATCTTCCTCGCAAAGGACTGTTGGACAGTCAATTGCTTGGTGGAAGTAGTAAAAGTGGGCTTACGAGTACGACTTCCCCTCTGCGATGACCATCGACTCCCAGCAGCAACAACAGCAGCGCCAGCAGCAGTAGGCGTTACACGCAAGGATGCATCGGAGGAATCCCAGGCAGGAGAGGACTCGTCAGAATTGCCAGTGACATGGCCTGCAGGACTATTGGCATTCCTGGGGAAGGAGGAAATTGACACTGAGGGAGTTGGTGGGGTGGTTTGCGTGAGCTTGGTTACAAGAGGAAGGGATTTACTGGTCAGTGGACTGCTTCCGCTGTCGCCCAAAGTTTTTGAACTTGTCACTGACTTATGATGAATGCGCTGCAGGTGACGTATAAGGGAGGATGTTCCGAGGTGGTTAACGTCCTTACCCCTACTTATTACAGCTTGACAAAGGCTACACACGGCTTGACAAATGTTGTCCGCATTTCTGTTGAAATACTTCCACACCGAAGAGCTGATTTTTTTGGTATTTTCACCAGGCATGTCAATGGCCTTATTCCTCCCACGGACAACAGGTGTCTCCCCGGGTGCCTGACTTAAACAAACCACCTCACCATCAGAATCCTCCTGGTCAATTTCCTCCCCAGCGCCAGCAACACCCATATCCTCCTCATCCTGGTGTACTTCAACACTGACATCTTCAATCTGACTATCAGGAACTGGACTGCGGGTGCTCCTTCCAGCACTTGCAGGGGGCGTGCAAATGGTGGAAGGCGCATGCTCTTCACATCCAGTGTTGGGAAGGTCAGGCATCGCAAACGACACAATTGGACTCTCCTTGTGGATATGTGATTTCGAAGAACGCACAGTTCTTTGCTGTGCTTTTGCCAGCTTGAGTCTTTTCATTTTTCTAGTGAGAGGCTGAGTGCTTCCATCCTCATGTGAAGCTGAACCACTAGCCATGAACATAGGCCAGGGCCTCAGCCGTTCCTTGCCACTCCGTGTGGTAAATGGCATATTGGCAAGTTTACGCTTCTCCTCCGACAATTTTATTTTAGATTTTTGAGTCCTTTTTTTACTGATATTTGGTGTTTTGGATTTTACATGCTCTGTACTATGACATTGGGCATCGGCCTTGGCAGACTACGTTGCTGGCATTTCATCGTCTCGGCCATGACTAGTGGCAGCAGCTTCAGCACGAGGTGGAAGTCGATCTTGATCTTTCCCTATTTTTGGAACCTCAACATTTTTGTTCTCCATATTTTAATAGGCACAACTAAAAGGCACCTCAGGTAAACAATGGAGATGGATGGATACTAGTATACTTATGGATTGACGAGCGACTGCCGACACAGAGGTAGCTACAGCCGTGGACTACCGTACTGCGTCTGCTGCTAATATAGACTGGATGATAATGATATAAAAAATATATATATATATCACTACTGCAGCCGGACAGGTATATATTATATAATGACGGACCTGCTGGACACTGTCAGCTCAGCACTGCAGACTCCTAAAGTAAGCTACTAGTATCAAGAAGATAGAAAAAAAAAAAAACACCACGGGTAGGTGGTATACAATTATGGATGGACGAGCGACTGCCGACACAGAGGTAGCTACAGCCGTGGACTACCGTACTGCGTCTGCTGCTAATATAGACTGGATGATAATGATATAAAAAATATATATATATATATATCACTACTGCAGCCGGACAGGTATATATTATATAATGACGGACCTGCTGGACACTGTCAGCAGAATGCGTTTATAGAATAAAAACACCACACGACGAGTGTTTAACTTTTTCAGGCAGACAATCACAATATACTGGTGGTCAGTGGTCACTGGTCAGTCACACTGGCACTGGCAGTGGCACTCTGGCAGCAAAAGTGTGCACTGTTAAAATATGTACTCCTGCTATAACTGCTCCCCAGTCTCCCCCACAATTAAGCTGTGTGAGCACTCAGCACAGTCAGATATACAGTATTACATAGATGATGCAGCACACTGAGGGCACACTGAGGCTGAGCACAGATATGGTATGTGACTGTGTCACACTGTGTATCGTTTTTTTTCAGGCAGAGAACGGATTAAACTGGTGGTCACTGGTCACACTATCAGCAAGTAGTACTCCGTCCTAATATGCTCCCCAAAATTAGTAAATCAAGTGTCACTCTCTACTCTCTCTCTACTCTACAGTCTAAACGGAGAGGACGCCAGCCACGTCCTCTCCCTATCAATCTCAATGCACGTGTGAAAATGGCGGCGACGCGCGGCTCCTTATATAGAATCCGAGTCTCGCGATAGAATACGAGCCTCGCGAGAATCCGACAGCAAGATGATGACGTTCGGGCGCGCTCGGGTTAGCCGAGCAAGGCGGGAAGATCCGAGTCTGCCTCGGACCCGTGTAAAAAGGCTGAAGTTCGGGGGGGTTCGGATTCCGAGGAACCGAACCCGCTCATCTCTACTAAATACAAAGGATAGTGGTGATAATATAGGTTGCAGAGGGACACTAATGTCTCACCCACTTGTGCCATCTGCCATCTTTCGCTGGATAGGACAGCAGATCGGCAGGTGAGAGTGTGAAAAGGTAGTATTCCTTTGAAATAAAAGTTATAGTGGTCACTGGAGGTCCTGAATTTGGGGGGGGGGGGATGAAGTATGGTCAAATGGTTTAATGGTTGTAGTCTCCTAAGCACTACACATATACATTAATGTGCTATTTGAGCTCTCAAGAACTCTAAATAAATGTGATTCTGTGTTTTACAGATCAGGAATGTTTTTTACTATCCTGATATTTTAATACGAATTATGTGTTGTTCAAAGAACAGAGGGGTCATCTTTTAAAACTTGTGATTTGACAACTCAATGTATAGCGTATAGATCTCATTATACTGAAGGAAGAATATGGAATATATTAAACAGTGGCATGACAAAGTACAGCATTACCATGCAGCAATGTATAGAGGACAATTTATCACGCAAGATCTTAACAACAGAGGGAAACAGGAAGAAAGTTCACATCTCAGCATGAAACACATTGATATCAAAGTCTAAAATTGTTCCATACCTCTGAAGGGCTGAGGAATATTTCATCAAACAGACTTCTAGACTCTCTAATTTGGCCGTGCTTAGCATGAAAAACAAAGACACAAAACAAAGACTGAAGCAGAGGTGTTAGGTCATTGACCAAGAAGAAAGTAAACATTTTTACAAGTTTTTTAGCCTTTAATTTCACAATCAAGTTAAGGTTTACAAAAATGTGAAAAGAATTTGATAAAGAAAATTATATTGTAGATTCACAAAATATCATGATGGTAAGCTTACATACCACATAGCGACGCCACAAAAGTGTCATCATAGAGAATGGATAAGAATAGATACTGAACTACAGTACATCTCATACCCTAAGGCAGAGGTAGGCAAACCATTGATCGCGATTGGCTGATTGACCAAGGATACTTGACCAACTGACTGAACCGGACGTTCTGCAGCAGCCAAGCAGAATCAGGCTGATTCCGTTTGGCTTGCTGCGCCAATCTGAGGCAGCCACGGCCTGTTGACAGCATAACCAAAAGGAAAAGACTATAAATTTGATCACTGAAATCACTACACAGTGTTGTTAGCTAGTGACCATGTGCACAATATCATGCATTCAATGGCTGTCAAAACAAAATCTCCTCCATCCCTATTATTAACAGGCAGAATACTTTTTATGATGGTGCACTGGCAGGTTAAAATATTGGCATAAAGAACAAGTACTACTACTTCTATACCTCATAATAATAATAATAATAATAATAATAATAATAATAATAATAAAACAAACTGAAAGAAAATTCCAAAAGCACATATCAAATGGAATAATGTCTGTGAAGTAGAGTACTACAGAGGTCATGTATACCTTAACTAGTTTGAATGAACATATGATTTGGCCCGACTCACACACACACACAAAAAAAAAAACAACTTCCCTATTTTGTGTCAGTAACATAGAACTAGCAAATGTGTTTAAACTAAATTATGGCTGAACAAGACTCACTCTAGCAGCTTTCATGCTGCATTTGTAAAAGCTCTAAAGCACAGAGGCTTCATCAAACGCTGCTCATTATCTCCCACTAGAGGAAAGTATCTCATACTGTGTAATTGAGCTAGTGCGACATACTGAAACTGTCGAACACCACTTCTTGTGTGCTGACATGGGCTCATAGAACAAGATAGCACTAAGTACTGTTCTCTCACAAGACATAAAACATTACAAGATAACAGAGTTGTGTGCTGCACAACTCCAAGTGAGTCAAGGGAAACATACACATACACACTGAGTATAGAGCTACACCTATGAGACATAACATTAAAACCACTGACATGACAAGCCTGTCTAGTCCTATCCCACAGAAGAACTACTTTATCAAAAATTGCTGAAAAAGTTCATGCTGGCTATGATAGAAAGGTGTCAGAACACACAGTGTATTGCTGTGTATGGGTGTGCATAGCCTCAGACTAGTCAGAGTGCTATTGCTAACCCTTGTCCACAGCCAAAAGCGCCTACAATGGCATGTAAGCGTCAGACTATAAAGCAATGGAAGAAGGTGGCTAAATCTGATGAAACACAATTTTCAGTTACATCATGTGGATGGCCAAGAGCGTATGCATCATTTACCTTTGGGAAGAGATTGCACCAGGATGCACTATGGGGAAAAAATACAAGCCGCCGGAGGCAGTGTGATGCTCTGGGCAATGCTGTGCTGGGAAAACCTTGGGTGCTGGCATTCATATACAATCTCCCTAAACACTGTTGCAGACTAAGTGCACCCCTTCACGGCAACGGTATTCCCTGATGACAGTGGCCTCTCTCAGCATTATAATGCACCCTGCCACATTGCAAAAAGTGTTCAGGAATGGTTTGATGAAAATAACCAGCATTTTAAGATGTTGACTTGGCCTCCAAAATCCGCAGCTCCCAATTCGACTGAGCATGTGTCGTTTATGCTGGAAAAATAAGTCAGAGCCATGGAGGCCCCACCTCGTAACTTACAAGACTTAAAAGTATCTGCTGCTGACATCTTGATGCCAGATACCACCGGACAACTTCAGGCTTTATGGAATCCACTCCTTAACAGGTCAGAGCTGTTTTGGCATTGCAAGGACCTGCACCATAACAGACAGCAAAACTTTGTTTTGCCTTCTAAATTATGACTGCTTTAAGAAAAGAAAAGAAAAAGTAAAACAGGTAGACTCTTTGGAATCGCACCAATGCCTGCATA
This sequence comes from Pseudophryne corroboree, assembly GCF_028390025.1. Lineage (NCBI taxonomy): Eukaryota > Metazoa > Chordata > Amphibia > Anura > Myobatrachidae > Pseudophryne > Pseudophryne corroboree. Next base: position 324,919,204 of record NC_086445.1, on the reverse strand, counting down.
CCGCAGGGTATTACAATACCTCCAAAAAGGTAAACGGAAGTGTGGAAAGTGGATAATTGAAGTAATACAGATGTGTCCACTTACATCTAGCCTCCTGGTATATTAAACAGCCCTTCTAGTCATGCCATTCAGTGGCGTAACTTGGTAGCGCCAAGTGTTTTTTAGTGTGACTTTCCATTAAAATGCATCTCTTTCACATCGCTACAGATATGTCCTCTTACACCTTTGCTCCATGCGCTACAAGTCGCGTTACATATAATGCATGAGTGCTGTGTGACTCGGTAGCGCTGAGCATCTTTTACGTTTTTTTCCTCGAAAATGCATCTTAGATGCAAAGTAATGTAATAGGACACACAAGCAGCTTCTGCTGATTAAAATGATATGCAGCATGTCTATATTCTGTGTGTGTCTGCGACTGAATCTGTATACAAAATGTTATGCTACAGTGTTTTCATGTAAAACACTGTAACATAGCATTTCGGATGCAGATAGAGCCACAATTACACACAGAATATAGGCATGCTGTATGTCATTTTAATCAGCAGAAGCTGCTTGTGCATCCTGTTACATTACTTCGCGTCCAAGACACATTTTTGCAGAAAAAAAGGCAAAAAAGACGCTTGCCGCTACTGAGTCCCGCTACGGCATGTCGCGATTTAAAGGGCTGTTTAGTGTGACTGCAGCAAGGATGTGAGAGGACACATCTATATGCCAATAGGAAAACAAGCAGCTTATGCTGATTAAAAGGATATGTGGCATGCTTATGTATGTGCGACCGTGGCTCTATCTGCATAGATAATGGTACGCTATAGAGTTTTCCTAGTAATCACTGAAAAACTATTTTGTATGCAGATACAGTCACAGACGCACACAGAATATAGGCATTCTGCATATCATTTTAATCAGTATAAGCAGTTTGTGTGTCCTATTCGTATAGAGATGCATTTCAGGTGCATTTCTCTGCAAAAAAATATGGCCGACGCTAACGGAGTTGCACAGGACCTGTCAGCTCAATCACAGCAGGCAATTCCCGCTGTGTGGCGTATTGAGGCAAGATGTATAAAGGATACATCTGTACATTAAACAGATAGCTCACAATAATGCAAGAAAACAATGAACTGTATATTTTACCAGCCTATTCTACCAGTGTCAGCATCAATCTGTGAACAAAGGCTTACAAAGATTTCTGCTTTTTTTCATTTACAGTCTTTGTTGCTCTATAAGGGCTTTTGTTTCAATCCCAACTAGACAGAAAAAAAAAAAAAAAGGATTTTGATACCTACCGGTAAATCCTTTTCTCCTAGTCCGTAGAGGATGCTGGGGTCGACATCAAGACCATGGGGTATAGACGGGATCTGCAGGAGACATGGGCACTCTAAAGACTTTTAATTGGGTGTGAACTGGCTCCTCCCTCTATGCTCCTCCTCCAGACCTCAGTTATAGGAACTGTGCCCATGGAGACTGACATTTTGAGGAAAAGAATTACTTAACTAGTGGTGAGATATCTACCAACTCACACCCTCAACCATGCCGCACTCATGGCATTCAACATAACACACGCCAACAGGCATGAACCAATTTGCAGCAACATGCTGAAACTAAGATAACACAACTTGTGTAACTGTAATAACTAAACTGCAGGTAAAATACGCACTGGGACGGGTGCCCAGCATCCTCTACGGACTAGGAGAACAGGATTTACCGGTAGGTATCAAAATCCTATTTTCTCATACGTCCTAGAGGATGCTGGGGACGACATCAAGACCATGGGGTCTATACCAAAGCTCCATTACGGGCGGGAGAGTGTGGATGACCCTGCAGCACCGATTGACCAAACTTTAGGTCCTCATCGGCCAAGGTGTCAAACTTGTAGAACTTAGCAAATGTGTTTGACCCTGACCAAGTAGCTGCTCGGCAAAGTTGTAATGCCGAGACGCCCCGGGCAGCTACCCAGGATGAGCCCACCTTCCTAGTGGAGTGGGCCTTTACAGACGTCGGTAACGGCAATCCAGCCATAGTATGAGCTTGCTGAATCATATTTCTGATCCAACGTGCAATAGTCTGCTTGGAAGCAGAACAGCCAATCTTGTTGTGAGCATACAGGACAAACAGAGCCTCTGTTTTCGGTATACGAGCCGTTCTAGCAACATAGATTTTCAAAGCTCTAACCACATCTAGAGATTTTGAATCAGTGAATGTGTCAGTAACTACTGGCACTACAATAGGTTGGTTTATGTGGAAAGATTAAACCACCTTCGGAAGAAAATGTTGACGAGGCCTCAACTCTGCCCTATCTTCATGGAAGATCAGGTAAGGGCTCTTGTGAGACAAGGCCCCCAATTTGGATGCCAAAGCCAAAAGCATCATCACTTTCCAAGTGAGAAACTTCAACTCTATCTTGTAGCGGCTCAAACCAATCCGACTGAAGGAACTGCAATACCATGTTAAGGTCCCATGGTGCCACTGGAGGCACGAATGGAGGCTGGATGTGCAGAACCCCTTTCACGGAGGTCTGAACCTCTGGAAGAGAGGCCAATTGTTTTTGGAAGAACACTGACAAGGCCGAAATCTGGACCTTGATTGATCCCAATCGGAGGCCCGCCTCCACACCATCCTGCAAAAAATGGAGAAAATGTCCTAAGTGAAACTCTTCCGTAGAAGCTTTCTTGGATTCACAATAAGACACATATTTTCTCCAAATACGGTGGTAATGTTTCGACGTTACTCCCTTTCTGGCCTGAATAATCGTGGGGATGACCTCCTTGGGAATACCCATCCTGGCTAGGATACGGCACTCAACAGCAATGCCGTCAAACGTAGCGGCGGTAAGTCTTGGTACACGCACGGCCCCTGCTGCAGCAGGTCCTCTCGAGGAGGAAGAGGCCAAGGATCTTCTATGAGCAACTGCTGAAGATCTGGGTACCAAGCCCTCCTTGGCCAGTCTGGGGCAATGAAGATTGCTCGAACCCTTGTTTTTTATGATCCTGAGTACTTTTGGGATCAGCGGAAGTGGAGGGAAGACATACACTGACGGAAAAACCCACTGGGTCACCAGTGCATCCACTGCTACTGCTTGAGGGTCTCTCAACCTGGAACAGTATCTCTGAAGCTTCTTGTTGAGACGAGACGCCATCATGTCTATTTGAGAAACTCCCCAAAGACTTGTCACCTCTGCGAAGACTTCTTTGTGGAGGCCCCACTCTCCTGGATGGAGATCGTGTCTGCTGAGGAAGTCTGCTTCCCAGTTGTCTACTCCCGGAATGAATATTGCCGACAGAGCTTGTAGATGTTTTTCTGCCCAGCGGAGGATTTTTGTCGCCTCTGCCATTGCCGCTCTGCTTTTCGTTCCGCTCTGCCTGAGAAGATGTACCGCTTGTTGAAGGCCGTTGTAAATGGCTCTTAGTTCCAGAACGTTTATGTGAAGGCAGGCTTCCTGATGTGACCAACGTCCCTGGAAGTCGTCTCCCTGAGAGACTGCTCCCCAGCCTCGGAGACTTGCATTCGTGGTTACCAGGACCCAGTCCTGAATCCCGAACCTGCGTCCCTCTAGCAGGTGAGAGCTGTGCAACCACCACAGGAGCGAAATCCTGGTTTTTGACGACAGGATTAGCTTTCTGTGCATGTGTAGGTGTGACCCCGACCACTTGTCCAACAGGTCCCACTGGAATACTCTGGCATGGAACCTGCCAAACTGTATGGCCTCGTAGGCCGCCACCATCTTCCCCAACAACTGAATGCACTGATGGATCGACACACTCGATGGTTTCAATATCTGTTTTACCATTTTCTGGATTTCCAGAGCCTTTTCCACCGGAAGAAATACTCTCTGAACTTCTGTGTCCAGAATCATCCAGAGAAAATACAATCTTGTCGTCGGTTCCAACTCTGACTTTGGATAAATTTATGATCCAACCATGTTGTTGGAGTATTGACAGGGAGAGTGTGATGTTTTGTAACAACTGCTCCCTGGATCTCGCCTTTATCAGGAGGTCATCCAGATAAGGAATTATATTGACTCCTTTCTGACGAAGGAGGACCATCATCTCCGCCATCACCTTGGTGAATACCCTCGGCGCCGTGGAGAGACCGAAAGGTAACGTCTGGAATTGGTAATGGCAATCCTGAATCGCAAATCTCAGATAAGCCTGGTGAGGAGGATAAATGGGAACATGCAGGTAAGCATCCTTTATGTCCACCGACACCAAGTAGTCCCCCTCCTCCAGACTGGCAATCACCGCCCGAAGTGATTCCATCTTGAACTTGAACCTTTTTAGGTAGCAATTCAGATCTTTTAGATTTAGGATCGGTCTGACCGAGCCGTCCGGCTTCGGAACAACAAAGAGGCTTGAATTAAAAACCCCGCCCTTGTTGTGACAACGGTACCAGGACTATGACCTGGTCTTGACATAATTTTTGGATTGCCGCTGTTACTGCTTCTCTTTCTGGTGGAGAAACTGGCAAGGTCGATTTGAAAAATCGGCATGGAGGAACGTCTTGAAACTCAAGTTTGTATCCCTGGGATACTATTTGCAACACCCAGGGATCCAGGCCAGACAGAATCCAATCCTGGCTGAAGGGTTTGAGACGTGCCCCCACCCGAGCGGCCTCCCGCAAGGGAGCTCCAGCGTCATGCTGGGGATTTGGCAGAAGTAGGGGTAGACTTCTGCTCTTGGGAACCTGGAGCCGCTGCGGGCTTCTTTCCCCTTCCCCGTCCCCTACCTGCAAAGAAGGGGGAACCTCTCGTCTTTTTGTATTTATTGGGCCGAAAGGACTGCATTTGCGGGTGATAGGTCTTTTTTGCCGGTGCAGGCGCAGAGGGCAAAAATGTCGACATACCTGCAGTAGCCGCCGAGACTAACGCATCCAGGCCATCGCCAAATAAGGCCTCACCTTTATATGGGAGAGCCTCCATGTTTCTTTTGGAATCTGCATCCGCGTTCCACTGGCGAATCCACAACGCCCGCCTAGCCGATACTGCCATGGTAGCGGCTTGTGAACTCAAGAGTCCAATATCCTCCATTGCTTCCAGCATGTAGGCGGCAGCGTCCTTGATATTCCCTAACTTAAGGAGTATCTCATCTTTATCAATCGTGTCAATTTCTGATGACACGCTTTCTGACCATTTTTCAATAGCGCGACTCACCCATGCGCAGGCAATAGTGGGCCTGAGCAGTGTACCATTGGTAACATAAATGGATTTCAATGTCGTTTCCATTTTGCGGTCTGCCGGCTCTTTAAGAGAAGCCGTGCCAGGAGCAGGGAGAATTACCTTCTTTGTCAACCTGAAAAGTGCACTGTCTAACACAGGGGGTGACTCCCATTTTTTCCTGTCCTTAGCCGGGAAATGGTAAGCTATGTGAATCCTTTTGGGAATACGAAATTTTTTATCAGGATTCACCCACATCCCTTCAAACAGAGCATTTAGTTTGTGTGAAGGAGGGAACATGACTTTGGATTTCTTTTCCTTACATAAATAAGCCTTCTCCTGAGGTACAGGAGTGGTTTCTGTAACCTCATACACGTCCCTTATAGCCACAATCATATATTGTTTACTTTTTGCCATTTATGATCTATCTCTCTGGATTCACTATCGTCGACACAAGAATCAGAATCCGTGTCGGTATCAGTGTTTACATAATTTGCAAATGGTCTCTTATGTGACCCAGAGGGGTCGCCCGCATAAGGAATAACAGCATCCTGAAAAATCACATCTTCCACAGATTTTCTCCAGCATGCAGCCTTAGATTCAGACTTATCTAATCTACGGTTAATCAGATGCATACTGTCACGTATCTCTTTCACCCATGCAGGCTCTTGGTGTGCCGGTAGCGCCACCACATTACAACTCTGTGTCCCTAAAATGGCTTCCTCCGGGGAGGAACTCCCTGCCTCAGACATGCCTCACACGTGTACAGCACACTCACAGACACACTGGGACTTATTTTGGGGACAGACCCACAGTAAAATCTGTCAGAGGGACACAGGATAGGAGCAGCCAGTTCACAATCCCAGCGCCAGTACTGCCCAAGAGCGCTTTTAAATAGTAATATACACTATCAAATGCACCACAATCGCTTTTTGCCCCCCCTTAATAGCACCCTGTACTTGTCATAAGTGGAGGAGAGGACCAGCGTGTTCTCTGCAGCCTGAAGAGGGAGAGAAAATGGCGCTGAGTAGTGTGCTGGCTGCCTGAGGAAGAAGCTCCGCCCCCGCAATGGCACATCCTTACACTCATAAAATCACTAATATTTATACTGGCGGGGGTAGGGCTGTGCCAGCGGCAACTTAAGCCCCCTTTTAGCCAGTTTGAGGTATTTTTCTTGCTGCCCACGGTGCGCCATAACCGCGCCCCCCCGCGCCCTGCACCCTGCAGTGCCTGTGTGTGTGGGCAGCAATGGTGCGGTGCGCTCCCGCCAGCCGAGCCGCACCTCAGCCGTCACTTACTTGATAGAAGATCATTCTTCTTATACTCACCTGTCTTCTGACTTCTGGCTATATGAGGGGGGTGACGGCGTGCTGTGGGTGTGAGCATCTAGACACGGCTAGCGTTTAGTACCCTTCAGGAGCTAATGGTGTTCTGTCAGCCAGAAGCAGAGCCATGAAACTCTTTAGGAAGTTGGTTCTGCTTCTGCCCCCTCAGTCCCACGAAGCAGGGAGTCTGATGCCAGCAGATCTCCCTGAAAATAAAAAACCTAACATAAGCCTTTTCAGAGAAACTCAGTAGAGCTCCTCAGAGTGCATCCAGTCTGCCTGGGCACATTTCTAAAACTGAGGTCTGGAGGAGAGGCATAGAGGGAGGAGCCAGTTAACACCCAATGAAAAGTCTTAAGAGTGCCCATGTCTCCAGCGGATCCCGTCTATACCCCATGGTCTTGATGTTGTCGCCAGCATCCTCTAGGACGTATGAGAAAAAAGGATTCCCTTTGAATATAGGTGACTAATCAGGCACGGAATTTCAAGGTCATCAGCTAATGCAAGTCATCTGTATATGGCTGTCCTTCTGCACTAGGTCAGAAACTGCTTTTTATACTTCTCTTCAATTCTCAATTCTATGACACCAGCAAGATAAGGTGGAAAAGGTGGCTGCAGTATATAGAGGACTAGCTATGGCCAGCTCTTTGAAGATTTGTACATTGTGATCATCTGTAAAGAATTATGTTGAAGATAAAACGCACTGCATTGGCATCATAACTTGCCTCCACTTATAGAGTGAGAGGTTGCATGAACGATCCTGTATAAGTCCTGCTGGTGTCAGCTATCTTTTATTCTGAATTGCCACTATACTTGCAGAGCCCTTCTCACCAACAGAAGACAGAGGGCTTGGACCCAGACACCCACCAGAAACATTTGTACATTGCTCCAAGTGATGTTTGCTTGAAACGATAAGGTATCCTTGGGGGCACTATTCTAAAGCTGGGCATATACGATACAATTATCTGGCAGATGATCTGCCAGATCTGGCTGGTTGAAATGAAAATCTGGTAATGGATGAGAGCAAATGACAATCGACAATTTGCTCCCAAACACTGGAAAGTGGTCAAAACCTGTCTGTGATTTAACCAATTTGCTCTCACCCATTTTAAGGCAATCCCAGTTCAGGATTGAACAAAACCATCACAACGTGGTAAGAACAGTATTCTTTATTCTGTAACTTCTGATGTGGGGCAATCTAGTTAGCAAGAATATGCCTGAGAGAAGCACTCATACTGTGCCAAAAGTCTGGATGTAAACACACTTGCTAGAGTAGGTGTTTGTGTGCAGATCACTAATTGGGACTTTGTCCTGACATTTGGACATCCTTAGGTGCTAAAGTGTTGGGTATGTCTGACCAACGGTCCGGAGATCGCCGGTCACAATACCAATTTCAGAATCCCGGCTGTGAGATTGCTGACGGGGGGGAGCAAGCGCAATGAAGCCCTTGAGGGCTTGCTGCGTTCTGCACGCAGTGGGCTCGGTGGTTCGCAATAGCATATATTCCCACTCTATAGGTGTCGTGAATAGTCCCTGTTGGTCGGCATGCTGACCGTCAGGATGGTGAGGGTTCGGGATGTAGGTGCCAATAATGCGAGACCGCCGGTTACATAACTACATACCGTGCTAGAACATAAGGATTATTTCACTCCTTAAATTATTAGCCTGATCTTTTCTTCCCCTTCTTTAAAGGATCCCACAGCTGTACCATTACCAGCAAGTGTGGTCTTCTCATTATCCCTTATTGCTTCCCCTATTTTTTACTATTTTAACATAAATTGTACCATTCAGTTAAAAGGTATTGTGATATTTTCTGTTTATTACCTTGCTCTGATTCTCCTCCCGTAACAAAATCATCTGAAATATACATCTAACCATACTAGCCCTTTCTAGATCAACAGTTTGTCAGAGTGCTGGGTGTACCTCAGTAAAGTTTATGTACTCACAATGCACAGTTTAGGTACTCACAGTGCACAGTTTAGGTACTCACAGTGCACAGTTTAGGTACTCACAGTGCACAGTTTAGGTACTCACAGTGCACAGTTTAGGTACTCACAGTGCACAGTTTAGGTACTCACAGTGCACAGTTTAGGTACTCACAGTGCACAGTTTAGGTACTCACAATGCACAGTTTAGGTACTCACAATGCACAGTTTATGTACTCACAGTGAGTTATACTGCATGCTTACTTACAGCTGGACCCACTCACTCTGGGTTGCTCTCCACAGATAGCGTATTTAAGACAGATTTGTAGAATTTTGGAACACTGACATAATATTTAGTCAAATGAAATTGAAAGTTTTGATGTTATGTAATGGTTTTATATTTACTATATTTAATAAATGTATTTGTATTATCACATACAGTTGATTCACCTGTGTGAGTATGAGCAATCAGCACAGCTCTAATGTATGTATAAGGAATGTGCCTTTATTAAGCTATTTAACAGCATGTATGATCTCACACGTCCGATGTACAGCCAGGAATCCAAAAGTAGGACAACCTTATAGCTGTTTGTAGTAGGTAGAATATCAATTAGGCTTATTTTAAGAACAGAATTGTTCAGGGTGTGTGGTAGAAAAAGAAAAGAACACTACAAAAATAATTGCTAAACACTTCATAGATCTAAATGGGATCACATTCTGAACCCATCAATTCATTAATCTATGATTATTGGAATATTGTAGGTTACCTAAAGTGGAATGTTTCAGTGTTTAACTTGACGACTGTTGTAATTTCTTATTCATTTAGAAATTATTGCAGTGAGCTTATGAAATTCCGCAAAGCAAATAATACATCATTCCCTAAACTTGTTTGTAGTCCGTGTGTTAAGCCAATATAAAATGATAGCTACCATGTACATCTTCCTGTACTACGCACTACCAAGCCATGGCTTTTTATTTAGGTAAGAATGTTTTACATTGTTAATATCACACAGTTTTACTTACCCCGATAATTGCAGAACTATATTGTGATGTAGGAACACAATTCTATACTTATTAATACATATTGTCACTCTGAAACAGTTCTGGGCACTAGAATTGATGCTGGCAGATGTAAAAATAAAAATGAATAAAATAAAGTAAATATTCTTTGCTCACCCTCTGAGCTGCTTCAGCAGCTGCTGCCATCGCTGCCGCTTTAGCCTTCTCCGCCTCATCATAAGTTGGAAGAGTAGTTGCTACACTATAGGGAGGTGGTACAGGGTAGAACTCATTTTGTGTTTCTGTCAATGAAAGAACACCGTAAATATAGATTAATATAAAAAAAATTAAAAAAAGACAACTCAACCATACTGCAAATGGTAAAGAAACACTGTAAAGAGTTAGGGTGAGCAGATAAATAAATGTATGCCTGACCCACGGTGTATAAAATACGTGGTAGAAACTCAAGAGACAAAGACATGATTCAGGCAGGTAATTTAATATTTTAGATTCAAAACTGAAGGGATTGATTTATATGAATAATTATTAGTTATAAACGTATCATTGTTAAATTAAAATGAGATGCCAAGTGCAGAAACAATGTAGAACGTCTTCTATAACTGGACGGCCTACTAATCAAAACATTATCTAGATCAACTGAATAAGCCTTTTATGAAGCTTTATTGGAAGAGCCCAGCTAGTGCTGAAGAATTCTCTATTCACTAATGGTGAGAACATTTACAAAGGCCAGCCTAGATCTGTCAGTGTCATTTATGTACTGTATCATTAGCAACCTGTTTCCCAGTAATAACAGCATGAATAAAATAAATCAGCCTTTTTACACAAGCAGATTCCTACAATAGTAAAGGGTCTGCAGAATTGTTTGGTTCTTCTGCTCTTAGTTGAAAGGTTCTCCATCAGGAAAGCTTGATGACCAAGTTTATTAACCTTGCTATGTGTCATTATTATTATTATAAAATTTTATTTATAGGGCGCCACAAGTGTTTCGCAGCGCCGTACAAAGGACAGTACAGGGAGACAAAACTTAGCATAACAGTAAATAAATAACAAAAATGGGGTGCAGGTAACAGAGCACCACAATTCTCAAAGCATAATACAGCTTAGATGTTCTAATTGTAAAGCGCAACGGAATATGCTGCGCTATATAAGAAACTGCTAATAAATAAATAATAAATAAGTAGTGAGGGAGTAATCATTGTACTACTTGGGGCTGGCGGCCATAGATAGAGATGGGCCTTTACCAGTAGAAGAAAAAGCAGGTAAAGATGGTTGCTGAGTGAAATGTGTCGAAAAGAGTGCTTAGACAAAAAGAGGAAAGAGGGCCCTGCTCTTAAGAGCTAACAATCTAGTGGGGAGGGGCGACAGACAGATGACATGAGGTGCAAGCAAGCAGGAGGAAGCTTGATTGCGGTATGCAAGCAAAGCAGAGATGTTCAAAGCATGGGGCAGGGGGATGGAGGAGCAGCCTAAGGACTAGGTTATGCATTGGAGGGGTCCACTTTGATAAATAGGTGGGTTTTCAGTGCCCGTTTGAAGCTTTGCAAGGTTGGGGAGAGTCTAATGGAGCGGGGGAGAGCGTTCCACTGAAGGGGTGCAGCAAGGGCAAAATCCTGAACTCGTGCATGGGAAGCAGTGACCAAGGCAGAGGAGAGGCGACGGTCATCAGCCGACCGTAGTGGGCGGGAGAGAGTATGAAGGGAGAGGAGGTTGGAGATGTAGGGAGCAATGGAATTAGAGATGGCCTTGTATGTGAGGGTGAGGAGTTTGAAGAGGATTCTGTAGGGGAATGGGAGCCAGTGTAGATTTTGTCGAAGGGGAGTGGCAGAAGTGGAGCGGCGGGAGAGGAATATGAGCCTAGCTGCGGAGTTGAGGACAGAGTGGAGGAGAGCGAGGTGGGAGCAAGTGAGGCCAGTGAGGAGAACATTGCAGTAGTCGAGTTGTGAGATGACTAGTGAGTGGATAAGTTTAGTAACACTCTGGGAGACAAATGGCCTGATGCGAGCAATGTTGTGTAGCTGGAACCGACAAAATTGCGCCAGAGATTGGATGTAGGGTGCAAAGGAAAGGGAGGAGTCAAGAGTGACGCCCAGGAAGTGGAGTTGGGGAACGGGGGAGATGATAGTGTTGTCAACAGTGATAGAGATATTTGTAGGGGGTGTTGCTCTGGCTGGGGGAAAGATAATGAGTTCAGTTTTGTCCATGTTGAGCTTCAGAGAGCGCTCAGACATCCAGGAGGAGATGGCAGAGAGGCAGCTGGAGACCTGAGAGAGGACAGAGGGGGACAGATCAGGAGAGGTAGAGTTGTGTGTCATCAGCATAGAGGTGGTATTGAAGGCCAAAGGAGTTAATGAGCGCACCCAGGGAAGAAGTGTACAGGGAGAACAGAAGGGGGCCTAGGACAGAACCCTGAGGGACACCAACATGAAGGATGGAAGGGTGTGAGGTGGTTCCAGAGGCAGACACAGAGAAGTAGTGGTTAGTGAGGTATGAGGTAAACCAGTCAAGGACGGTGCTAGAGAGGCCAACGTTTTGGAGTGTGCGGAGGAGGAGAGGCTGATCCATGGTGTCAAAGGCAGCAGAGAGGTCCAGAAGGATGAGCAAAGAGAAGTGGCCCTTGGATTTGGCTGAAAGCAGGTCATTGGTGACTTTCACCAGGGCAGTCTCGGTGGAGTGGGCGAAAGCCAGATTGCAGTGGATCAAGGATGTAGTGGTCAGAGAGGTAGCTTGTGAGGCGGCTGTAGACCAGTCATTCAGTAGTTTGGAGGCGAAAGGGAGAAGAGAGATGGGGCGGTAGCTAGTGAGTGATGAAGGGTCGAGGTTAGTTTTTTTGAGAATAGGGGACACCAGAGCATGTTTGAATGGTGAGGGAAAGATGCCAGTAGAGAGCGATAGGTTAAAGAGGTGAGCAAGGTGGGAGCAGGAAGTGGGGGAAGGGGGGAGCGGAGAAGATGGGAGGGGGGGGGGGGGGGGGGGGGGAGGATAAGATGAGGGAGTGGACTTCCTTGTCTGAGGTGGGACAGAAGCAGGACAGGGTGGGATAGATGGAGGGGAGGGATGGTGGGGGCAGGGGGGCAGCAGAGGGGTGACGGGAGATGTAATTTTGAATATCCTCAATTTTGGAGATGAAGAAGGAGGCAAAGTAAGTGGCAGTGAGGGAGGAGGGGAGGGAAGGAGGAGGGGGGCGAAGGAGAGTGTTGAAAGTTTCAAAGAGTCGGCGTGGACTGGAGGACTGAGAAGAGATGAGTGCTTGGAAAAAGGATTGCTTGGCGAGAGAAAGAGCAGAGCTATAGGAGGAGGGGATAAACTTGAAATGGAGGAAATCCACCAGAGAGTGGGATCTCCTCCAGGAGCATTCTGCGGAGCGTGAACATTTTTGTAGGAATCGTGTAAGTTTGGTGTGCCAGGGTTGGGGTTTGGAGCGGCGGAGGGGGACAGAGGAGAGGAGGGCCACAGAGTCGAGAGCAGCGGTAAGGGAAGAGTTATAGAAGGAGGCTGCCTGGTTGGGACAAGTCATAGTGGAAAGAGGAGAGAGGAAGGTCTCAAGGGAGGACAGGATAGCGGGGTTGATGCGTCTGGTGATGGTGGGTCTGGGCGTGGAGCGGAGAGGGGAAGATGAGAGGGTAAAAGAAAGCAGATGGTGGTCAGAAAGAGGGAAGGAAGAGTTCGAGAAATCAGAGAGATCACATCGGTGGGTGAAGACAAGGTTGAGGGAGTGACCGAGATTGTGAGTAGGGGCGGAGGCCCACTGAGAAAGCCCAAAAGGAGGTTAAAGGGCAAGAAGATTAGAGGAAGCTACATTAGTGATGTCGATAGGGATGTTAAAGTCACCGAGGATGATAGAGGGGAGGTCGGAGGAGAGAATGTGGGGAAGCCAGGCAGCAAAGTTGTCAAGGAAAGGTGAACAGCGGCCAGGGGGGCGGTAGATCGCTGCCACATGGAGGTGAATGGGGTAGAAGAGGCGGATAGTGTGGACCTCAAAAGGTGGAGAAGGTGAGGGAGGGCTCAGGTGGGATGACACGAAAGGTGCAGTTTGGGGAGAGAAGGATGCCCACGCCTCCACCCTGGCGGCCAGGTCCGAGGTGGTGTCAGAGGAGGAGAGCCAGGTTTCAGTGATGGCGAGAAGGTTAAAAGAGTGGGAGATGAAGAGGTCGTGGATAGTTGGCAACTTGTTGCAGATTGATCTAGCATTCCAGAGTGCACAGGAGAAGGGAAGGGAGGGGACAGGGGAGATGGGGATCAGGTTGGCTGGATTCTGAATGCGTGTGGGTAGTCTGGAAATTTGGGTGGGTGGTGACCTAGCAGTGAGGATTGGTATGGGACAAGATCGAGGAGCCATAATTCCAGTACAGTAGTGTTGTTCAGAGGAATAATATAGAATGGAGTGGGTGTAATATAGAAAGAACAATGAGAAGGAGGATGTAAAAGCAGAGACAGTGAAAACCGTTTTTTTTTTTGTAACTAATGGAAGGAACGGAAAGGCTGAGAATGTTACACAGTGGTTGTAGAGAGTATAAATGAGGTGCAGAAAGCAATGTGTGAGTGCTGTATGGCTGTTACTTAATCAGAAAGGGAGGTCAGGGTCCAGGCTGTGCGGAGTGCAGGCGTTGGTGGTATTGGATTAGGTTACTCTCTGTGGGCTGTTGTTTGCAGGAGGGAAAGATAGTCTGCTGTCCTTCTGTTCCTCTCCGATTATCTTCAAAGGTCACTTAACACTAACATACTTTACAGCTAAGATGCTATGCTGCCAGAGGCTTGCAGCCAAATATGTACACGAGGGAACCTGTACACAGGAATAGCACTTTCTATTCAAGGCGTACCAAAATAACTGGGGTTGAACAAGAAAACACGGCTTTAAATTGGGATTCATACCTTTTATTTACTTGCAATTTGTACAACCAGAACTATGTATTTAAGTTAATTTTACTATTATGGCTCTACTTATGTGGGGATGATAAGGTCCACATGTTATTTTCAAATACGTTCACACACTTATTTTATATTATTGCTGCATGTGTGAACATACAATAAACTATTATGAAAATTGATAATGCATACATTATGCCTGGTAGCCTTAAGGTCCATACACACTAGACGACGTCGCTCTATGAGTGATGTCGTCTAGCGTTTCCGCGGCCGACCGTGCACGGAGAGATATGACTGCTAATATCGCTCAGTGACGTCACGTAGCTGCCGGCAGTGCATGCAGCTCCTGGCCGAAAATTTTTGAGAGATCTATTCTTTCGAAGAATAAATATAGGTTCTGATGGAAGCGTTCCTAATAATAGGTGATTCTGTTTCAGTATATTATCATTTTTCTTGATGATGTTTTTGATTGTTGAACACTGCTCATTATATGTAGTGATGAAAGCTACCTGTCTCTCACCTTCTACCTCTATATTCACTTTTTTCTTCTGTAGTAACAAGGAATTTCTGTCTAGGTCTTTGACTTCCTCAAATGCTTTCTGGATAACTTGTCTGGGATAACCTCTCTGTTCGAAGGCATACATCATATTAGTGGTTTGGGTCTCAAAGGATTTCATATCTGTACAATTCCTCCTGAGGTATATTAGTTGGCCTCTGGGAATGTTTTTTTTCCAAGGCAGATAATGGGCACTAGAATAGTGTAGGTATGCATTAGCTCCCACTTCTTTAATATAATTCTTGGTACATATCTTTCCACCTATAACTTCTAAGGTCAGATCCAGGAAGTTCATTCGGTCAACGTGATAAGAGTGAGTAAAGGTTAAAGTATAATTATTGGTGTTCAGTGAATCTAAAAATAATTGTGCTGGCAGTGAATTCCCATTCCAAATAATAAACAGGTCATCAATGTATCTACCACAGAGGACCAGGCTCGCGCCAAGTCCACCTCCCCAAACTAGATGTTCCTCCACTTCTACCATGTAGAGAGCCCGTCTGCGAGTCTTTGAAGATGGCAAGCCACTATTCTTTGATGACCCTGATGCGGCGAAGCTGGACTTTACCCAACCTGATACTTGACTGTTCCCTGACTTTTATGGCTTGTGCTTCATCATTGTCCCGTTTCTACATTCAGGTCTCACATGTGAAGTACTGTGTATATGATACATGTACACTTCTAGTTAATTTTCTGTTTGATACTTTTGTTGTTCTTGTTGTTTTTTTGTTTTTCATATTGTGTCTGCCTAGGCCAGGACAGCTTTCCTCTCCTGGGGTGTCCCCTCCCCACTCGCTGGGACGGGGGGAGGCCCTGTTTCATCTTATTCTCATTAATATTTCCAGCTGTGTGTGTAGGCTAGCATTGCGTCTGTTGCATCCCCACAACCTCATATAGATAGAGATTCTTGAGATAGTTTGCTATGTATTGTGTCTTGGAACGTGGAAGGGCTGAATCACCCAGTTAAGCATAGGAAAGTGGTTTCTCATTTGAAACGCATGGCCCCTCATATTGCGTTTCTTCAGGAAAAATGCTGGTCGGAAGACCCTAGACATACGTTACGTGCTCCTTAGATTGGGGAGCCCCATATCACTCTAAGTCTAGAGGGGTGGCTATCCTCTTCCACGCCAACATACAATGCTATATTCGTAAACTTCTTGATCCTGATTGCAGATTTATTTTACTAGATGTGTTTATTAACAATACTGTATCTACTCTTCTTAACATGTACGTTCCCAACATCTCTTCTGACTCCTTTTTTGCAGCTCTTTTAACGATGCTTCTGTCCTTGGGCGGTCAAAACCTGATTGTTGGCGGGGACTTTAACCTGGTCGTCGACCCATCCATGGATAGATCCAGAGTACGTACCCGAATTGCTGCTCCTCGCTGTCACCTTTTGCCCTCCTTCTGCACGCAACTTGACATACTTGACCCGTGGCGCATATTTCACCCTACTCAAAGGGGTATATGCAATTGCGGTCGAATTCCCGAAATTGTCGAATTTCGGAAATTTTTCGCCAAAAAAAAAAAATCGTCAATGTAATTCAGTGCTTTCCGTCAAAAAAACGGACTTTCAAAATTAGACTTTGAAATTCGACTTTTGTCAAATTCGACTTTTCTGCAATGATACAAGTGCTGCAATTCGACCAAAGTGTATTCAATTCAAGTTTGGAAATTCGACAACAGTGCTTTTAGACAGTAAATTCGTCATTTTCAATCCGCCACACTTTGGAGGGTGAAAGCAATAAAAAAAAAATTAAAACATGTTTTTTTTGGTGTTTTTTTTTTTGGTAATAGCATATCTATTTATATTAGAAGGGATTAGGTACTTGGTTTGTCTTTTTTGGAGGCACAAGTATTATTTATATATTTTTAAAAAAATATATATTTTTTTTTTTATAGCTGGAACGGTAAAATCAAGGGAAAAAATGGCGTGGGGTCCCCCTTCCAAAGCATAACCAGCCTCGGGCTCTTAGAGCTGGTCCTGGTTCTAAAAATGCGGGGGAAAAATTGACAGGGGATCCCCCGTATTTTTAAAACCAGCACCGGGCTCTGCGCCTGGTGCTGGCGCAAAAAATACGGGGGACAAAAAGAGTAGGGGTCCCCCGTATTTTTTACACCAGCATCGGGCTCCACTAGCTGGACAGATAATGCCATAGCCGGGGGTCACTTTTATACAGTGCCCTGCGGCCGTGGCATTAAATATCCAACTAGTCACCCCTGGCCGGGGTACCCTGGGGGAGTGGGGACCCCTTCAATCAAGGGGTCGTCCCCCCAGCCACCCAAGGGCCAGGGGTGAAGCCCGAGGCTGTCCCCCCCATCCAAGGGCTGCGGATGGGAGGCTGATAGCCTTGAGAAAAATGTCAGAATATTGTTTTTTCCAGTAGTACTACAAGTCCCAGCAAGCCTCCCCCGCAAGCTGGTACTTGGAGAACCACAAGTACCAGCATGCGGGAGAAAAACGGGCCCGCTGGTACCTGTAGTACTACTGGGGAAAAAATACCCAAATAAAAACAGGACACACACATCGTGACAAGTACAACTTTATTACATACTGCCGACACACACATACTTACCTATGTTGACACGCCGACTGCCACAGTCTCCGACGATCCGAGGGTACCTGTGAAAAAATTATACTCACCTTCCAGCGTCCAGAGATAAATCCACGTCCAGAGTATAATCTAGGTACTTGGCAAAATAACAAAACGCAAAAACCCGTGCCAGCGGACTGAAAGGGGTCCCATATTGACACATGAGACCCCTTTCCCCGAATGCAGAGACCTCTCCGTGACAGCTGACACTGAAAGGTCTCTTCAGCCAATCAGCGAGTGCAACGTCCTTGCACTCTGCTGATTGGCTCTGCGCGTCTGAGCTCAGACAGCGCATCGCAAAGCCTCTCCATTATATTCAATGGTGGGAACCTTGCGGTTAGCGGTGGGGTCACCCGCCGGTCAGCGGCTGACCGCGGGTAACCCCCCCGCTGACGGCAAAGTTCACACCATTGCAAGTAATGGAGAGAGCTGTGCGATGCGCTGTTACAGCACAGAGAGCGCACAGCCAATCAGGTGAGCGCCACGTAGTAGCGCTTCCTGATTGGCTAAAGGGACCTCAGTGACAGGAGTCACGTGGGGTCCCGGCACATTCGGGGAAAGGGGTCTCATGTGTCAATATGGGACCCCTTTCAGTCCGGCATGGTCGGGTATGCGGTTTGTTTTTTTAACAAGTACGTGGATTATACTCTGGACGTGGATTTATCTCTGGACGCTGGAAGGTGAGTATCATTTTTTAACAGGTACCCTCGGATCGTCGGAGACTGTGGCAGTCGGCGTGTCAACATAGGTAAGTATGTGTGTGTCGGCAGTATGTAATAAAGTTGTACTTGTCACAGTGTGTGTCCTGTTTTTATTTGGGTATTTTTTCACAGTAGTACTACAGGTACCAGCGGGCCCGTTTTTCTCCCGCATGCTGGTACTTGTGGTTCTCCAAGTACCAGCTTGCGGGGGAGGCTTGCTGGGACTTGTAGTACTACTGGAAAAAACAACATTCTGTCATTTTACTCAAGGCTATCAGCCTCCCATCCGCAGCCCTTGGATGGGGGGGGGACAGCCTCGGGCTTCACCCCTGGCCCTTGGGTGGCTGGGGGGGGGACCCCTTGATTGAAGGGGTCCCCACTCCCCCAGGGTACCCCGGCCAGGGGTGACTAGTTGGATATTTAATGCCACGGCCGCAGGGCGCTGTATAAAAGTGACTACCGGCTGTGGCATTATCTGTCCAGCTAGTGGAGCCCGATGATGGTGTATAAAATACGGGGGAGCCCTACTCTTTTTGTCCCCCGTATTTTTTGCACCAGCATCAGGCGCAGAGCCCGGTGTGGTTTTAAAAATACGGGGGATCCCCTGTCAATTTTTTCCCCGCATTTTTAGAACCAGGACCAGCTCTAAGAGCCCGAGGCTGGTTATGCTTTGGAGGGGGGACCCCACGCCATTTTTTTCTGTTTTTTTCCCGTTTTTTCAATTCGCGGCAAAATCCGGCAAATCGGCCGTTTTTCGCCCGCGGGACTGTCGAATCCGTTTTTCATTGAATATGGTGAATTCCGGCAGCCACCTGCCGGAATTCACCTGTCGAATTGTGTCGAATTAAAAAACAGCGATAATTTGCCGCGATTCGCCGTGAATTGCATATACCTGAAAGACTTTTCATTCCATTCTCACCGTCACTCATCTCACTCTCACACTGACTGCATCTTCACCTCTACCTGCCTTTTTCCTAAGGTTACATACACGTCTATCGCTGAGATTGTCATATCAGATCACGCTCCCATATCCTTACACATTCAATTAACGTTGCCTCATTGCTTTTCTACATGTTGGTGATTCCCCGCATACCTACAACATTCTACTGATTTCCTTCTTCACCTCAAACAGTCCTGGCTTAATTACACTTTAGATAACAGTGAACAGACTACCGTTGTTTTGGGGTGCTGCTAAGGCGGTTCTTAGGGGACATGTTATGTCTTATACTCACTCCAAAAGGAAAAAGTTTTCTTCACAATTACAGACACTGAGTGCGACATTCACCTCCTCTTATCGGCGGTATAAACAAGCTCATCTTTCAGCAAAGCACATTTATGACACTTTCCTTACTGAATGTGCTCAATTATCTAATCACTATCAGAGGAATAAATTTCACATGGGGCAATAAACCGGGAAGTTTGTTGGCCAATCTGATTAAGGGACCCAAATCCCGTATATGGGTTAACGCCATTAATGTTTCAGGGAAAAGTGTCTCAGACCCCAATACTATTAGTGCAGAGTTCATGCGCTTCTATCACTCCCTATACACCGAGGGCCCTGATGATATTGTTGAGGGTCGCTCTTTCCTTGAAGAGGCTAATCTCCCCACCCTCTCCCAAGAGGAAAGGGACTTTCTAGAGGCCCAATAACAGCTGAGGAAGTTATTGACACCATTAAAAGACTGCCAAATAATAAGAGTCCTTGCCCTGATGGATTTGGCGCTGAATTCTATAACATGCTTTGGGAGGACTTCGCTCCCACTCTCACGTATTTGTATAATCACATCCTCGCCTCTAAACAGACTTCACTCAGGTTCAATGAAGCTAAGATTATTGTCATAGAAAAACTGAGTAAATACCCTTCCTTCACTAGCTCTTATAGACCAATTTCCTTTATTAATCAGGATTTCAAAATTCTGACTAAATGAATAGCTACTTGCCTGCGGTCGTGCCTTTCTCGTATTTTATCACCTGCACAGTTGGGTTTTATTAAACATAGGCAGTCGGTGCAAGGTATTAGAGCTGCTCTGGCTGCTATCACCCACTGTCGTACTCAGAAAATTGCGACTAACATCTTGATTAACCTTGACACTGAGAAGGCTTTTGATAAGATTGCCTGGCAGCATCTTGACAGTCTTGCATTATCAGCGTTTTGGGGAGAAACTTTGTGGCCTAGTTCAATCTCTATATACCAACCCTACCGCGCAGGTGATAGTCAACAACATTTCTTCAACTCCTTTTACCCTCGAAAGAGGGACCAGACAGGTCCCTCCTCCTCTGTAATCTAGCTCTAGAACCCTTTATATGTTATATCACCCATCTATCTTTAAGGGTATAAAAACAGGCTCTCGGTAATTGAAAATCATAGCATTTGCGGATGATATTCTTCTTCTCACTTCTAACCCCAAGCAGTCTGTCCCAGCGTTGCGGGACGCTATAGTACTTTTTTCTTCCTTCGCTGGATTCTCCATTAATTATGATAAATCAGAGGCCTTGGCCCTGTTTCATCAGGCGATACTGGAGTGGGACACTCCCTTTCTATTCCGCTGGGCTCCCTCTCATATTACTTATCTGGGTGTCTTATTACCCTCTGATCCTGCTCTCCTTTATTCCTGTAATGTTCACCCTATCCTTACTAAAATTCAGACTGAACTCGGCCTCTGGCAAAACTTACCACTCAACCTTCTGGGTCGCTGCAATCTTGTCAAGACGGCCTGCTTCCCAAAATTGCTCTATGTCCTCCAAATGGTCTCTATCCTGCTTACAACATCTGACCTATCCCTCCTCAACTCTCATATCTCTAAGTTTATATGGTCCAATAAACGGACTAGAATAAGTTCTCTTAAATTATCCCAGACAGTACAGAATGGAGGACTGAATTTGAATGACAGAGCGTGTCTTCTTCGCTTCACCATGGACTGGCTTAGAGGCACGAATATTTTTACTGACTCAACATTGGACTCCCAACTCAGTGCTCCCCTGTCCCTTAGCTATAGTCTATATGCACGTAACGCTGATCTGAAACTACCTCACCTAGACAATTTACTCTTGACTTACACTATCATGGCGTGGAGAATGTCCAGGAAATCACTGAACCTGCAATTCTCTCACTCAATATTTCTTCCTCTTACCGGTAACCTAGATTTCCAAAATGGACGGGCCTCGCTTCGCTTTCGCGCTAGGCACTCCGCCGGGATTATACATCTTCGTAATCTCCTTAATTCTACGAACAAGCCATGGAGAAGTATGGCATTAGTCCCCTTCATAAATTTTACTATTTTCAGGCCTCTCATCTGCAGTCTGTCCTGTCTAAACTCCAAAAACAAGACTTTCTAAACCCTCTGGACATTCTTTTACACTCTGGCACGTACTCCATCTCAACCATAAAAGCCCATATACGTACTGCTATTGTGGGTAATTCAGAGTTTATCGTAGATGTGCTAAATTTAGCACATCCACGATCATTTACTCTGACATGCGGGGGGACGCCCAGCACAGGGCCCCGCATGTCAGGCCCTACCACCCACACAGATACAAAAGCATTGCACAGCGGTGATGCTTTTGTAGCTGGTGAGTAGCTCCCTGCCAGCGCAGCTCCTGCACTCTGCAGGGAGCTACTGGGCGGGTCCCGGGTCGCAGCGGCTGCGTGACGTCACGCAGCCGCCGCGGAGCGCCCACCCAATGGTCCGGACACACCTCCGTTGTCCGGAGAGCGCCCCGCCAATGGCGTATTAATGCCGTTTGCACGCCCCCTCCCGCCTTTCTTCGTGCTCAACACCCCTTCTTTGCCTCTCACCATTAGACACTCCTTACACTCGTCTTTCCCTCCCATCTCTGTCACTCTTCCTCTCCTATTTTTTCCTTCTTGAATCATCTAAGATCTCCTTTTATGCTATTTTCTGATTCGTTGGTCTCTTCATGGATGGGTCGGCGGTCATTCAGCAACAACACTTTTTGATCATGTGGGAATAGAAGAGCAGTAGAGTATTCTGTTTTTGATTCATTGGTTTATGTAGCACTTGGAAATATATAGGTGCTCAATCAAAAGTGAAATTATACCACGTATGTCATATGTTTATTTCTATTTTTTCTAGCAGCTGAATTGTTACAGTGTGTATATTTCTCTGTGAGGATTTGGCAAATTATATTTCCTGATTATGTGGCAACAGAAGCGCAACATAGTATCTGTTTGAGATAATAGTAGCAGAGAAACACTGGTCTTTGATTCACTTTGACCATTGGGTCAGCTGAGAGCTATAATGATGCTTTTATGTACCACTGATTAACGACACATTATAACAGCTTTATGTATAGCTGAATTGTTCTTGTGCGCATTAACCTACAAGGGTTTTTTTCACATTAAGTAAATACTGGATTCTAGTTATGAGCAAAAATATGAAGAGAGGACTTGTTAAAGATACATATATTGTTACCTACAAGTTGAACTATGTACACATTTATTTAAGCTAGTGAAGAAGTGCACCGGTACATTTAAAAACTATATAAATTTATTGTACAATTTACTACAAATTCGCTTAACAGGGAGCAGCTGATCAGAGATCAAAATTATTATAAGGATCTCTATAATATGGTATATAGACCTTTAAATAATTTATTTATATTTTCACTTTGTTGACACCGATTTAATAGGTGTATTTTCAGATTCACAATTGACTATCCTATATGTATGTTTCTTATTAAAGAGTTTTTAGAAATACAAAAAATAAGAATTTACTCACCGGTAATTCTATTTCTCGTACTCCGTAGTGGATGCTGGGTATCCGTAAGGACCATGGGGAATAGCGGCTCCGCAGGAGACTGGGCACAACTAAAAGAAAGCTTTAGACTACTGGTGTGCACTGGCTCCTCCCACTATGACTCTCCTCCAGACTTCAGTTAGGATACTGTGCCCGGAAGAGCTGACACAATAAGGAAGGATTTTGAATCCCGGGTAAGACTCATACCAGCCACACCAATCACACCGTATAACTCGTGATACAATACCCAGTTAACAGTATGATAACAACTGAGCCTCTCAACAGATGGTTAAACAATAACTATATACAAGTATTGCAGACAATCCGCACTTGGGATGGGCGCCCAGCATCCACTACGGACTACGAGAAATAGAATTACCGGTGAGTAAATTCTTATTTTCTCTGACGTCCTAAGTGGATGCTGGGACTCCGTAAGGACCATGGGGATTATACCAAAGCTCCCAAACGGGCGGGAGAGTGCGGATGACTCTGCAGCACCGAATGGGCAAACTCTAGGTCCTCCTCAGCCAGGGTGTCAAACTTGTAGAATTTAGCAAATGTGTTTGACCCCGACCAAGTAGCTGCTCGGCAAAGTTGTAGAGCAGAGACCCCTCGGGCAGCCGCCCAAGAAGAGCCCACCTTCCTCGTGGAATGGGCTTTTACGGATTTAGGATGCGGCAGTCCAGCCGCAGAATGTGCAAGCTGAATCGTACTACAGATCCAGCGAGCAATAGTCTGCTTTGAAGCAGGTGCACCCAACTTGTTGGGCGCATACAGGATAAATAGCGAGTCAGCCTTTCTGACTCCAGCTGTCCTGGAAACATAAATTTTCAGGGCCCTGACTACGTCCAACAACTTGGAAGCCTCCAAGTCTTTAGTAGCCGCAGGCACCACGATAGGTTGGTTCAGATGAACGGCTGATACCACCTTAGGGAGAAATTGGGGACGAGTCCTCAATTCTGCCCTATCCATATGGAAAATCAGATAAGGGCTTTTACATGACAAAGCCGCCAATTCTGATACACGCCTGGCCGAAGCCAAGG
Organism: Pseudophryne corroboree; assembly: GCF_028390025.1. Lineage (NCBI taxonomy): Eukaryota > Metazoa > Chordata > Amphibia > Anura > Myobatrachidae > Pseudophryne > Pseudophryne corroboree. The sequence goes on along the minus strand of NC_086445.1, from coordinate 324,895,277 downwards.
CCAACAACATGACCACTTTCCACGTGAGATATTTCAATTCCACGGTCTTAAGTGGCTCAAACCAATGTGACTTTAGGAAATCCAACACCACGTTGAGATCCCAAGGTGCCACTGGAGGCACAAAAGGGGGCTGAATATGCAGCACTCCCTTAACAAAAGTTTGAACTTCAGGTAGTGAAGCCAGTTCTCTCTGGAAGAAAATAGATAGAGCCGAAATCTGGACCTTAATGGAACCCAATTTTAGGCCCATAGTCACCCCTGACTGTAGAAAGTGCAGGAAACGGCCCAGCTGAAATTCTTCCGTTGGGGCCTTCCTGGCCTCACACCACGCAACATATTTACGCCATATGCGGTGATAATGGTTTGCCGTTACTTCTTTCCTAGCTTTAATCAGCGTAGGAATGACTTCCTCCGGAATGCCCTTTTCCTTCAGGATCCGGTGTTCAACCGCCATGCCGTCAAACGCAGCCGCGGTAAGTCTTGGAACAGACAGGGCCCCTGCTGCAGCAGGTCCTGTCTGAGCGGCAGAGGCCATGGGTCCTCTGAGATCATTTCTTGAGGTTCCGGGTACCAAGCTCTTCTTGGCCAATCCGGAACAATGAGTATAGTCCTTACTCCTCTTCTCCTTATTATCCTCAGTACCTTTGGTATGAGAGGAAGAGGGGGGAACACATAAACCGACCGGTACACCCACGGTGTCACTAGAGCGTCCACAGCTATCGCCTGCGGGTCTCTTGACCTGGCGCAATACTATTCTAGTTTTTTGTTGAGGCGGGACGCCATCATGTCCACCTGTGGCCTTTCCCAACGGTTTACAATCAGTTGGAAGACTTCTGGATGAAGTCCCCACTCTCCCGGGTGGAGGTCGTGCCTGCTGAGGAAGTCTGCTTCCCAGTTGTCCACTCCCGGAATGAACACTGCTGACAGTGCTAACACGTGATTTTCCGCCCATCGGAGAATCCTTGTGGCTTCTGCCATCGCCGTCCTGCTTCTCGTGCCGCCCTGTCGGTTTACATGGGCGACCGCCGTGATGTTGTCTGACTGGATCAGTACCGGCTGGTTTTGAAGCAGGGGTTTTGCCTGACTTAGGGCATTGTAAATGGCCCTTAGTTCCAGAATATTTATGTGCAGGGAAGTCTCCTGACTTGACCATAGTCCTTGGAAGTTTCTTCCCTGTGTGACTGCCCCCCAGCCTCGAAGGCTGGCATCCGTGGTCACCAGGACCCAGTCCTGTATGCCGAATTTGCGGCCCTCTTGAAGATGAGCATTCTGCAGCCACCACAGCAGAGACACCCTTGTCCTTGGAGACAGGGTTATCAGCCGATGCATCTGAAGATGCGATCCGGACCACTTGTCCAACAGGTCCCACTGAAAGGTTCTTGCATGGAACCTGCCGAATGGAATTGCTTCGTAGGAAGCTACCATCTTTCCCAGGATCCGCGTGCAGTGATGCACCGACACCTGTTTTGGTTTTAGGAGGCCTCTGACTAGAGATGACAGCTCCTTGGCCTTCTCCTCCGGGAGAAACACTTTTTTCTGTTCTGTGTCCAGAACCATTCCCAGGAACAGTAGACGTGTCGTAGGGACCAGCTGTGACTTTGGAATATTTAGAATCCAGCCGTGCTGTTGTAGCACCTCCCGAGATAGTGCTACCCCGACCAACTACTGCTCCCTGGACCTCGCCTTTATCAGGAGATCGTCCAAGTACGGGATAATTAAAACTCCCTTCTTTCGAAGGAGTATCATCATTTCGGCCATTACCTTGGTAAAGACCCTCGGAGCCGTGGATAGACCGAACGGCAACGTCTGGAATTGGTAATGACAATCCTGTACCACAAATCTGAGGTACTCCTGGTGAGGATGGTAAATGGGGACATGCAGGTAAGCATCCTTGATGTCCAGTGATACCATGTAATCCCCCTCGTCCAGGCTTGCAATAACCGCCCTGAGCGATTCCATCTTGAACTTGAATTTTTTTTATATATGTGTTCAAGGATTTAAAATTTAAAATGGGTCTGACCGAACCGTCCGGTTTCGGTACCACAAACATTGTGGAATAGTAACCCCGTCCTTGTTGAAGTAGGGGCACCTTTACTATCACCTGTTGTGAATACAGCTTGTGAATTGCCTGTAACACTGCCTCCCTGCCTGAGGAAGTGGTTGGTAAGGCAGATTTGAGGAAACGGCGGGGGGGGAAGACGTCTCGAATTCCAGCTTGTACCCCTGAGATACAACTTGAAAGATCCAGGGATCCACCCGTGAGCGAGCCCACTGATTGCTGAAATATTTGAGACGGGCCCCCACCGTACCTGGCTCCGCCTGTGGAGCCCCAGCGTCATGCTGTGGACTTAGAGGAAGCGGGGGAGGACTTTTGCTCCTGGGAACTGGCTGTATGCTGCAGCTTTTTCCCTCTACCTCTGCCTCTGGGCAGAAAGGACGCGCCCTTAACCCGCTTGCCCCTATTGGGCCGAAAGGACTGTACCTGATAATACGGTGCTTTCTTTGGCTGTGAGGGAACATGGGGTAAAAATGTAGACTTCCCAGCTGTTGCTGTGGAACGAGGTCCGAGAGACCATCCCCGAACAACTCCTCACCCTTAGAAGGCAGAACTTCCATGTGCCTTTTAGAATCTGCATCTCCTGTCCACTGCCGAGTCTACGGTTAGCAATATAGTGTCCCTGTCTAGGGTATCAATATTTTCCGACAGGGAATCTGACCACGCAGCTGCAGCACTGCACATCCATGCTGAAGCAATAGCTGGTCTCAGTATAACACCTGTGTGTGTATATATAGACTTCAGGATAGCCTCCTGCTTTCTATCAGCAGATTCCTTCAGGGCGGCCGTATCCGGAGACGGTAGTGCCACCTTCTTTGACAAGCGTGTGAGCGCTTTATCCACCCTAGGGGATGTTTCCCAACGTGCCCTATCCTCTGGCGGGAAAGGGTACGCCATTAGTAACCTCTTAGAAATTACCAGTTTCTTATCAGGGGAAGCCCACGCTTCTTCACACACTTCATTTAACTCCTCAGATGGAGGAAAAGCTACTGGTAGTTTTTTCTCTCCAAACATAATACCCTTTTTTGTGGTACCGGGGGTAACATCAGAAATGTGCAACACATTTTTCATTGCCTCAATCATGTAACGTGTGGCCCTACTGGAAGTTACATTAGTCTCATCGTCGTCGACACTGGAGTCAGTATCCGTGTCGACATCTGTGTCTGCCATCTGAGGTAGCGGGCATTTTAGAGCCCCTGATGGCTTTTGAGACGCTTGGGCAGGCACAGGCTGAGAAGCCGGCTGTCCCACATTTGGTATGTCGTCAAACCTTTTATGCAAGGAGTCGACACTGTCGCGTAATTCCTTCCACAGCACCATCCACTCAGGTGTCGACCCCGCAGGGGGTGACATCACATTTATCGGCATCTGCTCCGCCTCCACATAAGCCTCCTCATCAAACATGTCGACACAGCCGTACCGACACACCGCATACACACAGGGAATGCTCTGACAGAGGACAGGACCCCACAAAGCCCTTTGGGGAGACAGAGAGAGAGTATGCCAGCACACATCAGAGCGCTATATAACACAGGGATCCCACTATAAATGAGTGTTTTCCCTTATAGCTGCTTATTTTATATATACTGCGCCTAAATTTAGTGCCCCCCCTCTCTTTTTTACCCTTATGTAGCTTGACAACTGCAGGGGAGAGCCAGGGAGCGTCCTTCCAGCGGAGCTGTGAGGGAAAAATGGCGCCAGTGTGCTGAGGGAGATGGCCCCGCCCCTTTTCTGGCGGACTTCTCCCGCTTTTTCTGGAATTCTGGCAGGGGTATTTTTACACCTATATAGCCTTCCTGACTATATATGGTGTAGATTTGCCAGCCAAGGTGTCTTATATTGCCCTCAGGGCGCCCCCCCGGGCGCCCCCCCCCCCCCCCCCAGCGCCCTGCACCCATCAGTGACCGGAGTGTGAGGTGTGCATGAGGAGCAATGGCGCACAGCTGCAGTGCTGTGCGCTACCTTGTTGAAGACAGAAGTCTTCTGCCGCCGATTTTCAGGAACACTTCTTGCTTCTGGCTCTGTAAGGGGGCCGGCGGCGCGGCTCCGGGACCGAACAGCGAGGTCGGGTCCTGTGGTCGATCCCTCTGGAGCTAATGGTGTCCAGTAGCCTAAGAAGCCCAAGCTACCACCAGTTAGGTAGGTTCGCTTCTTCTCCCCTTAGTCCCTCGTTGCAGTGAGTCTGTTGCCAGCAGATCTCACTGTAAAATAAAAAACCTAAAATATACTTTCTTTCTAGGAGATCAGGAGAGCCCCTAGTGTGCATCCAGCTCAGCCGGGCACAAGATTCTAACTGAAGTCTGGAGGAGGGTCATAGTGGGAGGAGCCAGTGCACACCAGTAGTCTAAAGCTTTCTTTTAGTTGTGCCCAGTCTCCTGCGGAGCCGCTATTCCCCATGGTCCTTACGGAGTCCCAGCATCCACTTAGGACGTCAGAGAAATAAATGTTAATTTTTAACTAAAAAAAGAGTGCACCACACATTAAGCCTTCTTTGGATAAAACCCACTAGTGGTTTTTGCCTCAACCCTTTAAATGGCCATTGTTTTTTGCTTAATGATGCACCTCCAACCATCTATCTGAAAGTTTTGCATTTGAAAGTATGCATCTATTTTCTTTTCTTATTGGTTTGTATAGTAACAGGAATTGATATCATAATCTTCTGAATCCTGTGCATAGTCTCTCAGACTATTTGTCTTCCCTTTTAGTCATGGGTCGGCGGTCCCCTGGCCTTGGCAGGTAATGGTTTGGTTTTTCCATGTATGTTTGTTGTCTATGTCTATGTTTATGTTTTTAGTCACTCACGTGGATGGACGTTTTCTCAAGTCCAATTTTTTGCTAATTCAGACCTCTCTTTGCTCATTACTATGTTTTGCAGCGGTCTATTTTCTATATATTCTGGGTTATATGTTGAAAAATAGAAAAAATGTTTGAAGTATTGTTTGAGACTATAACCTTGCTCAACCTAGCATGCTTTATTGCATTTTTTCTCTCTTTTTGCATATGGCTATGTCTTATGTTTTTATTGCATACCGATGTATGTTCTGTACCTCAATAAAATATATATTGGGGGAAAAAAAGAATCCCTTGAATTGTAATAGCCTCCTACATCAAAAGATGTACAATTATAGGAGATATGAGCACTGCAATTAAAAAGAACACTCATTTTATTGTAACAGTAAAACTTTAAAATTCTAGGCAGCATCTATATCCAGATGTATTGTCATTCAATGTGCCTGGACAATTAAGAAAGTTTGTCATTTTCTTAAGACTCTTACAGTACATTTGGCATAACCTAGACACCATAAGTCTACCCTCATAAGTCTATACGTCATACCCTTCCCTTATACACTGATCGCTTTTCGTTTTTCTGCTCCTTCTCCCCAACTGCATGGCATCTTCTAGCTCATTTCTCGAGTCCAACCAACCCACCCCCCTCCCCCACTCCTATTACTCTGTATTACTCTTTAAACAAGCACTAATTGCAATCATCCTTTAGAAACCACTACTTAACCCAAGCCTACTGCCCTTTTTTATTCTTCTAGTGCAGGGGTGTCAAACACAAGGCCCGCGGGCCAAATCCGGCCCGCCAGACCTCGTCTGATGGCCCGCGGACTCACATTTCAAACATGGGTGGGTCCGTGGGACGCGCTTCGCTGCAGCCAATCCCTAGCCTGCCAGATTGATTGATGGCTCTGTGGCCCGGCTGCAAACTTTAAAAATAGGAGGTGGAGCCTTGCCAGTGCGGACTTGATGGCGCAGCTCTCCTCGATTTGGTGAGTTGTGCTTCGGACAGTGGATAACCTGCGGCTGGAGGAGGGTGTTGGGGTCTGAGAGCTGCCAGTGTTCCGCAGCCGGGGATCGGGGCTGGGTACTCCGTGATCCTGCGGCCAGCTCCGGGTGGTGATGCTGCTTTAGCTCTGAGCTGTTACAATCAGCGGTGACAGGGGGGCTGACTGTTCCCGCGGTGGGAGCTGGTTCAGGTCCCCGAGCTTCCGGCATTACAATGAGTCTCACTGACTCATTTAATGCCGCCACCAATGCTGCGCCTGTCTGCCCACCACCAGTGCCCCGGAGCCCTGTGCATTAAGACAGTCACTGCACAGTCAGTGACTCGGGTCCCGACTCCCGGCCGGAGGGGGAGAAGGAGATGCTCTGCTTTCAGCTCCTCCACCATAGACTCAAATGCTGCATGTGCCCGACTTGTTTAACTATTCCAAGTCCCTCTCTCTATTGCTGTTCACACGGACACCTGGCTGTTACACCCCGGTCCTGATTGTCACCAGCGCCAAAAGTTCATGGGAGGGATGCATAGAGTCACTGGCAGCCATCTCCATGCACAGTGACAGCCCCTGATTGTAAGCACTACTGATGCCAGGCAGGAAAATGCAATACTATTGTTGTACAAGTGGAAAGTGCTGCTCCTCCTCTCTCTCGCTCCTCTGCCCCCCCTCTCTCTTCATGTATCCCCCTCTATGCATCTCCTTCCTCTCTGTCTCCCCCCACTCTCCGTCTCTCCTCCTTTCTCGCTCTCTGTCTGTCTCCCCCCTTTCTCTCTCCGTCTCTCCCCCCTCTCTATCCCTATCTCCTCACTATCCATTTCCCCTCTCTGTCTCCCCCTCTCTCTGCTCCTCTCTCCGTCTCTCCCCCCTCTGCGTCTCCCCCCTCGCGCTCTCTCTCTGCGTCTCCCCCTTTCAGAGCTAGTTATTACTTACATTATTACAAAAAACAGTAATAATTGAATGCAGTGACATTAATTTATGATAATAAAGAGTGGACACATAGACCTACAGATACAACCGGCCCTTTGATGGGGACCAAACTGCTGATGCGGCCCCCGATGAATTTGAGTTTGACACCCCTGTTCTAGTGGAACAACCGCCCTGCTGTCCACTCCACACTGAGCCATACTGGCTCTCCTGGTCTCAGCCCTAGGCTTTATGAGTAGCGCCCTCCCTAGCTTTTGTTTTTATGCCTGCATTTGGTCTATGTTTAGGTGTACTTTGAATTCTACATTGCTTAATGCTCAAAGCACTGAGATACCTTACAAATCCTCAGGATAACAGAGTGTGTGAAACATACACTGATCTAAGTGCTCAATATTTGATATTAGAGGAATATAATTATAGAATTTTAATGTACATGCTAAATAAGTTATTTAAACAGAAACCGTCACAGTAGCTACCTACTGAGAGATATGTGAGCTCTCGGTGTACAACAACAATAGAAAATGAAGGAATGGGTAGCGCAGGGCATTCAGTTTATAAAATATTGATAGACTTAGATATGAAACAGTGTATATAATGAATATTTTAACAATTTATTATAAAACAGTTACAATAAAATGCAATCAGACACTTATGCAGCAATATAAAAAGGTATTTACAAAATGTGTCAAAGTATTGGCTACACATCTAATAAATAATCCCTGAGAAGCTAATTGTTTTAGGGAGAAAGATAAGTCCCAGTGTGAATATTCCAAATCAATATAAAAAAATAAAAAAAAGTTCTTATAATTACCAAGAGCCAGGAATACTTGATGGTTAATGTTCCCAACTTAATATTTTTATATTCCAAGGGGACTGGATTGGAGGCAACAGAAGATCTCTTAATGGAAAGAATAAAAGTGCGCATACCAGCAAGTGGTGGTTCAATAAGTTCACCGTTGGAAGTGCATGGAGTGCACGGACCAATGTAAAGGACATAGGGCTGTGCCACTCCATGTCTCCGGTGTACACTGTTGCTAGTATTAATGTTAATTAAAGTTTGTATATAAGATAGGGACACAGTAACAGTATATGAGACTGTAGTGTTCCTTCTAGGCTGTTTCAGTAGGTTGCTGCACCCTGCCCATTTTCAAATGTGAAAAAGCACCCTGCCCTTTCTCAGTGCACCCTGCAGGACCAGAAATCACCCTCTTGTATACAGAATGCAACAGTCAGAGTACATGTTACAATGCAGTGGTCTACTCCTTGCCCATCTCTGAAATTGGAACACAATTTCTATCCTCTGCGAATGGGATAGAGGAGGAAATGACATCACTGCTGTGGCTGCCTGTATAACACAGCATTCTGATAAAGAGGGAAAGAACAGGGTAAGCAGTGAGCATGTACTGCTTACACTATTTCCCTAGTAGAAGAACAGACTTATTTTGTACCTATATATTTTAACCCTCTGCTTAACTTTTCATAAGGATTAGAACTACTTCAGTACTGGAAGAAACCTTCATTATCTACTTATTATTTATATGCAACAGCCGTTCTTTCAAGAAGACTGGACATATACAGTATTTTTCTCAGTACAGATATTGGGTGTTACATGGGTCTCCTATACAGTATGTATGTATCGGTATATGATACACTAAGGGGAAAATATACGTATAACAACTATAGACATATGCACTATGCTTTGTGCGCAAAGCGTCACACCAAAAATGTGACCTTCAAAATTAAAATGTGCCCTCCTCAGTGATCAGCACCCTGCCCTAAAAAAAAATCCTAAAGTGAACACTAAGACTGATATGTCAGTGCCACTCCTGGGTAAGTGGTTTGTGGCGGCGGTCAGACACAGCTGCTGAAGATGCAGTATAGTCAGGGAGTATGGTGTATATAAAGACCTCTACGATAGATGCATGCCGTGGACACGATATGGTCACAGTCTACCAGACAGCAGGTGCTATGAAGAATACAGGGTACCTCTGTATGTAGCGACAGACACAGGGCAGGAGTCATGATGCTTTTCTCTGCCGTTTAGATCTAGCAGTTTTCTCAGAAGGGTACGGTCTACACCGATTAAATACAGAGTGACATACCACGGTCCCAGCAATCAGTGCACTGCCAACGGTGAACTTAATCAATGAATAACAACAGAGCATTTAACTGTTGTACAGAAACTCTAGGTCCAGCATGTATTTTCTTTACACAGCTCACGCTATGAAGTGTTGTTAACACATATCTACCCCAAAATTACAGAGTATTACTAAACGTACCCGTGTCTGTGGTAGTGTCCACAACAATGCTGCTATACGGAGGTGGAGATGCATCTACTGCAGATGGTGCTAATGTCTGGGCTGTCTGAGAAGCTTGGGTGGAGGTTGATGGCTGTTCTACAGTTGAGGTTTCAGAGGAGTCATCCTCATTTTCAAGCTAATCAGAGGGGGAAAAAAGGAACACACATTGACTTAATCTTGCAAAAATAAAGACACAATGCATTAATGTACCGTATATCAAAAAGGCATTATACTGAAAAATAACAGCAGCGTAAAACTCTGTAGCGCTCTACAATATGAATAATAGAATGGTAATCCCATGCCCAAAAGACATGGGGAGCAAAAGTTACTTTTATGGACAAGCAAGATTTTCACTACTTAAAGCAGTGGTTCTCAAACTGTGTGCCGTGGCACCCTGGGGTGCCTCAGAGTACTTGCAGGAGTGCCTTGGTTTGGTGGTTCAGGACCAATTAAAATTAGTTATGGTCGAAGTAATAGGCAAAACCAGTACTGGTGGCTGCTGAACTTAAAATATGAGGGTAAACAGAATCAAACCACGTCCCTTACCACACAATTGAACATAAGGATGACATATAAAAACAATTTACTTAATCTCATATTTCTTTCTAAGTTTCTCCATAAAAAATGTTTGGCCTAGGGGTGCCGTAAATAAAATTCTGGTACTCTACGGCCGTGGTTCTCAACTGCGGTCCTCAAGTACCTTAAACAGTTCATGTTTTCCAGGTCTCCTCACAAGATTGCAAGTGAAATAATTTGCTCCACCTGTGGGTCTTTTAAATGTGTCAGTGAGTACTGAATAAACCTGTACACCAGCTAGGTGACATGGAAAACATGAACTGTTGGAGGTACTTGAGGACCAAGATTGAGAACCACTGCTCTAGGGCGCTCTGATTAAAAACAGTTTGAGAACCACTGACTTATAGAATTCAGCAACTATGATCTATGGATGGAGTAGAAGTACAATATGACAGGGCACAAACATGACAGCCATTACTATTGTGCAGAACAATGTTCACCTGCACTTACTGACAATTTAAAGAAACAAATCAAAACAAGTGACTGGTGAAAAAGTTCAGTGACTGAGTTCCGTAAAACTGAATAAATGAGAACATAATACATGGATGCTACTGTAGAAAATGCAGATGACTGGCCAGGGATGCCTTATGCACAATCCTTTTAGATCCAATTTGTCCCCTATGTATGAGCTGATCATTTTTTGTTCAAGGATAAATGATGCTTACGTCTGTTGCCAGTAACGCTCAGTTTTACTTATAGGAAATAAAAACAAGAAGAAAAAAAAAAACACCACCACATCTGGTCATTGACATAGAAACATAGAATTTGACAGTAGGTAGGAACCACTTGGCCCATCTAGTTTGCCCATTTTCTTAACCTTTAGTTACCATCAACCCTATTTCCTTAGTTCTTTGTAAAGATATTCATATATCTATCCCAAGCATGTTTAAATTGTTCTACTGTCTTAGCAGGGATCCGGCCTTTAGGTCGACAGTAAGTAGGTCGACCACTATTGGTCGAAAATAAGTAGGTCAACATGACAAAAGGTTAACAAGAGTTTTCCATTTTTTTTTTCATACTTTACGATCCACGTGGACTACAATTGGGAACGGTAACCTGTGCCGAGCGCAGTGGTAGCGGAGCGAGGCACCTTGCCCGGAGCATGGCGAGCAAAGAAGAGAAAAAGACACAAAAAAGGCAAAAAAAACCTAATGTCGACATTTTCTCATGTCGACCTAGAGTCCCTGTCGACCTAGAAACCATGTCAACCTACTTACTGTCTACCAATAGTGGTCGACCTAGACACTGGCGACCTAAATCTAATCTACCTAACATACCACACCCGTCTTAGCCTCTACCACCTCTGGCGGAAGGCTATTCCACTTAACCACTCCCCTTTCTGTGAAGTAAATTTATCTTCCTTTACCTTGTTAAAACCCTTGATATATTTGAAAGATTATTTCATGCCCCCACCCCCTTCACTTCTCTGCTTCAATACAGTAAAAAAATAACCATAACAATGTTATTATCCAAAATACATTAGGTTTTACAATAACATTAAAAATACCAATATCATGCTGTTCCCTAGTGTAGTCAGTTTATAAATCTTATAATGGGACAACATGTTATTTGTTAAATTTAGTGTGGTTGACATTAAGCAATTAAAAAATAGAAAAATGCTTTCGACAATGGGTGCACTTTGTAGACGCAAAATTAGATCAGAATGAAATACAGGTTGAGTATCCCTTATCCAAAATGCTTGGGACCAGAGGTATTTTGGATATCGGATTTTTCCGTATTTTGGAATAATTGCATCCCATAATGAGATATCATGGTGATGGGACCTAAATCTAAGCACAGAATGCATTTATGTTACATATACACCTTATACACACAGCCGGAATGTAATTTTAGCCAATATTTTTTGTAACTTTGTGCATTGAACAAAGTGTATCTACATTCACACAATTCATTTATGTTTCATATACACCTTATACACACAGCCTGAAGGTCATTTAATACAATATTTTTAATAACTGTGTGTATTAAACAAAGTTTGTGTACATTGAGCCATCAAAAAACAAAGGTTTCACTATCTCACTCTCACTCAAAAAAGTCCGTATTTCGGAATATTCCGTATTTCGGAATATTTGGATATGGGATACTCAACCTGTATGGGATTTTGGTACTTACCGGTAAATCCTTTTCTCTGATTCCACAGGGGACACTGGACCTAGTACACTGGGGTATAGAGGAGTGGTTAGTGGGAGATGGGGACTTATGATAAATTTAGAAGTGTGAAGCTCCTCCCCCTCTACTACCCATCATCCTTTCAGTTAGAAAAATGTAGACCGAAAGGAGATGGAGAATAGGAGGATTAAAGACCCAATTCAGATGTGCGAAAAAATGCACACTTACAACTCTTTACTCTGATAGGAGGGGGGACGCCCAGCACAGGGCAAGTCCGCTCCACATGCCAGGTCCTTCGCCCCCCACTGCAAACATGTGAGCGCATGTTTTCTGCAAAGGTAGGTGGCTACCTACTATATTTTGGGTCACAGTGGCCCACCTCGCAAATGGTCTGGACATGACAGCATTGTCTGGATCACGCCTCTCACAACGATGCAATGCTGCCCCCAAAAGGCCGATGCGATGCCCCCTCCCGCCCACTAAATGCCTCTGCATGTCAATCAGGCAGAGGCGTTCGCACATGTGAGATTCTGTCGCATCTCACTGTGTGCACACGCACAGTATGGCTTCTGTGTGTGTGCACACTGCACAGGGTTTCAGCATGCGAACGCTGTCGTAGCAAGATTCCATGCTGAATTAAGCCCTAAGGTAGAAACAACCAGAAACGAAAAACAAAACTATGTACAAACAGGCAGGTTAAACAGCGCTCAGGGGGAAGTCCAGTGTTCCCAGTGGAATCGGAGAAAAGGATTTACCGGTAAGTACCAAAATCCCATTTTCTTTGGGATGTCCCAAAGTTTTTCCACAGGTGGGAGAGCTCTGGGGAACCTGCAAGACCAGCTGACCAAACCTGGAGGCCGAAGCTGCAAAAGTGTAAAACTTAAAGAACGTGTTAACCGAACACCAAGTGGCCACATTGCACAGCTGTGTTGTGGAAGCACCAAGAAGTGCTGCCCAAGATGCACCCATCGATCTGGTAGAGTGTGCTAAAATGGAAGAAGGAGTCTAGAGTTGCTGACATATGCCCAATGGATAGCTACGCGAATCCATCTCGCTGACGTCTGCTTTGAAACTGGCCAACCCCACTGAACTGCATTGTACTGCACAAACAACGCATCAGATTAACGTACATATGCCATTCTAGTGATGTAAATTCGCAAGGCCCTGAGTATGTCCAAGGTAGAGGGTTGTCGAGAGTGGTCTTTAAAGGAAGGAACCACAATAGGCTGATTTATGTGGAACGAAGACACCACCTTTTGAAGGAAAGAGGACTGTTCAGCTGTGTCCTCGTGAAAACTGATGTAAGGAGGGTTGCACAACAGTGCCCCCAATTCAGTGACACGGCAAGCCAAAGCCAGTTCCAAAAGGAGAACAGTCTTCCACGACAGATAATTTAGTTCTACTTCTTCCAATGTATCAAACATAGAAGATTGAAGAGACGTGAGCACCAGATTAAGGTCCTACGAAACTGTAGGTGGGACAAAAGGTGGTTGTAATCTGAGCACTCCCTGACTAAATGTTTGTACTTCAGGGAGAAGGGCTGGTCTTCGGTGAAAGAAAATTGACAGTGCAGAGATCTGCATTCTTAATAGAACCCAGGCGGAGACCAGCATCCAGCCCATCTTGTAGAAAGAGCAACAATCAGGAGACAAAAAGCCATAGATGGGACACCTTTTCTTTCACACCATGAAACAGAAGAGCACCAGATGCGGTGCTAATGAGCAGCCGCAACCGGCCTACTGCCGAGTAACATAGTAGCATTCGCAGGTGAGAACCAACTTCTCCGAGCCCAGTCTGGCGTGACCTGAATGCCTCTGACTGCCTCAGATTTTCTGCATTTTAGCCTTCGAGGAAGAAGTGGAATTGGTGGAAAGAGGTAGACGAGATTGTTAGGCCAAGGAATTGGGAGAGCGTACACTGCCTCCGCCGCTGGATCTTGTGTTCTCTACACGTATCTTGGGAGTTGATGGTTCAACCGTGATGCCATTAGGTCTATCTGAGGACATCACGTCAAACTAGGGCATTAACACCTCTGGATGTAGTGCTCATACTCCTGGCAGCTGAGAGAATCCACCTCACAGTTGTCCACTCCTGGGATGAACACTGCGGAGAGAGAGGTTCAACTGTTCTCTCTGTCCATGTCAGAATCAAAGTGGCCGCTCGCATCACCATGCAACTTTGATTACCGCCTTGTCTGTTGATGTAGGTGACTGCATTAGCATTGTCTGACTGTAATCTTATTGTTTGAAAACAAAGAAGATGAGCCGCCTCCAGTAATGCATTGTAAATCGCTCTGAGTTCCAGTACATTTATGGGCAACCTGCTTTCCTGAGTTGACCACCTTCCCTGGAAGTGATAGTCTAGGACCAGTGCGCCCCATCCTCGCATCGGTTGTGCATGCGCACAGCATCTATTCACCGCTGCTCTGCTAAATCTCCCTACTGCCCCCCCTACTGTGGGACACTGCTACCCGCCGGTGGGACAGCGGGACAGACCATGATAAACGGGACTGTCCTGCCAAAATTGGGACAGTTCGGAGGTATGCACCTGTGGCCAAGCATGGATATATCTAAAACCTGGTCAGTTAGGGGTCCTTGAGGACAGAGTTTAAGAACCACTGAATTATTAATTGATAGCCTTAAAGGGAATGGTGAGATCTGTGGTGACAATATGCTTTTTTTTTTGTTTCTACATCAGAGTACATATAAAACAAAATACATCATAAGCCTGGAACACACTGGAGCGATGTCGGCATGATATGCCACTTCGTAACGACATATTACCTACATTGGTCAGTGTGTATGCTCAATGTGTGTGCTCCTGCAGTCGCATGAAAAGAGGTCAGGTTTGATATTCTGCACATCAAACCTAGCGATATCGCTAGCGGTTTGGTGCCTATGGTGCAGTGTGCACAGCAAACTGGATGACAAAAGATATGTCAGACCAATTTAACGTCACCTCATGACACTACCTAGAACAGAGTGGCATGATGGTTGTTCTAGCGTGTACCGGAGCAACAATATATAGCATGTGACCAAACTATGCCATATGTAGTACAGTCGTTATCAAGATTGCAGTGTGTGTATGCTCAGTTTGGCCAGTTCTGGGCTCAAGGGAAATAGTCTGTAAAGTTGGAATGATTAGCGGTCGCTACAGTCTTATGGTAATAAATAACCCAGGTGTGAATAGGAAATTTCAAGAGTGGTATAATACTTTCTTTTAAACACAGATGAAAGAGTCCCGAAAGTTTTCTTCTCCCTTAGGAACTAATGCTTACAGACAGACCCTATTTTATATTGGATCTGGAAACATCCTACATTTGTAACATTTTTATGGTCATTTTCATATTGTTCAAATAACATGAAAAAGACAGATAGAACTACATTAACTCCTGAAATCTGTCCTGTTCCGGACAAAAAGCAGTACAGCGTATGCACTGCTCTCACACACAAACCATATCAGGGTTTCACAAAGAATAAACACTTTACAAGGAAAGCAAAACTAAAAAGACTTGCTTTTTAGTACACAAAGAAAATGTTACTTACAGATACCCATAACAGTCATGAATAAGACCGATTTCTATCTTTAACAGAATTTGTACAACGACAACAAATGATTTTGACATTTTTGAAACGGAGTAAAATAACAGGCAATTTGAGACTGCAAGATGTAGATAAGACTATTGATGGGAAAAAGAAAATAATAATTAACGTATTTTCATATCACAATAGAACATGTGTAACTGGCATGATGTGCCGTTTCAAATACACTTATTTTGTTATACCTTAGGGTTGATTGCTATGCTTCATTCAATATTTGTCACAACTTGTTCAAAATGCACCAAAGTCACACAGAAAAATTTCCATGTGCGCGGCTGGGTGAGGGACAGTCTGCCGCCGTTTGGGGGCGTGAAGGGGGTGCACTGCAGAAGACAGGCTTGTCTACCATGTTTTCTGGGTGTGCTGAAGCCAGTAGCACAGGCAATGGCAGAATAAAATTATGGCATATCCTGAGTAACCTAGGTGTTACTCAGATGTCTGATGACAGGCGATGTCTGTGCAGTTGATCCAACGCAGCTTCAGATGCAGTAGTGGATCAGAGAGGCCAGCAGTGGGCGTCGTTTTACAGAACACACCTCCAGCAGCTTTGCCTATTTTTGCACATAATTATGGACAGTAAAAGGCAGACCACTTTTTACTGTCCATAATGCCTCGCTAAACTTTTGGCAACCCTTGCTTTAACCACTTAACAGAGGATTTGTTCCCCACAAACACACTGAGGAATTGTCAGGTTTTATTTATTACTTAATAAAGTTTTTTTTAATCTAGGAGATTTTTTTAATCTAGGAGGTTTGTCCATAGGTTCCCATTATTAAATAACTTCCCAACCCCCACTGGCAATGGACCCCACAGTGGTCTTAAATTCTAATATTAGTAGGCCCCCACAGCCCCTTAGTAGTAAAAAAAAAAAACACAAGTTTTATAAACCCCCTACCCCTCTGTTTAAAAAAATAAGATTTTACTCACCGGTAAATCTATTTCTCGTAGTCCGTAGTGGATGCTGGGGACTCCGTAAGGACCATGGGGAATAGACGGGCTCCGCAGGAGACTGGGCACTCTAAGAAAGATTTAGTACTACTGGTGTGCACTGGCTCCTCCCTCTATGCCCCTCCTCCAGACCTCAGTTAAGGAAACTGTGGCCGGAAGAGCTGACATTACAAGGAAAGGATTTTGGAACCCAGGTTAAGACTCATACCAGCCACACCAATCACACCGTATAACTTGTGATAAACTTACCCAGTTAACAGTATGAACAAACAACAGAGCATCAATCAATGGATGCCAACATAACATAACCCTTTATTAAGCAATAACTATATACACGTATCGCAGAAAGTCCGCACTTGGGACGGGCGCCCAGCATCCACTACGGACTACGAGAAATAGATTTACCGGTGAGTAAAATCTTATTTTCTCTAACGTCCTAGTGGATGCTGGGGACTCCGTAAGGACCATAGGGATTATACCAAAGCTCCCAAACGGGCAGGAGAGTGCGGATGACTCTGCAGCACCGAATTGGCAAACACAAGGTCCTCCTCAGCCAGGGTATCAAACTTGTAGAATTTTGCAAAGGTGTTTGAACCCGACCAAGTAGCAGCTCGGCAAAGCTGTAATGCCGAGACCCCTCGGGCAGCCGCCCAAGAAGAGCCCACCTTCCTTGTGGAATGGGCTTTCACTGATTTTGGATGCGGCAATCCAGCCGCAGAATGAGCCTGCTGAATCGTGTTACAGATCCAGCGAGCAATAGTTTGCTTTGAAGCAGGAGCACCCAGCTTGTTGGATGCATACAGGATAAACAGCGAGTCAGTCTTCCTGATTCCAGCAGTTCTGGTTACCTAAATCTTCAAAGCCCGGACTACGTCAAACAGCTTGGAATCCTCCAAGTCACAAGTAGCCGCAGGCACCACAATAGGTTGGTTCAAATGAAAAGATGACACCACGTTTGGCAGAAATTGCGGACGAGTCCGCAATTCTGCCCTGTCCATATGGAAAACCAGATAGGGGCATTTACATGACAAAGCCGCCAATTCTGACACACGCCTAGCCGAAGCTAAAGCCAACAGCATGACCACTTTCCACGTGAGATACTTTAGCTCCACAGTCTTAAGTGGCTCAAACCAGTGGGATTTCAGGAAACCCAACAACACGTTAAGATCCCAAGGTGCCACCGGTGGCACAAAAGGGGGCTGAATATGCAGCATTCCCTTAACAACGTCTGAACCTCAGGCAGTGAAGCCAGTTCTTTTTTGAAAGAAAATGGATAGGGCCGAAATCTGGACCTTTATGGACCCTAATTTTAGGCCCATAGTCACTCCTGACTGTAGGAAGTGCAGGAATCGACCCAGCTGGAATTCCTCTGTAGGGGCCTTCCTGGCCTCACACCAAGCAACATATTTTCGCCATATACGGTGATAATGCTTTGCTGTCACGTCCTTCCTAGCCTTTATCAGCGTAGGAATAACTTCATCCGGAATGCCTTTTTCCGATAGGATCCGGCGTTTAACCGCCATGCCGTCAAACGCAGCCGCGGTAAGTCTTGAAACAGACAGGGCCCTTGTTGCAACAGGTCCTGTATGAGAGGCAGAGGCCATGGGTCCTCTGTGAGCATTTCTTGCTGTTCCGGGTACCAAGTCCTTCTTGGCCAATCCGGAACAATGAGTATTGTTCTCACTCCTCTTTTTCTTACAATTCTCAGCACCTTTGGTATAAGAGGTAGAGGAGGAAACACATAGACCGACTGGAACACCCACGGTGTTACTAGTGCGTCCACAGCTATCGCCTGAGGGTCCCTTGACCTGGCGCAATACCTCTGTAGCTTTTTGTTGAGGCGGGACGCCATCATGTCCACCTGTAGCAGTTCCCATCGATTTGCAATCTGCGTGAAGACTTCCTGATGAAGTCCCCACTCTCCCGGGTGGAGGTCGTGCCTGCTGAGGAAGTCTGCTTCCCATTTGTCCACTCCCGGAATGAACACTGCTGACAGTGCGCTTACGTGATTCTCCGCCCAGCGAAGAATTCTGGTGGCTTCTACCATCGCCACCCTGCTCCTTGTGCCTCCTTGGCGGTTTACATGAGCCACTGCGGTCTGACTGGATCAGAACCGGTTGGTCGCGAAGCAGGGTCTCCGCTTAACTTAGGGCGTTGTATATGGGCCTTAGTTCCAGGATATTGATGTGAAGGCAAGTCTCCTGCCATGACCACAGCCCTTGGAAATTTCTTCCCTGTGTGACAGCCCCCCACCCTCGGAGGCTTGCATCCGTGGTCACCAGGACCCAGTCCTGAATGCCGAATCTGCGACCTTCGAGAATGTGAGCACTCTGCAGTCACCACAGGAGAGACACACTGGCTCTGGGGGATAGGGTGATTAACCGATGCATCCGAAGATGTGATCCGGTCCACTTGTCCAGTAAGTCCCATTGGAAGGTCCTCCTATGGAACCTGCCGAAGGGAATGGCCTCGAATGATGCCACCCTCCTTCCCAGGACTCGAGTGTAGTGATGCACTGACACCTGTTTTGGTTTTAATAGATTCCTGACCAGTGTCACGAGCTTCTGAGCTCTCTCTATCGGGAGATAAACCCTTTTCTGGTCTGTGTCTAGGATCATACCTAGGAGAGGCAGATGAGCTGTAAGAACCAACTGCGACTTTGGAATATATAGAATCCAGCCGTATTGCCGTTTCACTTCCAGAAAAAGTGATAAGCTGTTCAGCAACTGCTCTCTTGATCTCGCTTATATGAGGAGATCGTCCAAGTACGTGATAATAGTGACACCTTGCTTTCGCAGGAGCACAATCATTTCCGCCATTACCTTGGTGAATATTCTCAAGCCCGTGGAGAGACCAAACGGCAACGTCTGAAATTGGTAATGACCATCCCGTACCACAATTCTGAGGTACGCCTGATGAGGTGGATAAATGGGGACATGAAGGTATGCATCCTTTATGTCCCGAGTCACCATAAAATCTCCCCCTTTCAGGCTTGCAATAACCGCTCTTAGCGATTCCATCTTGAACTTGAACCCTTTCAGGTATATGTTCAGGGATTTTAAATTCAATATGGGTCCGACCGAACCGTCTGGTTTCGGGACTACAACATGGTCGAATAATAACCCCCTCCTTGTTGAAGGAGGGGAACCTTGACCACCACCTGTTGAAGATACAATTTATGAATTGCAGTTAACACTGTTTCCCTCTCGTGGGGGGAAGCCGGCAGGGCCGTCGGTGAGGGGGCATCTTCTCAAAGTCCAGCTTGTATCCCTGAGACACAATATCTATTGCCCAGGGATCTAACAGGGAGTGAACCCACTTGTGGCTGAACTGACGAAGGCATGCCCCCACCGGGCCTAGCTCTGCCTTGCGGTGGATTTTTGTAGAGGCCGGGGAGGACTTCTGTTCCTGGGAACTAGCTGTGTTGTGCAGCTTCTTTCCTGTGCCCCCGCCTCTGGCAAGAAAGGACGCACCTCGGACTTTCTTGTTTCTTTATTCGAAAGGCTGCATTTGATAATGTTGTGCTTTCCTAGGCTGTGCAGGAATATAAGGCAAAATATCAGAATTACCAGCTATAGCTGTGTAGACCAGGTCCGAGAACCCTTATCCACACAATCCTCAGCCTTCCACATGCCTCTTAAGTCGGCATCATCTGTCCATTGCATATTCTACAGGACACGTCAAGCAGAAATCGACATAGCTTTGACTCTAGGACCCAGTATACTCATGTCTCTTTGGGCATGTTTTATATATATGTATCTATCACTTAAGACAGCATCTTTAATATATATATATATATATATATATATATATATATATATCTATATACATACACACACACATATTATATATATATATATATATATATATATATATATATATATATATATATATATATATATACACATACTAGGGTCTCAATCTCTGCTGATTAGGTACCTGTCCACGCTGCCACAGCGCTATAAACCCATGCCGACACAATCGCCGGTCTGAGTATATACTAGAATGTGCACGCTATCTGCAGGATCCCTGAGAATAGCTAGTGCTACCTTCTGTGCAAACAGGACACCCTAGGGGAAGATTCCCAACACATCCTGGCCCTAGTGGGGAAAGGATACTGCCTGAGAATTTTTTTGTGGGAAGCTGCAGTCTCTTGTCTGGAGATTCCCGCTCTTTTTCCTCATGAGAGGAGGGAAATTTACCTCAGCTTTCTTCCCCTTAACATGTGTACCCTTGTGTCAGGGACAAATGAGTCATCAGTGATATGCAAATCATCTTTTATTACAATAATCATATATTGAATACCTTTCAGCCATCTTGGCTGTAACTTTGCATTATCGTAGTCGACACTGGAGTCAAACTCCGTGTCGATATCAGTGTTTATTATTTTGGATAGTGAGCCTTGTGAGACTCTGAAGGTCTCTGTGACACAGGGACAGACATGGGTAGATTTCCTGTCTGTTCTCTAATCTTTTGTGCAATAAATTCACCTCAGCACTTACACATATCCAAACAGGTGTCGGCGTTGTCGACGGAGACACCCTCTCACACACATATTTGCTCTATCTCCTCCTTAAGGGAGCCTTTTACCTCAGACATGTCGACATACACGTACAGACACTCCACACACACAGGGGATGCAGTTCCCCCACAAGGCCCTTTGGAGAGACAGAGAGAGTATGCCAGCACACACCCCAGCGCTATATGACCCAGGAATCACACAGTAACTTAGTGTTAACCCAGTAGCTGCTGTATATATTGTTTTTACGCCAAATTTATGTGCCCCCCCTCTCTTTTTCACCCTCTCTATCGGGCAGGGGAGAGCCTGGGGAGCTTTCTCTCAGCGGAGCTGTGGAGAGAAAATGGCGCTGGTGAGTGCTGAGGAAGAAGGCCCCGCCCCCTCAGCGGCGGGCTTCTCCCGCGATTTTGTGTAAAATTAATGGCGGGGGCTCATGCATATAACAGTGTCCAACTGTATATATGCTGCTTTTGCCAGGAGGTACTTAATTGCTGCCCAGGGCCCCCCCCCCCTGCGCCCTGCACCCTACACCCTACAGTGACCGGAGTGTGTGGGTTAGTGTGGGAGCAATGGCGCACAGCTGCAGTGCTGTGCGCTACCTCATGTAAAGACGGGAGTCTTCTGCCGCCGATTTCGATGTATTCTTGCTTCTGCCGGCTTCTGTCTTCTGGCTCTGCGAGGGGGACGGCGGCGCGGCTCCGGGAACGGACGACCAAGGTTAATATCCTGTGTTCGAACCCTCTGGAGCTAAGGTGTCCAGTAGCCTAAGAAGCGCAACCTAGCCGCAGTTAGTAGGTTTGCTTCTCTCCCCTCAGTCCCTCGTAGCAGAGAGTCTGTTGCCAGCAGAAGCTCTCTGAAAATAAAAAAACCTAACTAAAATACTTTCTTATTAGCAAGCTCAGGAGAGCCCACTAAAAGCACCCAGCTCTGGCCGGGCACAGATTCTAGCTGAGGTCTGGAGGAGGGGCATAGAGGGAGGAGCCAGTGCACACCAGTAGTACTAAATCTTTCTTAGAGTGCCCAGTCTCCTGCGGAGCCCGTCTATTCCCCATGGTCCTTACGGAGTCCCCAGCATCCACTAGGACGTTAGAGAAAAACAAACTTTTTTAAATTATATTTTAAACCCCCTTCCCAGAATAAAGTTAATATTTAACTTTATCCCCCCCCCCCCCCACCCCCACTGCTCAAAGTTTCCCCCATTGTGCATATACCCCCTCAGAGACCGCAACATCATTAGAGGGTCCGGAAGCAGCACAAAACGAGTGCAACGAACGCCGGGGGACAGCTGGTGGCATGTGATGTGACAACACCAGGTAACGGATGCCTGCCTTTGGTCACATCACATGCGACCATGCCAGGTAAATGGTTAATGTCTTTACATGGTTTGTTGCCCATGTATCATTAAATGTTTAGAGTTAAGCACAACCAGGGAGAGGTTAGGGTTAGGCACTATGGGAGGAGGTTAGGGTTAGGCTGTGGGAAGT
Source organism: Pseudophryne corroboree (assembly GCF_028390025.1). Taxonomy (NCBI): domain Eukaryota; kingdom Metazoa; phylum Chordata; class Amphibia; order Anura; family Myobatrachidae; genus Pseudophryne; species Pseudophryne corroboree. Next base: position 324,872,959 of record NC_086445.1, on the reverse strand, counting down.
GAGGGTTAGGGGGTAGGGGAGAGGGGGTAGCATACTTAACTCTCCCCTGTTTGAGTTTTAAAGATCAGGATACCGGCATCGGTACTGTGACTGCCGGCATCCCGTCCGCCGGTCACACATACGGAACCTCACCATGTTAATATGCTGTCTACATTGTTTTGAGATCAGATCAACATGTGAATGGAGGTTAGCTTTTCTGTAAAGAAAAACTATTTCTATAGCTACATTGATTTCTAATAGAACAATCCATTTTTAAAAAGGAAATGATACCATTCTTAAAACCATGATTTACATTTAGTTAAATAAGTGGGAGCAGGGAGGTGTTCAGCAGAGATACGTATTCTGTACAAATTTGTATTAATTAGTGTAATAGGAATCTGCTATTGTGACCAGTCCAGCATGGAAAGATACTAGAAATATGCAGCTACAAAACACTATATTTAATTGCGTGCCAAAAATGAAATATTGAACAAAGGATCAAAAAGCATTTAAAGTTACCAAAATACATTTCAGTGTAACTTGCCTTTAAATGACAGTATTAAACTCCCCATAACAATTAAATAACAGAAAAGTAAAGTAAAAAATGTTGCTTATGTACAAGAATTAAAAGATTACTGAAAAGCCTCCACTCATCCTACTTGTTAATACAAAACACGCCATACAGACTTGTAATAAAACTTTCGAGCACCAGAATGCTGAATGAAGTTAATTGCTCATTAGTAGAACCAGTTACAAAACATCAGTTTGTATTCAGATTCATCAATGGTTCTCAAACGCGGTCCTCAAGGTACCCCAACGGTGCAGGATTTAAGTTTTTCCTTTCTAGTCCATAGGTGACTTAATTAGCACCTCAGTAAATTTGATTTAACCATTTGTGTGGAGCCATGGATAGACCTAAAATCTGGGCCGTTGAGGTGCCTTGAGGACCACATTTGAGAACCTCTGTTTAATCCAAAAATGTCCTCACAATTAGAAGTATTTTTCATTTACACTTGTGTCTTTTAAATAAAAGAAAATATTTCAAAATTGATAAAATATTAACTACATAAAACTGGCCTGTCAGTAACTGCCCTGTCCTTACCACCTCACAAAAGTACATTTCATTTGACTGTATGGCACGCTCGCCATAAACAATAATAATAATAAAAACAATATTATCTACAGTTTATGCATGTGATTTGATTTTTATGACAAAACACAAACTAGCATTATTACTGTATATATGTGTATATAAACTCAGTAGATACTGTATTGAAATAACACCTAATACTGGGAAGGACTCCCATCTACCCCCAGAATAGTCTGAATTCTTTGTAGCAAGGATTCAACAAGTTGTTGCAAATATTTCTTAAAGATTTCAGTCCATGCTGACATGATGGCTGCACATGCTGCTGCAGATCTGTCAGCTGCAATTCTCCCTATCCAACACATGCCAGAGGTGCTCTATTGGACTTAGATCTGGTGACCGTGGAGGGTATTGCAGAACACTGAACTTATTTGACACGTGGAATCCCCTTGAGATGATGTGCTTTGTGACATGGGGTGTTATCCTGCTGGTAGCAACCATAGGTAGATGGATAATAGACTGTTGCCTGAAGGGATGCACATAGTCAGCAACTATACACATCTGCAGCAGTTACAGTATATGATGCTAAATTGTCATTACGGAGCCAATTGTGGGCAAAGCAGACATTCCTTACCATCAGGCCTAAACCAGCTTGAACTGCTGGCACAAGGCAGGGTGGATCCTTCATGGGGCGGGATGTAATGAAGTCCAAGTTCAGCGGCCATGCGGGATACCAGCCGAACTCTGACTTTTCTTTTAAAGGGGCAATCATTTACAAGGCATGGTTTAGCCTTCATTACATCCGGCCCCTATAGTGCAGGGTTTGGTTAACCTGTGGTTCTCCAGCTGTTGTGAAACTATGCATGCCCTTCTACAGATATAGCAATCCCTAGTCGCGAAACTGTGGCAGTGCATACTGGGACCTGTAGTTTCACAACGGGAGAGCCACAGGTTGCAAGGCCTGATGTCATTTATGGAAAATTCTGACTTATCATCTCAGCAGACATTGAGATTAGTAATACCAGGCAAAGATGTCCAGTGCTCAATAATTCCTCTTTTGGTTAGCATGTGCCAAATGTAGCCAGAGTTCCCAGTTCTTAATAGACAAGAGTGGAAACCTGTGTGTTCTCTCTGCTGTAGCCCAGCAGTTCCAGTATTTCCTGTCTGCCTGAACCAGTTGGGTCATTCTCTAAATTAGCAAAGAGTATTTCACACAAAACTGTGGCTCAGCTAACATTATCAATAGTACCCTTAAAATGATTCATTTCCTTTTGTTTTTCTGTTTTTTTAATGTTACCATCAGACATATCACATTGTGGCATTACCCATATAGTAAGGCTTCAATACCTGAGAATGCTCATTTCTCCATTAAGCTGTACTATCAGTCATTGTTTTATGTATGCACAGATGTTATTTTGTCAACAGCAAGAAAGAGACCAGAGATTACAATTTTGGCTCCTCAAAATATGAAGATGCAAAAGAGAGCGACACACAGAAAGCAGTGTCACATTCTACAGCATGGTTAGACAAGGATCTGTAAAATGGAAAAATAAAACCGCTAATGCCTCTGCTCTTCATCCCTCTTCCCAGCATGCAGTGCACTTTGTAAATGACTTCCAGGGAGTAATAAATAATATGGCGTCAATACACATTTACTTTGTACATAAAAGATCCGTTTAAACTTTGAACAGGCAAAATAATAATAATAATAATCAGTTTCACCTTAATGCCCCTCACACTGGTGACTGAGAAATAATCATGGAAGTTTTCCCTTACTGCTGCTTGTTCTTATGTGCATCTAGTTAGTTCTTAGTGGTAAAGTTAAGTGATTATGTATGCTCAGGGAGATAACAGCCCTGTAATAAAGCTTTGCATGTTTACAGTGCACTGGAATCTACACCCTGCTTTGTGGAAGAAACAATCTGTGTTACAGACAATAGAGGAGGACAAAGTACTGTGTCACTCACTGGCAGCCACTATTAGAATACTCAAATTTTTAACAGGACAGTCCATTTATGAGTGTATGAGTTAGACTTTAGAAGGGAATGGACAGAGGGAACATCTTATTTAAAAAAAAAAGCAGCAAGCTACAGTACTGTTCTCCCATACACATGCTGCATGTGCACCAATGGTAAGTTCACCACTGGCAACTCATTTCTAAACCACATTAAAAGTCCATGTACACCTACACCTATGCCTCAAATTATTGGTTTTACTTGCAAATTACACATTCACAATTATGTTCCAATAAGACCCCGCTAATACAACTAACTGCTAAAACATGCAACCAAAATCCTTACATGCATAAAAAAAACAACCACCTACAGTGTATCAGTGGTATGTGTGTAATCAGCCAATCATTAGCAGCTAGCTAAAATTGGAGACAACCGCCAAAATTGTGTATTTGTACATGCCCTTGGCCATTAACAAATAAAACGGCTTCAATAAACTTTTATGAATCTGTGTGGCGGTCTGCATGTGTTCCCAACTGCACAAACATGCCTTATATTAGTGTTGAGACGTAATTTTGGACGCATTACACGGTGTTTATGATTATGCAGGTGATTGAAGAGGTTACACAGCAAAAAATACGAATCACCATTCAAGAGAAACTGGTCCAGATATTTTTGGAACCCAGAAGGACGACATTGCTTTTAAATTTTCCTACATGATTTTTGGATTGATGACAGCAGAGTCAATTATCTGTGAACGGGGACTGAACTTGTGTCACTGGTAGAGCATGACGGAGTGGATTTTACTAGTGCCATAAATAGCACCAAATTCAATGTGGTTGATATGTTATGTATACACTAACACATAACATTACATGATATTTGACCAGTACTGAAATAGCCTTAAAAAATGGGTCTGCATATACTGTATGTCCCTCCTTTACCTATAAAGTGTTCTAATGCTGTGGTAAATAAATATTTTTTTTATTTAAAATATACTTCAAGAACGGAGTATATATTTCTCTAATTGTAATACATATCCTTGTGCTTCATTATTTACTCTCAGTATATAGTACAACATGTTTATAGATAAACAATGATAAATGACGAACAGGACTTTATACGCTAAAGAGTTGTCCTTTTCTTAGCAACACTTAAATCAGAGAAAAAATACAATTACTCTTCCCTATGTTACTATCAACTGCCTGAAAATGAAAATGTAATAGTAATAGATGTCAATATTGCTGTCCGTGGTACCAATTTGTTGGTAAAGTGGGATCTGTAACAATGAAATGTATAAACCTCATACACACATGTGGAGTTCTGGCTTCTATCTTGGTATGACTGTCTAGATCCCAGCAAGGTCCACTGCAGCTTGTTAGTACGATCACAGGCTTAAAAGCTGTCATCTCACAACATGATATTTTCCCATGCCTCAATATTGAGTAAATCGCTATCAGAGATCAACTTTCAATTCAGCCCACACACATTGCCATCCAGTTCTGACTGCTTATTCTGTGATAGTACTAATGTGTTGGCTGCACAACACATTTCTACCAATCCTTCACTCCCTTGCAACCAATCCAACCAGAGCCGTAATCCTGCTTCAACACTGTTCAGGATAGAGACCCTGCTGTCCTGCATCCCTGTCTCTTCTCCTGCCCCTCCCACAATCTCATTTACCACGGGCTGTCAACAAACATCCCCGTCCTCCGCTCACTTGCAGGCAACCTACAGTGTACCCAGTACCAACTCCACCTAGAAACAATGAAAACCTGTTCAACGGACATAGAATACATACAAGGTTAATACACTATAATACAACATATTTTGGGTGAGGAAAGAAGTCCAGCAGGCTAAAAACCTAAATTTAAGGCACCTCTATTTCATCACATACAACACACTGTAATATCACCCAACATCAGCTACTACTTAATAAACAAATAATAAAAATGAAGGCTGCATGTAATGCTCTCCAGAGCCCTGGCTGTCATAACCCGGATCCATCCCACCTCTTCCTTGAGGGCCCTTTGAAGGAGGAGGTGCTCAGATGCTGATAGCCAGATCTTGACTTAATATCTGAAGTAACATATCAAGGATCTTAATAAAAATGCAGTAGATACTAACTAATTAGTAGATATTACACACCTTTATACTGCCCTGTTTTGGAAGGCAATCATCTATTCAACACAATACCTTTGTAATAACATTACACTCAGAGCCAGCTGCACGGCATGTGTAAAATATAGCTCCAAAGTATTGAGCTTCTAAGGTCTCTTAACGCAGAGCCGTCCCTTATGTAATGTCTTCTACCATTGCAGTACCCAAGTGTACATACACACAAACATGCCTCACTTCCATCACAAGTTACAGCACTTACTCTGACTATATATACACACATACAACTATTATCCCATTACCCCCCCCCCCCCCCCCCTCCCTATCATGTACTGTGACAGTTGTACCGGTCCTTTCCCAACACCATGATGGGGAACTTTTGTATAGCACCAGTTAAATCAACCAGAAAAATAGGTTACAGGTTCAGATATATCAAAACCATTGGAAGAATTAAGGAATGTGCTAATGCTAATAATTAGTAAAAAGAAATGAGGGTGTGACAATTATGGATGTGGATGCCAATGTCATGATTCACTTTCAGATTTAACCGTAAAACAATGACAAAACATTTCCTTCACAACTAGAGGTGTACTGTTAAATGCACTAAGGCAGTGGTTCCCAAACTTTTCTGTGTCACAACGCCTGGGAGCATCAGATTTTTTTTCCATGTTACCCGTAGGCCAAAAGTTTCTTATTGAGAAATTTAGAAAGAAATATTAAATTAAGTAGATTGGGGCAGATTCAAATGGCTTTGTTTTTTCGTGGCCACCACCAGAAGGCGCCCAACAGCAGCAATTGCATTTTTCTGCAGCCTCCTGAGGTGCGAGAGAAAAATGTGTCCAAACCCCGCACTTTGGGCTTTCAAACTAGGAGTTGGGGCTGGATTAGCTGTTTTACGTGGCTAAACACTGTCTGTTTGGGCGCAGCATGTGCAATATGCATGGGCGCCCAAACAACAAATGAATAGTGACAATTGTTTGGGTGTCTAAACGTCCTGTTTAGACAAGATTTTTAGACGGACAAAACAATAGAATTCCCCCCCATTAGGTGTGAATATATGTCATACTTAGGGTCAGTTATGTGGTGAGGGACATGATTTGCTTCTATTTGTCCTGAAAACTTCATCCTTCATCAAACAAGCTTCAGCCTGAATATCAACAAACAGTTAAAAAAAAATATGAAAACATTACTAAAATGCAACAGTCTCCCTGCTGTTTAGAGAAATGTCAAAAATAAACGGTCTGTACTGGCCATATTTTACACCTGAAACAAATTAAGAGGAGTACCAAAATACTGCACTATTTCTGACATTTCACATTAAAATACACTAAAAAGTTATCACAACTATGGATGTGCGAACTAAAAGCTGTGATATCTCCCTCTGCAATCCATGTTAACTAATTTCAAATTAGCAAGATTTCACAGCCCTGAGTTTTTGCGTCAGAAAAAGTCACATGACCTTGCTATTGTCTATTTGAATCTGTCTTTTTGTTTTTTGTTTTTTTTTAAAAAGGGGGGGAGATTTGTTTATTAAATCTTTTAGAGTGTGTACATACGGTATAGATACAGTAAACAACAGAATCAAATCTGGAAATAGCAGAGACTAGCATATTGGCAAAAGAAAATCAGCATGTTGACCAGTGTCAAAGTCAAATTGCATATTTCGATATTTAGAATACACTATGGCATTTACTAATGGATGCGTCAAATACACATTGCGGTAGAAGACGCATTTGTTAATAAATATCATACTGTAACACATAGCAAATATTTCTTACTTACAGATAATATACACATAGGCACCATCTACCCAACACACCATTTATATATATTGTAACACATGTGTATCTGTGACAATTGCGCAATAACGTTTATAGACCCACATATTATCTCCCCATGTCTGGTATCAAAATGATCGCCAGTTCATTAGCTAAAATCTGGTAGTAGCGAAGAGACGGTAGCATGTGACCTTCGCAAGATATTAGCAAGTATCAGATATGTGAAGATAATATGAATAAGTAATTAGGTATACAGAAACTAGTTGTCTAGTGAAACTCTGAGAACAGAAACAGTCGCATTCCTGAAGACAATACCTTTGAAAGGGACTGATGGACTATGAAAATTTGAAACTGTGTACTTTACGGACCAATTGTAGCAGTGCTTCCCCCACTGCACGGTGGTGGTTGGAAGTCCTGTATAAATATCGGACAAGCCACAGTAAGCATTAGATCTCCTATCTCAAATCATCGCGGTTATCTGCTGACGACTGTGGCCTAGATCCAGGGGGTGCCTGCGTATGTATTTGGCCTGTTACCTGTAAATCCTTATTGGTGTCATACTGTACTTGCATTTCTCTGCATATTTGTGTTTATTGTTTGATCACTTGTTACTGCATTCTGTATCTGTTATCCCCTTTTATCCTTATTAAATGTTTTGCAGGTTGGAGAGCTGTACACTTGTAACATGTTCATTTAAGGTATAGTGGCGCACTTCTCCTCATCAGAGTTGCATCTGGTTACATTAACAATTGCACTGGTTTTTAAATATTGTCAACTTTTACACCAGAGAATGGTCAACTTTGGCAGTATCAAAGAGAAGAAACAAGAAAGTAGCATAGAGAATAAAGGATATGCGGGAGGAGCAGAGGAGGGGCGCTGCAAGTCTGCATATATCGTTATAAATTAAAATGAAACTATATAGTTGTAAAGGGAGGTTTGAGCTGAAAGTAGGTGGTCCTTGGGGTCCATATTTTTATTACATTATCTGGGGCGTCATGCAGTACTGAATTGAGCCTCTCCTTTCTGTAAGTGGACCATATCACATTGATTGTGGCCGATAAGGTGGGGGTGTGGACAATTTCCTTCATGATGCAATATGACATTAACCTGAACACAGCATGTGTTTGATAAGTTTCTGAAGGGTGCGTGGGAGAGGAGGAATAGGGGGAGACCTCAATGAGTAAAAAATGGAAGAATGGCATTTGTACTACAGATTTAATTAAGCCATAAACATTTGACCAGAAAGGTTGGATACAGGTACAGGACCAACAGATATTTAACAGGGTCCCCAGCTGGCCGTAGTTACACCAGCAGAGTTCTGTAGTGGTAGGGAATAATTGCACAGAGATGGGTAGGAACTAAATACCAGCAAAAGTAGTTTATAAGAGTTCTCTTACACACAAACTGAAATAGAGCTTTGATGACTTCCAGGCTCATATTGGACCACTAATATGGGTGCAGAGTCTCTCCTACATTGTGATCCCAGGCTAACTCGTATGTCTCTTTTTGCAACAGTTTATAAGAGGAGCAATTGATAAATAGTAGAGATAAGGCCTTCAGGGGACTGAGAGTATTTACACTGAGATTCGATCAGTGAGCTCAAAGTGGGATGGGAAGGGGGAAAGAGCTCTTCAGGAGAGAATGGTAAGAATGGCATATTTGTATGAATTGGTAAAATGGGATGCGGTTAAGTTACTGGTTGCCGGAATTCCAGCAGTCGGAATACAGATGCCGGAATTACGACACCCGTCAGAATGCTGACGCCGTAATCACGACACCCGTCAGAATGCCGATCTGGAATCCCGACTGTAAGTATAGCGAGCAAATTAGGGCCGGGGGGCTTAAGCAATGCTGCCGGTAGGTGGCCTTAGGGTTAGGCAACACCGGAGGTTAGGTGTAGGCATTAAAGAGGGAGGGTTAGGTTTAGGCACCTCCGGGGGGAAGGTTAGGGTTAGGCACTAAGAGGGATGGTTAGTGTTAGGCTGCAGGAAGTGGTTAGGGGATAGCATACTTGCCTCTCCCCTGTCAGGATTTTCAACCTCGGGATGCCGGAGTCGGTTTTGTGACCGCCGGCATCCCGTCCGCTGGTCAAACATACTCAAGTCTGTAAAGCAACTTATGAGTTAGAGAGTAACGAGTTTATAAGGTAGCAAAATCAGGAATGGTGCGCAATGATGCAATATCTAGGGGATAACAAGGAATCTAGTACATAAGTCCCAAAATGGAGAGGGTAAATTGGATAGTTGGCAGGGTATATGGTGACAGGGCAAGTGGAGGGGGTGCACCAGGGGGGGCTGGAAGGTGAGTAAACGGATAAATGTCTGCCTCTATTTAAGTCCTATCCTGTGTCCGGGGGCTGGGGGGTGCCATTAAAGCAAGGAGTACAGCACTACAATTTTGAATAAGGTCTGGTATACAGATCCCCTCAGAGGTATGGTGCTTGTGGGATCTGGGTTTTTTACCGCCCAAATAAACTTGGAGGTTTCGCCCTATACATGCTGTCATGTTTTTCTGGGGGTATGTATTGGGAGCGTCTGCAACAGATAGAACAAAAACATTTTCAACGCTGCCATGCAGCTAAACAAGGATATGGCCAGTTTATTCTAAGCTGACAGATCTGAAGAATGGTGACTAACAGCCTCAGAAAGGTAGCGGAACGTAAGTCTGAGAATGATTTAGTAATGCAACTCCTAGGTATTTCATATTATGGGGTTGACACCTAAACGGTTAAGTGGTTTAAAGAAAGGAAAGGTATTCTGAGGAGATGTTGAGCTCCAATATTTCAGACTTGTCGACATTAACTTTGTTTTGGACGTCAAATTTATCAATCAAATTAGGAAGTTAGGGGTATTTTTACTAAAGGTCGATCTCAGATCACTATTAATCGATGCTGGGCTTCACGAGTAAAATACACATTTACTAACATTAGAACCCTGGAAACCCAACATCAATTATGATTGATCTGAAATTGCACAAAATCGACCTTTAGTAATTAAACCTCTTAGGGGGGAATTCAATTATTTGAAGAGTTGGTTGGGTGTGTTTTTTCCGGTCTATTAGATAGGAAAAAAACAGACACCCATCTCACTTTTCAAACAACTGAATACCCCCCTTAGAGTCAGGGTGTGGTCAGAGACCCCAGCCCATGATGCTAAAATGGCTGCCGCAAAACTGAAAGAGGTTCACACTCGTGCTAAGGTGCCATTTGTTAAATGGCCTTATAGGCGCTAGGTGCCAATTTAAATGTAATGCCAGCACTACCACTATGTAAAAAAAAAAAGTGAACTTTAATGTTTTCAGATGTTGTAGCCCCAGACCCTCTCTACCGCAGCCGCAGGGATGCATGAAGGAGCCACTGGTCCCAGGATGCAGGGTTATGTGCCGACTACTGGGGTCTGGGAGCTTAGCGGGCTAACCTGTGTTTGAAGAGTCAATGGAGACAGGAAGCCTAGTTCCAGCTATCCCAGCAATGTAAGGGAACAGCAGCTGAGTCCCAGGCTGCAGGTGGTGTACGGAAAAGTAGTATGAATAAAAATATATAACGTTAAAAATTAACTTTAAAAATAAGAATTTACTTACCGATAATTCTATTTCTCGGAGTCCGTAGTGGATGCTGGGGTTCCTGAAAGGACCATGGGGAATAGCGGCTCCGCAGGAGACAGGGCACAAAAAGTAAAGCTTTAGGATCAGGTGGTGTGCACTGGCTCCTCCCCCTATGACCCTCCTCCAAGCCAGTTAGGTACTGTGCCCGGACGAGTGTACACAATAAGGGAGGAATTTTGAATCCCGGGTAAGACTCATACCAGCCACACCAATCACACCGTACAACTTGTGATCTAAACCCAGTTAACAGTATGATAACAGCGGAGCCTCTGAAAAGATGGCTCACAACAATAATAACCCGATTTTTGTAACTATGTACAAGTATTGCAGATAATCCGCACTTGGGATGGGCGCCCAGCATCCACTACGGACTCCGAGAAATAGAATTATCGGTAAGTAAATTCTTATTTTCTCTATCGTCCTAGTGGATGCTGGGGTTCCTGAAAGGACCATGGGGATTATACCAAAGCTCCCAAACGGGCGGGAGAGTGCGGATGACTCTGCAGCACCGAATGAGAGAACTCCAGGTCCTCTTTTGCCAGGATATCAAATTTGTAGAATTTTACAAACGTGTTCTCCCCTGACCACGTAGCTGCTCGGCAGAGTTGTAATGCCGAGACCTCTCGGGCAGCCGCCCAAGATGAGCCCACCTTCCTTGTGGAATGGGCCTTAACCGATTTAGACTGTGGCAGGCCTGCCTCAGAATGTGCAAGTTGAATTGTGTTACAAATCCAACGAGCAATCGACTGCTTAGAAGCAGGCGCACCCAACTTGTTGGGTGCATACAGTATAAACAGCGAGTCAGATTTTCTGACTCCAGCTGTCCTGAAACATATTTTCAGGGCCCTGACAACTTCTAGCAACTTGGAGTCCTCCAAGTCCCTAGTAGGTGCAAGGCACCACAATAAACTGGTTCAGGTGAAACACTGACACCACCTTAGGGAGAGAACTGGGGACGAGTCCGCAGCTCTGCCCTGTCCGAATGGACAAACAGATATGGGCTTTTTTGAGAAAAAACCACCAATTTGACACTCGCCTGGTCCAGGCCAGGGCCAAGAGCATGGTCACTTTTTATGTGAGATGCTTCAAATCCACATATTTGACTGGTTTTAAACCAATGTGATTTGAGGAATCCCAGAACTACGTTGAGATCCCACAGTGCCACTGGAGGCACAAAAAAGGGGTTTGTATATGCAATACTCCCTTGACAAACTTCTGGACTTCAGGAACTGAAGCCAATTCTTTCTGGAAGAAAATTTACAGGGCCGAATTTGAACCTTAATGGACCCCAATTTGAGGCCCATAGACACTCCTGTTTGCAGGAAATGCAGGAAACGACCGAGTTGAAATTTCTTTGTGGGGCCTTCCTGGCCTCACACCACGCAACATATTTTCGCCACACGTGGTGATAATGTTGTGCGGTCACCTCCTTTCTGGCTTTGACCAGGGTAGGAATGACCTCTTCCGGAATGCCTTTTTTCCCTTAGGATCCGGCTTTCCATCGCCATGCCGACAAACGCAGCTGCGGTAAGTCTTGGAACAGACATGGTACTTGCTGAAGCAAGTCCCTTCTTAGCGGCAGAGGCCATAAGACCTCTGTAAGCATCTCTTGAAGTTCCGGGTACCAAGTCCTTCTTGGCCAATCCGGAGCCATGAGTATAGTTCTTACTCCTCTACGTCTTATAATTCTCAGCACCTTAGGTATGAGAAGCAGAGGAGGGAACACATACACCGACTGGTACACCCACGGTGTTACCAGAACGTCCACATCTATTGCCTGAGGGTCTCTTGACCTGGCGCAATACCTGTCCCGTTTTTTGTTCAGACGGGACGCCATCATGTCCACCTTTGGTATTTCCCAACGGTTTACAATCATGTGGAAAAAAAAAAAACTTCTCAATGAAGTTTCCACTCTCCCGGGTGGAGGTCGTGCTGAGGAAGTCTGCTTCCCAGTTTCCATTCCCGGGATGAAAAACTGCTGACAGTGTTATCACATGATTTTCCGCCCAGCGAAAAGTCCTTGCAGTTTCTGCCATTGCCCTCCTGCTTCTTGTGTCGCCCTGTCTGTTTACGTGGGCGACTGCCGTGATGTTTTTCCCACTGGATCAATACCGGCTGACCTTGAAGCAGAGGTCTTGCTAAGCTTAGAGCATTATAAATTTACCCTTAGCTCCAGTATATTTATGTGGAGAAAAGTCTCCATACTTGATCACACTCCCTGGAAATTTTTCCCTTGTGTGACTGCTCCCCAGCCTCTCAGGCTGGGCTCCGTGGTTACCAGCATCCAATCCTGAATGCCGAATCTGCGGCCCTCTAGAAGATGAGCACTCTATAACCACCACAGGAGAGACACCCTTGTCCTTGGATATTGGGTTATCCGCTGATGCATCTGAAGATGCGATCCGGACCATTTGTCCAGCAGATCCCACTGAAAAGTTCTTACGTGAAATCTGCCGAATGGAATTGCTTCGTAGGAAGCCACCATTTTTACCAGGACCCTTGTGCAATGATGCACTGTTTTTAGGAGGTTCCTGACTTGCTCGGATAACTCCCTGGCTTTCTCTTCCGGGAGAAACACCTTTTTCTGGACTGTGTCCAGAATCATCCCTAGGCACAGCAGACGTGTCGTCGGGATCAGCTGCGATTTTGGAATATTTAGAATCCACCCGTGCTGATTGTAGCAGTATCCGAGATAGTGCTACTCCGACCTCCAACTGTTCCCTGGACTATGCCCCTATCAGGAGATCGTCCAAGTAAGGGATAATTAAGACGCCTTTTCTTCGAAGAAGAATCATCAATTCGGCCATTACCTTGGTAAAGACCCCGGGGTGCCGTGGACAATCCAAACGGCAGCGTCTGAAACTGATAGTGACAGTTCTGCACCACGAACCTGAGGTACCCTTAGTGAGAAGGGCAAATTTGGGACATAGAGGTAAGCATCCCTGATGTCCCGGGACACTATATAGTCCCCTTCTTCCTGGTTCGTTATCACTGCTCTGAGTGACTTCATCTTAATTTGAACCTTTGTAAGTGTTCAAAAAAAATTTTTTAGAATAAGTCTCACCTAGCCTTCTGGCTTCAGTACCACAATATAGTGTGGAATAATACCCCTTTTCTGTAGTAGGAGGGGTAATTTAATTATCACCTGCTGGGAATACAGCTTGTGAATTTTTTCCCATACTACCTCCTTGTCGGAGGGAGACTTGGTAAAGCAGACTTCAGGAGCCTGCGAAGGGGAAACGTCTCGACATTCCCATCTGTACCCCCGGAATACTACTTGTAGGATCCAGGGGTCCTGTACGGTCTCAGCGCCATGCTGAGAACTTGTCAGACGCGGTGGAACGCTTCTGTTCCTGGGAATGGGCTGCCTGCTGCAGTCTTCTTCCCTTTCCTCTATCCCTGGGCAGATATGATCTTATAGGGACGAGAGGACTGAGGCTGAAAAGACGGTGTCTTTTTCTGCAGAGATGTGACTTAGGGTAAAAAACGGTGGATTTTCCAGCAGTTGCCGTGACCACCAGGTCCGATGGACCGACCCCAAACAAGTCCTCTTCCTTTATACGGCCATACTGTGCCGTTTGGAATCTGCATCACCTGACCACTGTCGTGTCCATAACATCTTCTGGCAGTTATGGACATCGCGTTTATTCATGATGCCAGAGTGCAAATATCCCTCTGTGCATCTCGCATATATAGAAATGCATCCTTTAAATGCTCTATAGTCAATAAAATACTGTCCCTGTCAAGGGTATCAATATTTTTAGTCAGGGAATCCGACCAAGCCACCCTAGCTCTGCACATCCAGGCTGAGGCGATCGCTGGCCGCAGTATAACACCAGTATGTGTGTATATACTTTTTATTATATTTTCCAGCCTTGTCAGCTGGTCCTTGAGGACGGCCCTATCTATAGACGGTACCGCCACTTGTTTTGATAAGCGTGTGAGCGCCTTATCCACCTTAAGGGGTGTTTCCCAACGCGCCCTAACTTCTGGCGGGAAAGGGTATACCGCCCATAATTTTCTATCGGGGGGAACCCACGCATCATCACACACTTTATTTAATTTATCTGATTCAGGAAAAACTATGGTAGTTTTTTCACATCCCACATAATACCCTCTTTTGTGGTACTTGTAGTATCAGAAAAACGTAACACCTCCTTCATTGCCTTTAACGTGTGGCCCTAATAAGGAATACGTTTGTTTATTCACCGTCGACACTGGATTCAGTGTCCCTGTCTGTGTCTGTGTCGACCGACTAAAGTAAACGGGCGTTTTAAAACCCTTGACGGTGTTTTTGAGACGTCTGGACCGTACTAATTGTTTGTCGGCCGTCTCATGTCGTCAACCGACCTTGCAGCGTGTTGACATTATCACGTAATTTCCTAAATAAGCCATCCATTCCGGTGTCGACTCCCTAGAGAGTGACATCACCATTACAGGCAATTGCTCCGCCTCCTCACCAACATCGTCCTCCTACCTGTCGACACACACGTACCGACACACAGCACACACACAGGGAATGCTCTGATAGAGGACAGGACCCACTAGCCCTTTGGAGAGACAGAGGGAGAGTTTGCCAGCACACACCAAAAACGCTATAATTATATAGGGACAACCTTATATAAGTGTTTTCCCTTATAGCATCTTAATATATATATAAGCATATCGCCAAATTAGTGCCCCCCCTCTCTGTTTTAACCCTGTTTCTGTAGTGCAGTGCAGGGGAGAGCCTGGGAGCCTTCCCTCCAGCCTTTCTGTGAGGGAAAATGGCGCTGTGTGCTGAGGAGATAGGCCCCGCCCCTTTTTCGGCGGCCTCGTCTCCCGCTCTTAACGGATTCTGGCAGGGGTTAAATATCTCCATATAGCCTCCGGAGGCTATATGTGAGGTATTTTTAGCCAAAATAGGTATTCATTTGCCTCCCAGGGCGCCCCCCTCCCAGCGCCCTGCACCCTCAGTGACTGCCGTGTGAAGTGTGCTGAGAGGAAAATGGCGCACAGCTGCAGTGCTGTGCGCTACCTTTAGAAGACTGAGGAGTCTTCTGCCGCCGATTCTGGACCTCTTCTTACTTCAGCATCTGCAAGGGGGCCGGCGGCAAGGCTCCGGTGACCATCCAGGCTGTACCTGTGATCGTCCCTCTGGAGCTGATGTCCAGTAGCCAAGAAGCCAATCCATCCTGCACGCAGGTGAGTTCACTTCTTCTCCCCTAAGTCCCTCGTTGCAGTGATCCTGTTGCCAGCAGGACTCACTGTAAAATAAAAAACCTAAGCTAAACTTTCCTAAGCAGCTCTTTAGGAGAGCCACCTAGATTGCACCCTTCTCGGCCGGGCACAAAAATCTAACTGGCTTGGAGGAGGGTCATAGGGGGAGGAGCCAGTGCACACCACCTGATCCTAAAGCTTTACTTTTTGTGCCCTGTCTCCTGCGGAGCCGCTATTCCCCATGGTCCTTTCAGGAACCCCAGCATCCACTAGGACGATAGAGAAAATATAGTCCAAAATATATAGGCAGCACTGAGCCAGGAAAGCAGTTCCTGAGCTGCAGTGCTGCGGTATGTAAAGCCTGGTGCCGAACATGTGTATAATGTATTTAAAATGTGAACGTATTTAAAAAGAAACTGCACTTGCTCTTTCCCTGGTGGTCTTGTGGAAATCTGGAGCCCTGCGTGGACTGCTAGTTTCCCCAGACCCTGCCAGGGGACCGGAGAAACTTGTCCTATAGCCTCCTCTATGAAAGTGGCATGAGGAGGTAGGGAGAAAGCTGGCTAACACAGCCAGCTAATTGTTTCCCTGGATCCTAAAAGGGTTTCCCCTATGTGGCCAGGAAATCCTGCCAGGGGATCTTGTCTGCCCATCTTGGAGCTCGGATCAGGCTAGAGATGGTGAGCTGGATATCTTAGCAGATTCCTGGAAGTTTGTATTTGAGAGAACTTTTCCCCTACTCCAAGCATGGCAGCATCTGGGCAGTTGCTAACACCCCAGGTGGACTTCGGCACAGGAAAAAAATCACTCCCCATTTTCCATAGACACATGCACTTAACTTGATTGGGTAAAAGCCACAAGGTGGAACTACCCCCTGTAGTACTGTATTTTGGATTAGGATAAAAAGGAGGCCTGCGGGCCTGTATTGTATATATACCTGCTGTGACATCAATAAGAGTGTACTGCTGTGAACACCTCTACAGCAAGAAACATCTTGCCTTCAAGACAACTGCGACAAATGCAATCCCATTCTCCAACTGTTCTGGGTTGAATCCAGCATCTCCAAGCTCTGCCCTCTAACAGCTACCGTGCAGAGCCTGGTCCTTGGCGAGAGACCACTGGGAATCAGACAACACTAATTAGGAGACTGTGTGTCAGCAGTGTGTGTCTATGCATACACAGCAGGAAGCAATTCCGGGTACTAGTGGTAGGACTTGGTGGTAGCAGCAAAAATAGGGATAATATGCTAGTGCATGCACTAACAGCATCACACCTGGTCCTTAAGTCAGAAAATGCAGTTTACCGCAACTAAACCCTGGGTCGTTCGCCGCGGTAAACTGCGTCTCCCAATTTAAGTGCAGGGAGTAACATGGACAATTGAATAGTTGCGGACACTCATTCCCAGAGTTAAGTAACATCGCATCACTTGAATTCCCTCCGAAGACAGAATTTTTGGTCTGTTTTGCTTCATTGCTGATTTTCATGTGCTTGTGCATAGCAGATTGTATATAGCATAGAGAGTACTGCTTTTGAATATAGTAAAATCCTCTGCACAGTTTCCAGGTGCCTTTTACGATTTACGTAAATTAGTATAAATGTGAAAACCACATTATCAATTTGTATTTCCAGTTGCAAAGTTGCTTTAGTAACAACAAAAACAACACAGGCTCTTGCATAAATTTGTTGTTTATATTCTCAGTGGTTAGAAACACTGGTTGTGGTACCATAACCAGTTATACTGAGAATAGACTTGTGCAATATTGCCATAATAGATTTTTTTCAGTTCTAAAGGGGCATACACACTAGACGATTTAAGTTAATGATACGCGGGTCGTCATTGTTTATCAACTGAACATGCAGTGCAATTTAGGCTATATCATTCATGGCTGCATGCTCAGGGATAGGAGGGGTGACGTCACTAAATGATAGTGATCACTATATCTTTCAGTGTGTATGCACTTTATCTTTCATTCTGCAGCTGGGGAAATTTTAAGGTAAATCTTTGGCAGGGTGCAAACCTGGTGATGTACGCCCGATATATCATTCGATCCGGCAGATTGGACGATATATCGTTCACATTGTCCGGTGTGTATTCACTGTATCGATAACAATGCGCGCTCCCACGGGATGTGAGTGCATGATGTCACTGACGAGAAGCAAACAATATTGTTCAGTGTGTATGAACGATATCGGGACACACACACACATTGCACAATGTCGTACCCAGCCTTTTATCTTTATTGGGTCAAAATCGTCTAGTGTGTACCTGCCGTTAGTGTTATTAATTCCTCAGATCCTTCGGGATGGATCCCCTTCAATCCATGTAGGCATCCAGGTACTTGGAGAAGAAAAGAAAACCTACACAACTGCACTTAACATGCTAAGGATTCTGCCCTAGAAGGCAGGTGAAAAGTTACAGAAAATCATCACACAAAAATGAATGCTCTTATTGGTCAGCGTGTGGGAACGACTCTGCTCTGACCAATTGGATGATTCTCATTTATTAATAAGGATTGATCAATGTGACCATGTTTAAGTGATGTGTATGTGTGGGTTTTTTTCTTTTTTTGACTAGTACCAGAATGCCTACATCGAAATATACCCATCCTTAAGATGCAGGTTCAAATCACTGTTGGCTTTACTTGACCATAAGACTTCTCTTTACGCTGATGATGTGATACTGACCCTGACTAATCCCCATATGACCGAATGCACCTTGCTGCCAGAGCCAAGAGTGTACAGATTTGTTTGATCCCACAGGACCTAGGCCAATAGGGGGATTACCTCTTACCGTCGGTAACCGCTAGTTTAGTTGGATTTTAACTTGAACCTCAGGTGGGTGGAAGCAGAAATCCTCTAGTTGCAGGTTTACAGCGTAGCCAAGTGAATCGCTCCGGCCACTCATTCCCGGAGATAAACAACATTGCATTCAATCGAATTTCCCCATTAGTCTGTTTTGTTGAATGCTCATTTATGCATATGTACATGTTAATTTATGCTTCCTGCATGCGAGAGGTTTAAGTGATCATTAGACATATATCAAATCCTCCAAGGGAGGCTCTGTTTGCATTCTTTGAGGATTACACTGGAGTGCAACAAGCCATAAAGATGTAATGGATGGGTGAATGACCTTTAACGTGCATCTCCCAAATAACTCTTTAAAACATAAGAAAAACAGTTTGCACAGTTTCTAAGAAGAAAACTAATCGATGCTAAAAATTGTCAATGAGAAGGCAAGGTACAACTATCACATAAGTAGTTTTAAGGAAGGTGATAAGTTTATGCAGAGTATACAGACTTGTACATAGTTGGTGTTCTTAGTATTCTGCTGTACTGTCTGTGATAGTTTGTCACATACTGTTTTCCCTTTATACTGTAATTGCAGCAACAGGCATCATTGTGCCTAGTTTCCATGCTATAGAACCTAGTTACATGTGTTTAAGGTCTCATGATATTGTACGTCACCTTTAGTTAAACTTTTTTGTAACAACTTATGTATCACGTCTGCTTCTTATAAAATGTATTTCTTGTTATAATCTTTCCTCTACTTCTAGCCTAATACTAGTGGCTCTAGTGTTCATTCTGGCACCCTGCGCCTGTAATAACCCATGCAGTTCCACTTTCCTTTCAAACAGGAAAGTGTTTAATCCTGCGCTTCCCAAATACAAATGTAGCTGCTGGCAAACTGATCACAGTGTACACATTCAAAATATACTACAAGAAACAATTTCCTCTATCCTGCTTGGGGTATCGCTGTTTGCTTTTATAACACTTTGGTCTGCACTGTATCTCAGCACTGAGATACAGACCAGAGTGTGCTAGAAGCACCAGAGCAGAAAGAGACACCCCAGGCAGGAAAGAGTAACTGCACGGGTTGAGACAAGAACAGGGTGCTAGAACGAACACTAAGCTTCATATAAAAGGAGAGTAAAATGATAAAAAGGAATGATCCAATTTTCGCATTAAAAAAAAATATATAATACCAACAAGAATAATAATAGTAATAATAATAATTAACTACCAATCATATAGAAGTACTAGAGGTTGTTCCCGACGCTGCATGGGTATTCACTTTATACAGTACCTCCATCTCTTCAGCACTCCTTTTTAACTCCTCCTCTATAATGATAATAATAATAATTTTATTTATATAGCGCTCTCTTCAACAGGACTCAAGGCACTTTATAGGCATCAAAAACAAAGCACATTGGACACTGATATATAGCAAAACTGCTTTGAGTCGCATGCTGGGGGCCGCCAGCACAGGGCAAAGTCACCCAGCATGCAAATGACGGCCAGCAATGCGATCGCAATTCAACTGAAGGGAATGTGATCGCATCTCAGATCCACATGAACCAGAATAAGGCCCAAAGTGCAAAGCTCTATCTCCCCTTTTTTCGCTTTCTCTCCTCCAACTCCTCTGTTTATTTCTCTGATCAGCACTTAATTTTATTATTAACTGTAGATTACCCATTCAGTGTTCTCCCCCCAAAAAATTCCCATCCGGGTGGCATCATCAAGTAGCCGGATGGGGCAGACTGAGTATACTCATATTAATTAGAAAGACACAAATATTACCAGCTATGTGAAAGAGCACATTCAATTGGTGGTGATCTAACATCTGCAGTAGATGAGGGGTTATTTTGTTCTCCCTACTTCAGCTCTTTGATCCAAACTTTGCCTTAGGAGTGAATATTTCACACCTTCTTAGGAGTAAGCAAGTTTGGAAGTTGTCCACAAGAACCAATCAGCTTTTGTATAAAATACAAAAACAAAAACACCCAGACTCTCTGCTTATAGTACTGGGTGACTTCAACAGAACTAACCTGAGCAAGGAGCTACCTAAGTACAAACAACAAGTCACGTGTCCCACTAGAGAAGGACACACCCTTGATCACTGCTACACTACCCTCAAGTCTGCCTTCCGGTCTATCCCGCGTGCTGCACTCGGCCTATCTGACCACTGCCTCGTCCACCTACTCCCTACCTATACACAGAAGCTGAGAGCAGTTAAGCCTGTCGTTAAGACTGTTAAGAAATGGACCAATGAGGCCAAGATGAAGCTCCAGGCCTGCTTTGACTGCACGGAATGGGGGGTCTTTGAAGCCTCGGCAACCGACCTGAATGACTTGACAGACACTGTCACATCCTACATCAGCTACTGTGAGGACATGTGTGTACCTACCAAGACTTACCGCATTTACAACAACAACAAGCCCTGGTTCAATGCCCAGCTCAGGCAATTTCGTCGAGCCAAAGAGGAGGCCTATAGCAGTGGTGACAGAGCACTATACAACCGTACTAGGAACTCTCTGACTAAAGGAATCAGGCTAGCAAAAAAGCGGTTCTCGGACAAGCTGACAAACGATCTCTCCACCAATGACCCCGTATCTGTATGGAAAGGAATGCAATCCATAACCAACTATAGGAAAACATCAAAGTCCACCGCCATGCACCAAGACCTTGCAGATGAACTGAACCACTTTTATTGCAGGTTCGCAAAAGAAGTCCCCTGCAACCCAAACAATCACCTCTACGATGCCCCGAACACCGACGGCCAACCCCAGGCACTGCAAGTCACCCAAGAAGAGGTGGAGGCATTGTTCAAAAGGGCCAAAACCAGGAAAGCTCCGGGTCCTGACGGAGTGTCACCATCTGCCCTAAGAGCATGTGCGGGTCAGCTCGCCCCCATATTCACCAAGATCTTCAATAAATCGCTGGAGCTACAGAAAGTCCCTTCCTGCCTCAAAAGGTCTACTATAGTCCCGGTCCCCAAGAAACCACTATCACGAACCTGAACGACTACAGGCCGATAGCACTGACGTCTGTGGTCATGAAAACGTTCGAGCGTCTGGTTTTGAATCACCTGAAAACTGTGACTGGCCCCCAACTGGACCCCCTGCAGTTTGCCTATCGCTCGAATCGGTGTGTCGAGGATGCAGTCAACCTGGGCCTGCACTACATTCTACAGCACCTAGACATTCCCGGTACCTACGCGAGGGTCCTGTTTGTCGATTTCAGCTCGGCCTTCAATACAATCATCCCCAGCATCCTCCACCCCAAATTACTTCGCCTAGGGGTCCCAGAAGCTACCTGTTCCTGGATAATAGACTTCCTGACAGATAGGACACAGGTGGTGAAAGCGGGGAAATTCACCTCTCAAGCGCGGTCCATTAGTACAGGGGCCCCTCAGGGCTGTGTCCTCTCACCCCTGCTCTTCTCCCTGTACACAAATGACTGTACCTCAGAGGCGCAATCAGTAAGGATCATCAAATTCGCCGATGACACCACAGTCATCGGCCTCATCAAGGATGGGGACGAATCGGCCTATAGACGGGAAGTAGACCGGCTGGCCCAGTGGTGCATCCACAACAACCTTGAGCTCAACCCCCTCAAAACTGTCGAGATGATAGTGGACTTCAGGAAGAAGTCATCTAGTGCACCTCCGCTAATGATTGCTGACAGTGTGGTATCGCTAGTGGACTCCTTCAAGTTTCTAGGGACCACAATCTCCAGGGACCTTAAATGGGGGTCCAACGCTGACGCCACTGTTGGGAAAGCGCAGCAGAGGTTGTTCTTCCTCAGGCAACTAAGGAAGTTCAACATCCCACAGAAGCTTCTGCTCCTCTTCTACTCCACGATTGTGGAGTCGGTACTGTGCTCCTCGATACTCGTATGGTACAGCTCCGCCAGTGCGAGGGACAGATGCAGGCTCCAAAAGGTGGTCAGAACCGCAGAGAAGATCATCGGGGCCGACCTTCCCTCAGTCCAGGACCTGTACTTGTCCAGAGCTAAAAAGCGGGCAATGAAGATAGTAAAAGACCAGCTACACCTCGGCCACAGCATGTTTAACTTGCTTCCTTCAGGCAGGTGTTACAGGGCTGTCCACGCCAGATCCACCAGAAGCCTCAAAAGTTTCTTTCCCCAAGCGGTCCGCCTGCTGAACTCCTGAACATTGACTGACTAGACGTACATGTAACTAACTTGTGTCCCTACGGTATACCTATCTGTGTAACTTTACTTGCCCCCCACACACACACACACACACACACACACACACACACACACACACACCAGCTTACCTGTTACCTACTTGGCTGTTGTATAGCAAACCGAAGACAAATTCCTAGTATACGCAAGTATACCTGGCCAATAAAGCTGATTCTGATTCTGATTCTGATAACAGGCAAACGCTATTGGTTGCTTTGGGCAACTTCTCTACTCTTATGAAGGCTCTATATATTGCCCTGCCAGCGCCTAGATAATCTGATTAGCGAGTCACTAAGTACATAAATGGAACAATGTACAGAAATCCTGTGAGAGTGTCAGGAATCGGCGGTCAGCTGCGTCTCACCTACCAGCGCGCTGGTGTGCAGGCCTCCGGAGGTCATGGCCCCAGTCGCGGCTGCATGGATGCGCTGACCGCGAGCGTCATCTCCCGTGTCGCTGAGTACCCCTGAGTCTGGTCCTGCGTTAGTGTTCCGCTGTGTGCCGGCATCCGGTCTGCATGGATGCTGCTATGACACCTGCACTCAGCTAATCCCGGCATCTAATCCAGCCCTGTGTTTCCAGCCAGAACACTGCGACCAATCACTGCAGAGCAAGGGGTATAAGTTCCTGTTCGGGGCTCACTCTCATCGCCTCGGACAACGAGTCACATACCCTGTGTCTAGTTCTCCCAGTTCCTGCGTTCCTGTTTCCAGCGTTCCCCTGTGATTACCTCATTTGTTCCAGTTTCCATTTCTACAGCTCTTCTGTTACTTCGGACTTCAGCTACATCCAGCTTCAAACCCATCAGCAGTAAGAGACTCTCCTCAGGTGTTCTTTCTCATTACTTACCTGTGCACTAATTGTCAGCATAACATCTATGCAACTCAGCAGTATAACATCTACTGGCTTAGAGACGGTCTCCTTCTTTAGCCTAAGTGTGGCTATATGGACTTGTGCTTTACAGAGACTGTGAGTTACTAATATATTCCGGAGTTCTGCTTTCCTAACCATTATCAGTTTGCCCTGTGTTATTCAGAGACTGTGTATTTCCAAATACTACTGGAGTTCTGTTATTTCACCTGCATTCATTATCAAGTTATTTTACGTTCTGCTGCAAGAGACTTTTATGTTGTTTGGATTCAGTTACCTGTCAGTTTTCCACATTACCGGTTTCCATTGTATTCAGTATTATACCATCTGCTTTGCATTAATAAATATCAGCGCTTATGCGCAGGACTTTCATATTGCCTCCCCGCTTTGTACATCGCACCAACACTGACCCACTAGCGCCCCCGCCGGGGACAGACAAAACCAGATACCTGACAGAGAGGGCTCAGTAATAGTGTACCAATTTACGGGCTGGGGGTATGTAACCCGGGACCTCCTTTTTAAATGGGACCCCCGCCACAGATCGGAGCAGTGCTGCGCTCCAGGTTCTCCCACTGCACTGGCAAATGCTGTCCCGGGCGGCTGGGGGCTCCCGGCTCTTCTGGCTCCCCTCTGCTAAGAAAAGCTGCCACCGCAAGCAGGTCAACAGTGCAAATGGTGTAGAGCACGGGGAGGTGGGGGGGGGGGGGTGTTTGTATATATATATATATATATATATATATATATAATAAGATTTTACTTACCGATAAATCTATTTCTCGTAGTCCGTAGTGGATGCTGGGGACTCCGTCAGGACCATGGGGAATAGCGGCTCCGCAGGAGACAGGGCACAAAATTTAAAAGTTTGACCACTAGGTGGTGTGTACTGGCTCCTCCCCCTATGACCCTCCTCCAAGCCTCAGTTAGGATACTGTGCCCGGACGAGCGTACACAATAAGGAAGGATTTTGAATCCCGGGTAAGTCTCAAACCAGCCACACCAATCACACCGTACAACTTGTGATCTGAACCCAGTTAACAGTATGATAACGTAGGAGCCTCTGAAAAGATGGCTCACAACAATAAACAACCCGATTTTTTTGTAACAATAACTATGTACAAGTATTGCAGACAATCCGCACTTGGGATGGGCGCCCAGCATCCACTACGGACTACGAGAAATAGATTTATCGGTAAGTAAAATCTTATTTTCTCTGACGTCCTAGTGGATGCTGGGACTCCGTCAGGACCATGGGGATTATACCAAAGCTCCCAAACGGGCGGGAGAGTGCAGATGACTCTGCAGCACCAAATGAGAGAACTCCAGGTCCTCCTCAGCCAGGGTATCAAATTTGTAGAATTTTACAAACGTGTTCTCCCCTGACCACGTAGCTGCTCGGCAGAGTTGTAATGCCGAGACCCCTCGGGCAGCCGCCCAAGATGAGCCCACCTTCCTTGTGGAGTGGGCCTTGACAGATTTAGGCTGTGGCAAGCCTGCCACAGAATGTGCCAGTTGAATTGCGCTACAAATCCAACGAGCAATCGTCTGCTTAGAAGCAGGAGCACCCAGCTTGTTGGGTGCATATAGTATAAACAGCGAGTCAGATTTTCTGACTCCAGCCGTCCTTGAAATATATATTTTCAATGCTCTGACAACGTCCAGCAACTTGGAATTCTCCAAATCGCTAGTAGCCGCAGGCACCACAATAGGCTGGTTCAGGTGAAACGCTGATACCACCTTAGGCAGAAAATGAGGACGCGTCCTCAATTCTGCCCTGTCCGAATGGAAAATCAGATATGGGCTTTTATATGATAAAGCTGCCAATTCTGACACTCTCCTGGCTGAAGCCAGAGCCAGTAGCATGGTTACTTTCCATGTAAGATATTTCAAATCTACCGATTTGAGTGGCTCAAACCAATGGGATTTGAGAAAATCCAAAACTACATTGAGATCCCACGGTGCCACTGGGGGCACAACCGGGGGCTGTATATGTAGTACTCCTTTTACAAAAGTCTGAACTTCAGGAACTGAAGCTAATTCTTTCTGGAAGAATATCGACAGGGCCGAAATTTGAACCTTAATGGACCCTAATTTGAGGCCCATAGATAATCCTGTTTGCAGGAAATGTAGGAATGGACCCAGTTGAAATTCCTCTGTCGGGGCCTTCCTGGCCTCACACCATGCAACATATTTTCTCCAAATGCGGTGATAATGTTGTGCAGTCACCTCCTTCCTGGCTTTGACCAGGGTAGGGATGACCTCTTCCAGAATGCCTTTTTCCCTTAGGATCCGGCGTTCAACCGCCATGCCGTCAAACGCAGCCGCGGTAAGTCTTGGAATAGACACGGTCCCTGCTGAAGCAGGTCCCTTCTTAGAGGTAGAGGCCACGGATCTTCCGTGAGCATCTCCTGAAGTTCCGGGTACCAAGTCCTTCTTGGCCAGTCCGGAGCCACGAGTATCGTTCTTACTCCCCTTTGCCGTATAATTCTCAGTACCTTGGGTATGAGAGGCAGAGGAGGGAACACATACACTGACTGGTACACCCATGGTGTTACCAGAGCGTCCACAGCTATTGCCTGAGGGTCTCTTGACCTGGCGCAATACCTGTCCAGTTTTTTGTTGAGGCGGGACGCCATCATGTCCACCATTGGTCTTTCCCAATGGACCACAATCATGTGGAAGACTTCTGGATGAAGTCCCCACTCTCCCGGGTGAAGATCGTGTCTGCTGAGGAAGTCTGCTTCCCAGTTGTCCACTCCCGGAATGAACACTGCTGACAGTGCTATCACATGATTTTCCGCCCAGCGAAGAATCCTTGCAGCTTCTGCCATTGCCCTCCTGCTTCTTGTGCCGCCCTGTCTGTTTACGTGGGCGACTGCCGTGATGTTGTCCGACTGGATCAACACCGGCTGACCCTGAAGCAGAGGTTTTGCCAGGCTTAGAGCATTGTAGATTGCTCTTAGCTCCAGTATATTTATGTGAAGAGACGTCTCCAGGCTTGACCACACGCCCTGGAAGTTTCTTCCTCGTGTGACCGCTCCCCAGCCTCTCAGGCTGGCATCCGTGGTCACTAGGACCCAGTTCTGTATGCCGAATCTGCGGCCCTCTAACAGATGAGTACTCTGCAACCACCATAGCAGAGAGACCCTTGTCCTTGTCGACAATTTTATCCGCTGATGCATCTGCAGATGCGATCCGGACCATTTGTCTAGCAGATCCCACTGAAAAATTCGTGCATGGAATCTGCCGAATGGAATCGCTTCGTAAGAAGCCACCATTTTTCCCAGGACTCTTGTGCATTGATGCACAGACACTGTCCCTGGTTTTAGGAGGTTCCTGACTAGTTCGGATAACTCCCTGGCTTTCTCCTCCGGAAGAAATACCTTTTTCTGAACAGTGTCCAGAATCATCCCTAGGAACAGCAGACGTGTCGTCGGGATCAGTTGGGATTTTGGAAAATTCAGAATCCACCCGTGCTGTTGGAGCACTACTTGAGTTAGTGCTACTCCGACCTCCAGCTGTTCTCTGGATCTTGCCCTTATCAGGAGATCATCCAAGTAAGGGATAATTAATACGCCTTCTCTTCGAAGAAGAATCATCATTTCGGCCATTACCTTGGTAAAGACCCTGGGTGCCGTGGACAATCCAAACGGCAGCGTCTGAAACTGATAATGACAGTTTTGTACCACGAACCTGAGGTACCCTTGGTGTGAAGGGCAAATTGGGACATGAAGGTAAGCATCCTTGATGTCCAAGGACACCATAAAATCCCCCTCTTCCAAATTCGCTATCACTGCTCTGAGTGACTCCATCTTGAACTTGAATTTTTGTATGTACAGGTTCAGAGATTTCAGATTTAGAATAGGTCTTACCGAGCCGTCCGGCTTCGGTACCACAAATAGCGTGGAGTAATACCCCTTTCCCTGTTGTAGAAGGGGTACCTTGACTATCACCTGCTGAGAATACAGCTTGTGAATGGCTTCCAATACCGTCGCCCTGTCGGAGGGAGACGTTGGCAAAGCAGACTTTAGGAACCGGCGAGGGGGAGACTTCTCGAATTCCAACCTGTAACCCTGAGATACTACCTGCAGGATCCAGGGGTCCACCTGCGAGTGAGCCCACTGTGCGCTGAAATTCTTGAGGCGACCCCCCACCGCCCCTGAGTCCGCTTGTAAGGTCCCAGCGTCATGCTGAGGCCTTTGCAGAAGCCGGGGAGGACTTCTGCTCCTGGGAAGGGGCTGCTTGGTGCAGTCTCTTACCCTTTCCTTTGCCTCGGGGCAAATATGAATGTCCTTTTGCTCGCTTGTTCTTATAGGAACGAAAGGACTGCGGCTGAAAAGACTGCGGCTTTTTCTGTTGGGAGGGGACTTGAGGTAAAAAGGTGGACTTCCCGGCTGTTGCCGTGGCTACCAAATCCGATAGACCGACCCCAAATAATTCCTCTCCTTTATACGGCAATACTTCCATATGCCGTTTGGAATCCGCATCGCCTGACCACTGTCGTGTCCATAGACTTCTTCTGGCAGATATGGACATCGCACTTACTCTTGATGCCAGAGTGCAGATATCTCTCTGTGCATCTCGCATATAAAGGAACGCATCCTTTAATTGCTCTATAGTCAATAAAATACTGTCCCTATCCAGGGTATCAATATTTTCAGTCAGGGAATCCGACCAAGCCACCCCAGCACTGCACATCCAGGCTGAGGCGATTGCTGGTCGCAGTATAACACCAGTATGTGTGTATATACTTTTTAGAGTATTTTCCAGCCTCCTATCAGCTGGATCCTTGAGGGCGGCCGTATCAGGAGACGGTAACGCCACTTGTTTGGATAAACGTGTGAGCGCCTTGTCCACCCTAGGGGGTGTTTCCCAGCGCGCCCTAACCTCTGGCGGGAAAGGGTATAATGCCAATAACTTCTTTGAAATTAGCAGTTTTTTATCAGGGGTAACCCACGCTTCATCACACACGTCATTCAATTCCTCCGATTCAGGAAAAACTACAGGTAGTTTTTTCAGACCCCACATAATACCCCTTTTTGTGGTACTTGCAGTATCAGAGATATGCAAAGCCTCCTTCATTGCCGTGATCATATAACGTGTGGCCCTACTGGAAAATACGTTTGTTTCTTCACCGTCGACACTGGATTCAGTGTCAGTGTCTGGGTCTGTGTCGACCGACTGAGGTAAAGGGCGTTTTACAGCCCCTGACGGTGTCTGAGACGCCTGGACAGGTACTAACTGGTTTGCCGGCTGTCTCATGTCGTCAACCGACTTTTGTAGCGTGCTGACACTATCCCGTAATTCCATAAACAAAGCCATCCATTCTGGTGTCGACTCCCTAGGGGGTGACATCACCATTACAGGCAATTGCTCCGCCTCCACGCCAACATCGTCCTCATACATGTCGACACACACGTACCGACACACAGCAGACATACAGGGAATGCTCTGATAGAAGACAGGACCCCACTAGCCCTTTGGGGAGACAGAGGGAGAGTTTGCCAGCACACACCCAAGCGCTATAAATATATATAGGGACAACCTTAATAAGTGTGTTCCCTTTATAGCAGCTCAAATATTATAAATATCGCCAATAAGTGCCCCCCCTCTCTGTTTTTACCCTGTTTCTGTAGTGCAGTGCAGGGGAGAGTCCTGGGAGCCTTCCTCGCAGCGGAGCTGGGCAGGAAAATGGCGCTGTGTGCTGAGGAGAATAGGCCCCGCCCCCTTTTCGGCGGGCTTCTTCTCCCGTTTTTTTTGGAACCTGGCAGGGGTTAAATACATCCATATAGCCCCAGGGGCTATATGTGATATATTTTAGCCAGAATAGGTATATTACATTGCTGCCCAGGGCGCCCCCCCCAGCGCCCTGCACCCTCAGTGACCGCTGGTGTGAAGTGTGCGGAGAGCAATGGCGCACAGCTGCAGTGCTGTGCGCTACCTCATGAAGACTGAGACGTCTTCTGCCGCCGGTTTCTGGACCTTCTCTATTCGGCATCTGCAAGGGGGGTCGGCGGCGCGGCTCCGGTGACCCATCCAGGCTGTACCTGTGATCGTCCCTCTGGAGCTAGTGTCCAGTAGCCTAAGAAGCAAATCCATCCTGCACGCAGGTGAGTTCACTTCTTCTCCCCTAAGTCCCTCGTTGCAGTGAGCCTGTTGCCAGCAGGACTCACTGAAAATAAAAAACCTAACAAACTTTTTCTAAGCAGCTCTTTAGGAGAGCCACCTAGATTGCACCCTGCTCGGACGGGCACAAAAACCTAACTGAGGCTTGGAGGAGGGTCATAGGGGGAGGAGCCAGTACACACCACCTAGTGGTCAAACTTTTAAATTTTGTGCCCTGTCTCCTGCGGAGCCGCTATTCCCCATGGTCCTGACGGAGTCCCAGCATCCACTAGGACGTCAGAGAAATATATATATATATATATATATATATATATATATATATATATATATATATATATATATACATACACATATACACACACACACACACACACACACACACACTTCTGAGGAGGCACTCAAGGGCATCTTGCAAACAGCAACACTGTAATCCACAGGTTCTGATCAGCATTTCATAGTTTTTATACCATTTCTTCAGGATGGTATAAAAACCATGAAACGTCGATCAGAACCTTTGAGTGACATATATAGTCAGTCTCCAAATTCAGCCGACACTCAAAGATAATATCACAGCGTGACCAGGTTCTCATTTAAATTATCACACTCCAATACCCCTTTTACATCACCAGCATATAACACGGGTTATTGCACATGAGCGCGCATAACCCGTGTTGCTGCTCGGTGTAAAAGGGTTGAGTTGGAATAGTCAGAGTCGAGTGACCCAGTATTCCAACTCGGGAATTTTGCAGGGTTGAACACATATGCCGGGCTGGTGCCTCCGGTGTGTTAGGCTACCGGCTGCGACCCGCTATTTTAGGTCTAAAAGGGGTATAATATACAACACTTTCCCTGGGCCCCTGTCTTAAGTGCCCTGGGCCACCCCAAAACCTAATCCGGCTCTGGTGGCACCACTGATCTAATCTGTGTTCCCATTTGAAAAGCTGATAAGTGAAGTGCCTGGAGAGCAATTTTGCACTATCTACACAGAAGTGCTCCTGCCACTCTAATGCCATGTCACAGTGGGGCAGATGCATTAACCTGGAGAAGGCATAAGGAAGTGATAAACCAGTGATATGTGCAAGGTGCTAAATGCACCAGCCAATCAGCTCCAATATGTAAATTAACAGTTAGGATCTGATTGGCTGGTGCCTTTATCACCTTGCACATATCACTGGTTTATCACTTCCTTATGTCGTCTCCAGGTTAATTCATCTGCCCCAGTGAGTGGGAGGGACTGAGGGGAATATCCAAATATCCCCGCTAAAATATCGGGTCCGAAAAATGGCCGTTTTTCTGACTTTTTTCCGATGTTTCACCAATTTTTCATTTTATTTTTTTACAGGTTATCCTCCTGAAAACACACAGGTGCAGTGAAACCTGTGTGTTTTCGTGTGAAACAGCCCCGTTTACGGACGAAAACAGGGCTGTTTCCGGGGACTCTGCTTCGCCTGCCGGAGGCAGGTGAAACAAAATCCCTGTTAAACCAGCGCATGCCGCGGCTTATCGGGGCTGATTAGTTAGCCTCCGACGGGACAATTAGCCCTGGTAAATTACCGGGCTAATTGGATATCCCCCTGAATGAGAAGTGGGAGGGATCTAATGAGGAGTGATAACTGGTATCTGCTGCAGTGATTCCCGGCTGTCAGTTATGAACATGGGAACAGATTGACAGCTGTGTGGTTTGGGAAAAAAGCTGGGTGGTAAACCCATTAAAGATGATCTGGGGAGAACACTGCCTTAGCATTACATTTTTTATTTTAATTTTTGCTACACTGTATTGTACTTATTGGGACATCTAAAGAGTTTTTCTTTCTTTCTTTAAGTGCATGTACATCCCTGTGTGCCTTTCTGCTAGACTGATATACATTTTAAGAAGAAAAAGTTTGTGAATCCCAATAAATGGCGCACTGAAAGCTGCCCGCAAGATGATTCACCACAGTTGAACCTCACCACCAATTCAACAAAGTTAAACAGATTTGAATAGAAGATATGTGGGACTCAAAAATTAACAGGCACTTAAACACACAAATAAAATGGATACTTAGCAGGGGTATAATATGGCTGACCGGCGGTCAGGAGACCACCGGTCAGCATACAGACGCCGGAATCCCGGCAGCATACCGACGCCGGGATCCCAGTGGGGAGGGGCGAGTGCATAAAGCCCCTTGCGGGCTCGCTGCGGGCTCGGTGGCGACCTGCGGTCGCCACGGGTTCTATTCCCACTCTATGGGTGTTGTGGACACCCATGAGTGGAAATAGCCCCTGTTGGTCGGCATGCCGACCATCGGGATAGTGAGGGGTCGGGATGCTGGCAGGAGGTCATGTGACTGTCAGGCTCCCGACCGCCGGTCACATCAATACCACCCCTTAGCAGTACGTCCCTAGGGTGGATTCCACACTGATACGTGGACAACTTTCTGTCTTTTTCAGCAAGATGTTTTTTCCTCTCGTGTGGATGTTGACATAAAAAAAAAAAAAAAGAGTAATATACACTGCTCAAAAAATAAAGGGAACACTAAAATAACACACCCTAGATCTGAATGAATGAAATATTCTTATTAAATACTTTGTTCTTTACATAGTTTAATGTGCTGACAACAAAATCACACAAAAATTATCAATGGAAATCAAATTTATTAACCCATGGAGGTCTGGATTTGGAGTCACACTCAAAATTAAAGTGGAAAAACACACTACAGGCTAATCCAACTTTGATGTAATGGCCTTAAAACAAATCAAAATGAGGCTCAGTAGTGTGTGTGGCCTCCACGTGCCTGTATGACCTCCCTACAACGCCTGGGCATGCTCCTGATGAGGTGGCGGATGGTCACCTCATCAGGAGACAGATAGTTGTCCACGTAACCACTAACACAAAAGAAACCTTTATGCGCTTCAATCAGCCCTTCTTTTGTGTGAGTGAGGTACGCCTATTCTTTCC
This sequence comes from Pseudophryne corroboree, assembly GCF_028390025.1. Taxonomy (NCBI): domain Eukaryota; kingdom Metazoa; phylum Chordata; class Amphibia; order Anura; family Myobatrachidae; genus Pseudophryne; species Pseudophryne corroboree. The sequence continues at coordinate 324,840,322 of NC_086445.1, read as the reverse complement.
GGTAAAGAAGGTTCATCACCAGATTGATGCTGTTTGACACAGTGGTGAATAAAAGATACCTTTATGGGTTTTAACCCATTGTGTGGAAAGTGAGTTGGGGTACGCCTCTTCAGTGAAACGAATATCGCCTTCTCTGTTTGAATGTGTATAGCAATAAGAGAGACTTGCATACAGTTAAAAACTTTATTACACACTCACACACATATATATATATATATATATATATATATATATATAAAACTCTTTTTTTATGTCAACATCCACGCGAGAGGAAAAAACATCTTGCTGAAAAAGACAGAAAGTTGTCCACGTATCAGTGTGGAATCCACCCTAGGGACGCACTGCTAAGTATCCATTTTATTTGTGTGTTTAAGCGCCTGTTAATTTTTGAGTCCCACATATCTTCTATTCAAATCTGATATACATTTTAGGTTGAGGTTAATGTTGTTGAATTGTCATTGTCTTTGTTGTCATCATGAGGTGTTGTGTGATGATTAAGTATGGAGAAATAAGACTGGAGATGCGTGTTATGCTGGAATTCTCTGGAAGTGACATTACTAACACTAGTGGGAGGGGCCATAGGTCATTAAAATTCTCATTAACTATCAACGTGATAAAATTTTTATTGCTCATCAGCTTTAGATAGATAATTATCTGCTGCTCTTTGGTTCAGGTACTTGAGTTGTTACACATATGAGCACTTATGGCTGTAGTGATCAGGAAAAAGTTCACTTGAGTGTTGTATTTCACCTGAGGTCAAATGTATCAAGGGGCAAAAGAATAGTGATAGATTGTTAAAAAAGAAAAAAACAAGACAAAGCTAATTTTTGTTAAAGTGAAAACAGTTACATCCTTGGTCCACAGAACAGTGTACAGGGGAAACACTGACGTAATATTGGAAAAAGCAAAGTGAAGTACAGACGTATCCTCATACGTGCAGTCACTACAAACGCCCCCTCTTGGCATGCCAGGTGTATACACAATTGCCGATGCTGGGGACGATGGAGTGACAGTCATGCTGCATTCGGCAGCATGGCCATTGTTACCAATGTCTTCTGTCGGTCCTGCAGCATGGCCGACCGGAAGACATCACAGACGACCGCAGGGGCACGTATATGGAGTGTACACACTTACCGATGTGGCTGATATATCGTACCAATCTGTGGCGGGGTGAAATATTGGTCGATATATCTCTAAGTGTATACCCAGCTTTAGTATCAAGGCAATGTGACTACAACGTACAAGACAGTGCCGATTAATGTGATATGACACCTGTATATCTATGTGCGACTGAGTCTCTGAATCTGTACATGAAGTGCTACAATGTAGCAGCTGCAGCTTTTTTCCAATACAAGTCCGGTTCTGCTCCATACACAGACTCAGTCACACACAATATACAAGTGTCATACTGTATATCAAATTAATCAGCACAGTCTCCTCATGTGTCCTAGTCACAGTGGGGTCAATTCTGTTCTCCGACAGTTGAATAGCGCCGGGAGTTTGCTCCCGACGCTATTCAATTCAGCTCCAGTTAAGTCGGCGATGGCCCGTTCTCGCCGACTAAACAGGTTGAATTGTCGGGAGAACGGGCATTCTCCGACTTAACTCCCCGGCGCAAGGCTGATTCCCGACAGAATCAGCCACGCGCAGGCCGAGAGGCAGCACTTTTGTCGGGTTTCTTCTCTGATCCCCCGGGGATGAGAGAAGAATTCCCGACAATTGCGGGTAACTAGCAGCTGAATTGAATAGCGTCAGGAGCTAATTCCCGGCGCTATTTATAAGTTGCCGAATTGAATCGACCCCATTGTGTTGCTACTAAGACACATTTGTGGGCCAAAAAAAAAAAAAAGATAAAGACACAGACGTTAGCAGACCTTGCAGCTCACTCAGGCCAGGTATCTTGCACTGCATGGCGTATTGAGGCTGGATGTATGAGGACGCATCTGTATACAGAATGTAATTAACATAAGTAGAAACGCCAGTCTGCAGTTTATTACAAATTTTACAGAAAACAATACTGACATTTTATTTATTTTGCAGGGATTTCCTGAGTTATTAAATAATATAATCCTTGAAGATAAGATTTGTTCAAATATTACTGACCTTGATAATGCTGAACTGGATGGAAAGCACATACAGTGTAATGGTTAGCATTAATGCCTCACAGCACTGAGGTCATTGGTTTGATTCACAGCATGCTCCTAACTGTGTGGAGTTTGTATATTCTCCCCGTGCCTTTGTGGGTTTCCTCCCACAATCCAAAAATATATTTGTAGGTTAATTGGCTCCAAACAAAATGAACTCTAGTGAGAAAATGTGTGTGTGTGCATGTGCTAGGGAATCTAGATTGTAAACTCCACTCGGGCAGGGACTAATGGGAATGGGCAAATATTCTTTGTAAAGCTCTGCGGAATATGTGTGCGCTATATAAATAAATAGTAATAAATAAACTGGTATTAAATGGGTTTCTCTGATAATTAGGCCACTAGATAGCACTGTCCTACTGGATATAAGGTTACTTTGAAAGAGCAGAGCATACGACAGCTTCCATTTCTGTGATATAAAAATAAAATAGGACAAATATGATTTACCATTGGTAACTTATGCACAAAGGCTTGTCAGAGAAAGTCAATTTTGCTTTTTAGTGCAATCTATTTTTTGGATTAAAAAAAATAATAATTAGCTTTTATATAAATTGCTATGTAAGTACTGTGTCAGTTTTAGAAATGTTTGTAAAGTGCTGTTTTTGTACAATATGAAAGGAACACAACACTTCTATAAAAACAAATAAGTTACATTTTACGTAAAGCGATATTTCTACGCTTCTCATTATCAGAAGAGACTACACCCCATCCTCAGCCACTGTACACACAGGTCAAAGTATAAAAATAAACAATCTGTGTTGCAAGTCATAGAACTACAATGTACTTAGTAATACAGGAGTTATTGCACATTCATTCTTATTCATACATAACTGATGTAAAGACTGGAATGGAAACACTTTAAATAACATGCCAAAACATTTCCAACCAGGAAGGGCTTTTACAACTGACCTAAAGTATAATATCTACATATTTTGATTTCATACAAAAACACATTTACAGATATTTTATTTTAACCAAAGCATTTTATATTGAGTGGTATTCAGTATACCGGTCATTGGAATCCCGGCGCTGGAATCCCGTCAACCGGCATACCGACACCTTTTCTCCCGCTTGGGGGTCCACGACCACCCTGGAGGGAGAATAGATAGCATGCGCGCCACCGTGCCCGCAGAGTGGCGAGCGCAGCGACCCCACAAGGGGCTCATTTGCGATCACCCCGCTGTCGGCAAGCCAGCGGTCGGGATCCCGGTGCCGGTATGCTGGCCGCCGGCAACTCATACCACACCCTTTTATATCAGCTGCTATAGCACATAAACAGCTGTGAGCCTGCATATTGCTGTACAGAACACAGAGACATACAGTAGTACATAACCCATAGACAAATTATTTGCAGTGCAGGTGTTCACAACTCCAGCCCTCAAGTACCACCAACAGGTCATGTATTGCTGAGTCAGTAATCATCTACTCTGGTTCCACAGATAAAAATCCTCAAAACATGACCTGCTGGAAGGTAGGCGAGGGCTGAGATTGAAAACCACTTATTTAGGATAATACAGTTAAGGGCCCTACTGACTATGTGACCGGCCACCGAGCTGGCCGACCGCCGAGACGGCAGACGGGCGACCCGGCGGCTGGGGGGGGGGGGGGGGGGGGTGTGAAGTTTCTTCATTCCCCCCGTCACCATAGCAATGCATGCTAATATGGACAATCTCGTCCATATTGGCCTGCATGCATAAGCGACAGGGCACCAACGATGAATGAGCGCTGGGCCGCGCATGGTTCATCATTGGTGCCTACACACTGCATGATATGAACGAGTTCTCGTTCATTAATGAACGAGAACGTTCATATCGTGCAGTATTATCTGCCAGTGGTGGTCATTCCGAGTTGTTCGCTCTGTAATTTTCTTCGCACCGCATCGATTTTCCGCTAATTGCGCATGCGCAATGTTCGCACTGCGACTGCGCCAAGTAAATTTGCTATGAAGATTGGTATTTTACTCACAGCATTACGAGGTTTTTTCTTCGTTCTGGAGATCGGAGTGTGATTGACAGGAAGTGGGTTTTTCTGGGCGGAAACTGGCCGTTTTATGGGAGTGTGTGAAAAAACGCGGGAGTGGCTGGAGAAACGGGGGAGTGTCTGGGCGAACGCTGGGTGTGTTTGTGACGTCAAACCAGGAACAACAAGCACTAAACTGATCGCACTGGAAGAGTAAGTCTCGAGCTACTCAGAAACTGCACAGAGAAGTCTTTTCGCAATATTGCGAATCTTTCATTCGCAATTTTGCTAAGCTAAGATTCACTCCCAGTAGGCGGCGGCTTAGCGTGTGCAATGCTGCTAAAAGCAGCTTGCGAGCGAACAACTCGGAATGAGGGCCCGTGTGTAGGGCCCTTTACACAGCACACAAGTTAAGGCTATAGACCAGGTAGGGGTTGAGTGTGGGAAACATAAGAAGAAACTTGTCATAGAATTTTTTTCTGACAATAATACAGTAACTGAATGGGATGAATCAAAATAAGCACAAATTATACTATCACCCACAACAAGCATACACACCACTGACACAGCAGCCACACACTGACACAACAGTAGCAGCAGGTACACACCGACAGAAGCTACACGGACACAGCAGCAGCAGGTACACACCAGCAGCAGCTACACACCGACAGCAGCCGCACACACACACAGCAGCAGCAGCTGCTACACACCGACAGCAGCAGCACAGACACAGCAGCAGCAGCTACACACCGACAGCAGCCGCACAGACACAGCAGCTACACACCGACAGCAGCCGCACAGACACAGCAGCTACACACCGACAGCAGCCGCACAGACACAGCAGCTACACACCGACAGCAGCCGCACAGACACAGCAGCAGCAGCTGCTACACACCAGCAGCCACAGCAAGAGCCACCGACACAGCTGCTACACACTGACACAGCAGCCGCTACACACTGACAGCAGCCACAGACATAGCAGCAGCAGCAGCTACACACTGACAGCAGCCACACACTGACACAGCAGCTACACACTAACACATCAGCAGTAGCTACACACTGACAGAAGCCACACATACACAGCAGCAGCTACACACTGACAGCAGCAACCACACACTGACACAGCAGCAGCAGTTACACACTGATACAGCAGCAGCAGCTACACACTGACACAGCAGTACTGGTTATCACCGCGGCGCAGTCTCACACACAGGGAAGGATGCTCCTGTCACTGAATGCCCACAGACAATAGTAACGCATTGCAGTGGGCCCACTTATCCATCCGTGACAACACACACCACGTCAAGCTACCTACAGCACTCACCACTTGGTATCGGTTGGCAGCCTGAAGATACTGGTGATCCATGACCCACCCGGAAGCGCCCGAATCCTGTGGCCGGCTCCCGCTTCCTATATACAGAGCACGGCCGGCGTCAGTTCCCTGGCTGTGAATGGTGCCCGGCGCTCGGCTGTCTCCTAGCTCTGCACTGCCGCCAGCCTTCAACAGGGACTGCACCACCTCCCGCCCCCGATCTCACTTCCGCCCCGCCCCTTGGGCGTGGTCAGTTCCGGGAGGCGCGTGGCCGGCAGGGATACCCCCCTCAGTTGTCATGGAATAGGGAGAGTCATTCTATGGGTGACGCGCCCACGTACATCATGTCAGGAGCCGGGGCGTAATGGTCTCGGGGAACATGATGCAGGCATGTAATACTAACTACTGTACAGTGCCAACCACTCATGTAGCTGATGCCTCCTCACAGCAAGACAGACAGCACCAGCAGTAGTAGCACTGCATCCTCAGGGCAGGATGTTTCTGTCAGTGGGGGTCATTCCGACCTGATCGCACGCTGCTGTTTTTAAGTTCAGACCTACTCAGAAACTGCACAAACTATTTTTGTACCGCTCGGCTGCACAGGCGTTCACACACTTGCAAAGCATAAATACACTTCCCCGTGGGCGGCGACTATGCGTTTGCACGGCTGCAAAAAGTAGCTAGCGAGCAATCAACTCGTATTGACCTCCAGTGTCTGAGTGCACTCTTCCCCCAGCTTCACGTTCAGAACATGGCCCCCCCCTGGGTTAGCATAACTACAGTAAACTGCTTCCCCCACCATTACACTTGTTCAGAACATTAAAACGAGCTCGCTCTGCTCACCACGCTGTGGGCACGGTGGCTCACTCCAGTTCACTCACCACAAATTACCGTTCCCAATAGCTGTCCATGTGGATAGTGTTCTAGGGCAGGTTATGCTAGCCCAGGGGGTCCCATGTTTTGAATTTGTGACCTCTTCCCCTTTACTTGGAAGGAATTACTGTACTCTGGCTCCCTTGGCAAGTGCCATTTGTTCAAGGGGTATACTCCCCTGGCCGAAACCTGTTGTACCATAACAGGGTTGGACTGGCCCACAGGGGAAACCCCCGGTGGGCCCCACTGCCTGTGGACCTTCCTCATTCTCTAGGGATCAGGTTCCAGACTCTATCCTAGTGCACTTGAATTATGTATTATACATGTTACATTATACTTCACAAGAATTTGGTTTATTATATATTTACCAAAGGGCACAGAACGGGTGTGGGTTGATAGATAGTTTCTAGTTAGACAGTCAATAGATAGACACCATATGTTAGACAGACATTAGGTCGACAGGGTCAAAAGGCTGACAGGGTCAAAAGGTCGACCTGAAAAAGGTAGACCGTACAAAAGGTCGACATGAAAATGGTCGACACAAAAAAGGTAGTCACCATGTTTTTTGCATTTTTGTGGATAGTTTTGTCATCTGGGACCCCCAAATGTAGAAAGGCATACCCTCGCGGGCCTCACTTCGCTCGCCACGCTTCGGGCTCAGTGGCTCGCTGCGCTCGACACAAGGTTTATATTCAACTCTATGCCGACATGGATAGAGAAGGTATGAAATAGTCCAAAAACCTGTAAAATAAAAAAAAAAGTGTCTGTCTTTTTTGTCAACCATTTTCATGTCGACCTTTTGACCCTGTCAACCTTTTGACCCTGTCGACCTTTTGTACTGTCTACCTTTTTCATGTCAACATTTTGACCCTGTCAACTTAATGTCTGTCTAACATATGGTGTCTATCTGTTGACTGTCTAACTAGACACTATCTATCAACCAGATACCGCACAGAACATGTAATCTGTAATGGTTAGCCAAACTTCTGTGGTGGCTGGCTATGCCCCCACTGGAGCATGACCACACCCTTAAGCATGGGCCCCTACAACAGCATTCCCCCCCGTGGGCCCTTCATGCCCCAGTCCGACACTGGGGTTGGCCATTGGAAACCCATGGATGTTCTTGATACAATGGAAATTGTTTTTTCATTTGATGCAAGGGATTGCAATGGTTTTCACCTTCACATGCTTGTTTTCACTGGCTCATCTGATATTTAATTATGTCATTTCAGCAGTTGACACCCAGAACTCTCCACAGCTTTGCACCTTTGCACAAACGCAAATTTCCAGCTTCCACTGCACTTGCACACTAAACAACAATTGATTGCTAAACCATTGAATGGTTATCATTTCAAAGCAAGCTACCTCTGCCCTGCAGCATGTGGGCCTCCTGTCATAGGGGGAAACCTATACTATTCTTTTAGGAGACAACTGGAGCCATGGGAGTGAAGGTGGATTCCCTTCCTAGAGCGATCCAGCTAGCCCTATGTTAAATTGCACTGGGACTTTTCTCTCCATCCTGTGGTCGTGGGTGCCAGGGTAATAGTATTAGTTAAAAAAAAACCACAAAATACAGGAAATACTTGAGAGACAAGCAGTGGTGGCTGCTGCCCCTGGGCTGCAGCTCTGACTACACATTGCAGGGGCAAGTCGGTAAGCACTGGTGAAGCATCAGGACCAGGCTGGAACCGGTGATGTTTATGTCTGGACTAGAACCGGTGATGTCTCCGGCTGCCTGACTGGGACCAGCAAAGGCACAGGGACCAGGTGCTGGGCTGGGACCGGCTAAGGCTCAGGGTGCCAGACTGGGACCTGCTATTAAAACAGATTCTGGGCTGGGTCCGGCTTAGCTTCAGATGCTGGGCTGGATCGGCTATATTTGCAGATACCGGGCTGGGACCAGCTTTGCTTCAGATGAACAGGAACGGGTGACTGGAATCACTTTGCATACAACAGTCAGATGGCTGGGACCTATAGTTCACTGGATATAACTGAATGAGTAGCAGGAACCGCACAATAGCGCCGGCAGCTAGCTGGAACCAGTAGTTTACCAGGAGAGAGGTGCTGTTTAGCTGGAACTCAGTGTACTGCTGGATGCTGGCTGTTGCCAGCAGTTCACCAAAAGGGTAGTGTTGTTAATCGGATACACAACATACTGCCCCTTAGTCACATGACACCGCACAGTAGTGCCCCTTATCCACATTACATCACACAGTAGTGTCCTTTATTTCACATCACAGCAATGTCCCTTATTTATGTTACGCCACACAGTAGTGCCTCTTATTCATGTTATGTCACACAGTAGTACTCCTTATAACACATTAAGCCACACAGTAATGCGCCTTACACATTATGCCATGCAGAAATGCCCCTTATAACATTGTGCCACACAGTAATACCCTTTACACATTATGCAACATTACAACCTCTCACCTTGGTAAATAGATACTAGATCCTAGTGGGCTAAAGGACATATAATGTCATAACCATGTGACCTGCCCCTTTATTAGGAGGAGGATTCAGTGCATCAGGAGTATTCAATACCCCAGGGGGAAGTAAGGTTTAGTTTAGGCTACGGGAGGAAAGGTCAGGGTTAGGCTGCAGGAGGGGTGGGTAAGGGTTAGATATTGGGGGAGGGTTGGGATAAATTTGCGCAAAGTCCTTAAGCTCACTTTGAATTTAGACTCTCACCTACCCCTGGTGCCTGGGTGGCAGGGATGTGGATTTGGTGCTGGGTTTTAGCTGATTATAGCTAGCGCACCAGCAGGAAGCCATGAATTGACTGCTGCCATCACAAATTGAGGCCTGCAGCCAACCAGGAGCGGCCACAGTGATGGCTCCTGATTGGCTGCTAGTCTGTGAGCTCTGATTGGCTCGCAAGCAGCACCGGATTAAAAATGACAGCGGTGCTATCAGTTCACGGATTCCTCCCAGTGCACCAACTGTAATCAGCTAATGCCTAGCACTAAATCCACATCGCTGACACCCTAACCACAATAGGTGGCCCTGGCCGGACCAGCCCATCTGTTAATGAGCCTTCTGGAATTTGCAACATCTGCCTAGATGGCCAGTCTGGCCCTGTATCTATATATATATTTTAGAACGGGAGGTGTTTCACTTCAGTCATAACATCCGACCAGCTAACGTGTTGGGGCTGAAAGAGAGGTTACCATATATTTTATATATATATATATATATATATATATATATATATATATATATATATATATATATATTATTTGCTCCTATAAAGTATTGCACATGTAGTTTGTTTACATTTTGTATGTTAGTAACGGAGTGGTTTCTATGGTAACCTCTCTTTCAGCCCCAACACGTTAGCTGGTCGGATCAAGGTACGTGTCACTTCCTGGTGGACATGACCGGAAACCGGGCGGCGTGATTGGAGGCAGCGAGGAGGACTGGTGTGGGTTTAAGGTATTTAAACACTCAATTTTTGTTTGTATGGTTATCCTGATGAAGGGGCTGCGACCCCGAAACTGTTGATATGATGATAGCACTGCAATAAAGCACTTTATGCACCTTTGAAAGACTCCAAGTGCCGCCTGTTTGGGAAACTGCATTGCGGGCTTCACACCCTGATTCTGGAAGGCACGGGAGCAAAGTAAAATACCGTTGGTGAGCGGGTGAGTGCCGGGTTATTCAGCCATACATGTTGACTCGGGTTCCTGGCAGGGGAAGCGAGGATACTGACCAAGGCACCGCAAAGTCACCGTGTTTTAAGCACACAGGACTCCTTTCACTTCACGCTGTTCAGCGGCTCACTGCACATTGGTTTCACTGAAGGTGATAACAGGTGGGCACGATTTTTGCAATTATATACTGGCTGTTTGGGACATTTCTCAGAGGGTATTTATATCTATTTAAGCACAGTATGGCCCATGCAAGCGGGACTTCCACGGAAGTACAAACATTCTTCCTACAGTGTGACACAAGTGATATGCTTAGCTTCTCTGAGGCAGAAGCTGAAAATATTCTACATAAGGAACCACTATTTGACACAGAGGCTGTTTCCATCAATGAGGACATTTATAGAGATCTATTAAAACTACGCAAGAAAGAGATTGATTTCTTATATCATGCAATGACATTGTCAGATTACCACAGAGCTAAGCAGATTCCACGAGGCTTCCGAGTACATAACATGCCGACAATTGGACGCTACGATGCTGGTTTCTGTAAAAAGTGGATCTCAGTCCTCAATAAATGCTCTATGGACTTGATGCTCCTCGTCATTGAGGAATCGACAAGGTAGCACAAGATTACTATAGAAAAGATCAATTTATTCCAACAAGAGCATGGCATCATTATGGAGGCCTTACCTGACTGGATGGGCAAAATGGCTGAGGAAGTGGAGACGTACAAGTTGAACTTGATTAAGTTCAAAAAACAAAAACGGATTCGGGTCCAACAGGATTATGAGCAGCATAAAGTATACAGTTGGCTCAGTAATCCTGTTAACCAAAATCAACCCGGCAGGGTAACACAGTTTAGGAGACGTAATCCGAGACACCACTATTCGAGTACGTCAGCCAGCGAGCAGGAGGATACCAGACTGGCCAATCCGCCACCGGACCGGGATATCCCTTTAGGAGTCCGGACCAGGGCTATCATAGCAGGAAGACAGGTCCCCCGACGAGGCGAGGGGGTCAAACGAGGCGGCAGGGAAGGAGGAAAAAGAGGCTCGAGACCACCACGGATGAGAAACAACTAATTTACAATCTTTCATCTAAACCCCTATCGACATTGGAAAACAAAGTGTTAAGTCGAGGCCTTTCTTTTGTCCCGACCAGTTCTTTGGACTCCTTTAATAGGAAAGTGGACACTTATAAGCTTACAAGGTCACTTAAGATCAAAGAGTTTTTTTGTAAACAAGGGTCAGTTCCAGTAGATGCTGATGACACTAGCTTACCCCCTAAGGTGAGAAAATATTCTAAATCCAGCTTTGAACCAAATTCTGTTAATTCGTCAATTAAGACGTTTAGTAGATTGTTGGAAGATGTACCAAACAAGTGTTATACTAGTCCTTACCCGAATTTATCGAGAGAGGAGCTTGGGGCACTGAAAAGTCTGGGTAAGCGTGAGGATATAATAATCAGGAGTGCAGATAAGGGGGGAGCCATAGTGATCTTGGACACTGAAAAAATATAAATTGGAGTGTACAAGATTACTGTCCGATGCCGAGACATATAGACGTCTACCTGCAGATCCAACAAAAAATTTTAAATCAGAATTAGATTGTCTATTGTCTCAGGCTGTTAAAGATGGAATTATTTCAGTGGCAGTACGCAAAGCATTGTTGGTTGAATTTCCTGTGGTTCCTGTATTTTATATGATCCCGAAATTACATAAGGATCCTCTTAACCCACCTGGCAGACCAATTATTTCTGCCAGGGGGTCATTGTGTGAGGTTTTGTCAATTTACTGTGACTGTTTTTTGCAACCTTGTATTCAAGACACCCCGACTCATTTACTTGACACTTCTACACTATTACGTAGGTTAGCGATGCTTGAGGCTGTACCTGAGAATATCATGTTGGCGTCAATTGACGTAACTAGCTTGTATACATGCATTCCCCATGGGGCAGGCCTTTTAGCAGTGAAACATCTGATTACTAATAACCCACGATATAAGGGCCCGGACATCAGTTTCTTTCTTAGTTTACTAGAATTCACACTTACCCACAATTATTTTTTGTTTGAAAAAAAATTTTTCATTCAGCGCACTGGTTGCGCGATGGGGTCGGCGGTCGCGCCGGCCTTCGCAAATACTTACATGTGGGGAGTGGAGAGGGAACTGTTTTTTCAGGATGTGGAGGTAACATCTCAGATTTGGTTATATCAAAGATACATAGATGATGTGTTGATATTGTGGAAAGATGGTGAAATTTCCCTTAAAACCATCATTGAACAACATAATTTACCATGGTGAGTGACTTTACCCAGATTAATTTTCTGGATGTGAGTATAACAATTAAGGAAGGTAAGATTACACTAGTATGTTTTCAAAACCTACTAATAGGAACAATCTGTTAAAGTATGATAGTTTCCACCCTTGGTCCACAGTACAAGGTCTCCCATATTCGCAGTTTTTGCGTGTATGTCGGATTAATAGTAACTGTGAAGAAAGGGATCTGCAGCTTGAGCAGATGTTTCAGAAGTTTATCCAGAGAGGCTATCCTGTGGAGGAATTAAGAAAGGCTAGGTCAAAAGCTTTAAACAAACCACGTGAGAGACTCCTGGAACCTGGGCTTGAGAAGCAATGCAAAGGGAGATATCCCTGGGTTACACAATATAATTCCAGCAGTCCTCAAATAGCCAGAAATGTTAAAAAGCTCTGGCCTATTGTATCCACTGATAAAGAGTTGGGTGAAGTTTACCGGTCTAAATTATTGTTTGGCTATTCTAAAAACAAGAGTATACGGGATATGGTTGTGAAGACTGATTTATCTAAATTCAAAGCATCCAAAACACACTTTTTATCACGTAAAAATGGTTGTTTCCGTTGTAGTGGGTGTGTAACCTGTAGCTATTTAAGCACAGGTGATACATTTCAACACCCACATACCGGGAAAAAAATATTTTATACGTTACCCTTTATCATGTGATTCTAAATTCGTAGTTTATCTGATTACCTGCCCCTGCGGTATGACATACGTGGGAAAAACTGATTGTGAATTTAAGATCAGAATGGCGCAGCATCGGTATGCCATTAGGGAAGCTTATAAGTTGGGCCACAGTTATCAACCTGTGGCCAGACACTTCTTATTGGCAAAACACAGTATGGCAACCTTGCGCTATAAAATTATCGATCAGGTCCCAGGAAGTTTGAGGGGAGGAGACAGATCGAAGAAATTACTACAGAAAGAGGCGATGTGGATATTTAAACTAAACACGCAATCCCCGAAGGGTTTAAATGAGTCTCTCAGCCTTAGATGCTTTTTGTGATACAGGGTGTCTAGACTCTGTGTTACATTTGTAACAATTTAAGCAAACTTGAGCTATGATCTGTTACGTTTTGTTACACAATGATGCATAGTCTTAACAGGAGATAGAAGAATTAGCCCTGCTGTATGGGACATATTCTAATGTTAGATCGATACTAGGTTTATAAGGATATTGTTAGTAACCAGTCATATATGTGTGATTCTTTTTATAACCCTTATTAGAAATGTTGGAAACAGCGTTGTTATATTTGCTCCTATAAAGTATTGCACATGTAGTTTGTTTACATTTTGTATGTTAGTAACGGAGTGGTTTCTATGGTAACCTTTCTTTCAGCCCCAACACGTTAGCTGGTCGGATCAAGGTACGTGTCACTTCCTGGTGGACATGACCGGAAACCGGGCGGCGTGATTGGAGGCAGCGAGGAGGACTGGTGTGGGTTTAAGGTATTTAAACACTCAATTTTTGTTTGTATGGTTATCCTGATGAAGGGGCTGCGCCCCCGAAACTGTTGATATGATGATAGCACTGCAATAAAGCACTTTATGCACTTTTGAAAGACTCCAAGTGCCGCCTGTTTGGGAAACTGCATTGCGGGCTTCACACCCTGATTCTGAAAGGCACGGGAGCAAAGTGAAATACCGTTGGTGAGCGGGTGAGTGCCGGGTTATTCAGCTATATATATATATATATATATATATATAGTATAGAAAAAGAGGAAAAATGGCGCCCCAGGGGTTTACAAATACCCTTATACAAAGACTATTGCTTAACAGGATTTGCAATCAATATTTATACAGGTTTTTAAAACACATAACGGACTGTACTTTTCATAAAAAAATTATTAAAACAATTATACAGAAACATGAAGTATATCCATCATTATTACATGTACATTATGATGTAGTTTCTCCTACAGAAATCCATCAATGGGATATGGAGGAAAGAAGGCAACCTTTCTGTTGTATCCTTATTCATCCTCATTAAATATTCGGAGATAACATCAACAAGAAATACAGTACCCCAACGCGTTTCGTCTAGGAACTAGACTTCATCAGGGGTGCGTCTTAGAAAATAATGTCTATCCAAAAGAGTGATAGGCCTAGATCATTGGCCGAATAGGTTCATACGTGGGCTTCCAAACATCAATGAAATAAGGGCATAAAGTCAGCCTCGTGAATCTGGTAACTCAGATTACGAAGAGCTCAAAAGGGAAGCATTCGTATGAAAAAAAGAGGAATCGGCAATTTCATGCACACATGGAGGACCTCAGAAGTCACAATACAGGTGAAAAATGCAGAAATCTATACAGAGTCCTTATGGTATCCTATGGATATGATACCTTCCAAATAGTGATCAGCAGTGAGCCAGTGATCATGCAATAGGATACCATAAGGACTCTGTATAGATTTCTGGTTCCCTGGTGACCCAGATGATGCAAAGGGTATACCCAACTCGCAGTGATGATGGTGGTTTCAAACATATCTGTGCTCCTCGTATTATTAGTAGTGTTGAGCATATCAATCAGTCATCTACTGATACTACTAAGGGAAACCAGAAAAGAAGAAGATGTATAAAAAAAAGTCTGAGGATTGTTAAAGGGCATAAAATTTACCTTAGAAGAAAATGAGGTCCTGATTGCTGGAGTTCTCAATAATTAAAACAAACAATTTTGGAAGGCGGAATGGCCTAAATTCATCTTACATACCATGATTACACCACCGCATCAAGCTGCTACAGTAATGTACAATGTCAATCCAGTTCGGTGGCATAACATAGAAATGAAAGATGTGGTGCCTAGCTATGTAGAGTTCAGCATAGTACCTGACCATTATTGAACATATACTGACCTCAGTTTATGAAAAGCTGCACACGCATCTTTAAACCACCAGTTATGTGTGCCAGTGGGAAGCAGTCAATTGACCGCCGGTTGGGATCCCACCGGTGAGGATACAGACGCCAGAATTCTGACACCAGCTGAAATACCTGGTTGGTTTCCCTACTTGGCTGGTGGCCATCACCACCACCAGCGGGGGAATAGAACCTTTTGTTCGCCACCGGGCCCGAAGTGTGGCGAGCGCAGCAAGCCCGCGAGGGGACTTTCTGAGCTCACCACCGGGATCCCGGCTGTCGGGATACCGGCATAGGTCTCCTGACCGCCGAGATCCCGATCCCTGGGATCGCATACTGATCCCATGCCAGTTTGCAAAACTAAAATAACAAAGATACATTATACTGTATTGAAGATAAAATAATAATGATTTCAAATAAGCATTACTCCTTACTGGGATTCAAACTCAGGGTGATGGCTATGCAAAGTGTTCAATTAAGCCACTAGACCACTGGTTCCCAAACATTTTTGAATCTCGGCGCCCCCAACTATCAGCATTTCTCTTGCGTCCTAGAGGATGCTGGAGTCCACATTAGTACCATGGGGGTATAGATGGGTCCACTAGGAGCCATTGGCACTTTAAGAGTTTGAGAGTGTGGGCTGGCTCCTCCCTCTATGCCCCTCCTACAAGACTCTGTTTAGAAAATGTGCCCGGAGGAGCCGGTCACAGCTGGTAAAAGTTTTTTTTAGATAGCACTGTGTGTGGGTTGGCTCCAATCGCTGTGTCTCTCTTGCCATTCTTGGGGGTGAAACTCTGTCCGTGTGTGTGTGTGTGTGTGCGTGGTCTCCATTAAGCTATGTCCAGAGACTCTGTGTCATATGCTGCAGAGGATATGTCCTCTCAGGGTGATCCCATTCCATGTAAACAGGATTGCACTGTCCTAGCGCAGATACCAGCAAGAGAGCCTGAATGGTTATCCTCTATTAAAACTTTGATTTCTCAGATTTCTTTTAGAGTTGCACAGAATGAATCTGCAACTCAGGTTTTACAGAACTCTATGGCAGTTTGGTCCAGTTCTGTTACCTTATGACCCCCTACTGTATGTTCCCACAAACGTGCTCTTGACCAGATTATGCAAGATGACACGGATACTGATTCTGACACGGCAGACGGTGAGGGGGATGTGCTGCAGGGGGCGGCATCTCTTGCAAAAGGAGTGCAGTTGATGATAGAGACTATTAGAGATATTTTGAATACTGCTGATACAACACCTGAACAGGTTGAGGAGGCTTACTTCACTGACAATAAGAAAGCCTCGCTAACCTCCCCTGAGAATTAAATGCTATATTTGAGAAATCATGTGAAAAGTAAACCCAGAGAAAAAATTCCAGATCCCTAGAAGGGTTCTGGTTGCTTTCCCCTTCCCTGAGGAGGATAGGAAAAAAAGGTAAAACCCACCCATAGTTTATGCGTCTGTATCCAGACTCTCAAAAAAGGTGGTTTTACCTGTTCCAGGATCTACCGCCTTAAAAGAGCTGGCTGATCGCAAAATTGACACTACGCTCAAATCCATATACACGGCTTCAGGGGCGATACTATGTCCTACTATTGCCTGTGCATGGATTTCCAAAGCTATAGTAAAGTGGTCAGGCACGTTACTTGAGGATTTGGATACAATGAATAAAAGTGATGTTAAATTGTTTTTACGTAACATGCAGGATTTATGATGGAGTCCATGAAAGACCTGGGTTCCATGGCTGCAGGGATATCTTCCATGTCTGTCTCAGCTCGTAGGGGACTTTGGCTGCGCCAGTGGTCTGCCGACGCGGAATCCAGGAAAGGTGTCGAGACCCTACCCTACACAGGTCAGGCTCTCTTTGGGGAAGCGTTGATGCGTGGATTTCCACGGCAACAGCGGGTAAGTCCCCTTTTCTTTCCTCAGCTGCACCTGCTATGAAGAAACCCTTTTCTTCAGCTGCATCTCAGTCCTTTCGGACTGCCAAAGCAAGAAAGGCCAAGCCGTCTAACACCTTCTTTAGAAGAGGTCGGCCAAAATCCAAGAAACCTGCTGCGGCAGGTTCCCAGGAACAGAAACCTACTTCGGGTACGCCAAAGTCCTCAGCATGACGGTGGACCGTGCGGCCTGGAGGTGGGGCTGGTGGGGGCGAGACTCAGGCATTTCAGTCACATCTGGGTGTCGTGCGGCCTGGATCCCTGGGTGCAAGATATTGTGTCCCAAGGGTACAGGCTGGAATTTCAAGATCTCCCTCCTCACCGGTTCTTCAAATCAGGCTTGCCAGCTTTGCTGGCAGACAGGGCTGTCCTACAGGAAGCCATACAGAAGTTGGTGGAAGCACAGGTTGTGGTACCAGTCCTCCCCATATGCAAAACAAAGGTTACTGTTCGAACCTTTTCGTGGTACCAAAACCGGATGGTTCGGTCAGGCCCATTCTGAACTTAAAATCGCGAAAACCCCTTCCTGAGGGAGTTCAAGTTCAAAATGGAGTCTCTAAGGGCGTTGATATCAGGTCTGGAGGAGGGGGAATTCCTGGTATCCCTGGATATCAAGGATGCGTACCTCCACATTCCGATTTGGCCGCCGCATCAAGCTTATCTTCGATTCCCACTGTTGGACTGTCATTTTCAATTCCAGGCCCTGCCATTTGGCCTCTCCACAGCACCGAGGTTATTTACCAAGGTGATGGCGGAAATTATGGTTCTCCTCCGCAGACAGGGGTGAACATAATTCCATATCTGGATGATCTGCTGATAAAGGCATCTTCCAAGGAGAAGCTGTTACAGTCCATAGTTCTCACGACCCATCTACTCAGAGAACACGGTTGGATCCTGAATCTTCCAAAATCACATTTGGAACCAACCAGGAGGTTGTCCTTTCTGGTAATGATCCTCGACACGGAAGTGCAGAGGTTGTTTCTTTCAGAGGAAAAAGCGTTGGTGATACAAACAATGGTCCGGGATGTCTTGAAGCCAGCCCGGGTGTCGGTTCATCAGTGCATTCGCCTTCTGGGGAAGATGGTGGCCTCTTACGAGGCTCTGCAGTACGGGAGGTTTAATGCTCGGTCATTCCAACTGGATCTCCTGGACAAGTGGTCAGGATCTCATCTCCACATGCACCAGAGAATACGTCTGTCACCAAAGGCCAGGATTTCACTCCTCTGGTGGCTACAATTACCTCACCTTCTGGAGGGCCGCAGGTTCGGGATTCAGGACTGGATCTTTCTAACCACGGATGCAAGTCTCTGGGGCTGGGGCGCAGTCACTCAAGTGGAAACCTTCCAAGGAAGGTGGTCAAGTCTGGAAGCCGGCCTACCGATAAACATTCTGGAACTAAGAACCGTCTACAGTGGTCTTCTCCAAGCGGCCCAACTTCTGAGAAATGGGGCCATTCAGGTGCAGTCGGACAATGTAACGACAGTGGCTTACATAAACCGACAGGGCGAAATGAAGAGCAGAGCTGCAATGTCAGAGGTAACAAGAATCATCCTCTGGGCAGAAAAACACGCGTTGGCGCTGTCAGCAATCTTCATTCCGGGAGTAGACAGCTGGGAAGTGGACTGCCTCAGCAGACACAATCTCCATCCAGGAGAGTGGGGTCTCCATCTGGCAGTGTTCAAGTAGGTTACAGATCTTTGGGGTGTACCCCAAATAGACATGATGGCCTCTTGTCTCAACAAGAAGCTTCGGCGATATTGTTCCAGGGTGAGGGACCCGCAAGCAGTGGTGGTGGACGCCCTAGTGACTCCGTTGGTATTCCAGTCGGTGTACGTGTTTCCACCACTCCCACTAATTCCAAGAGTGCTAAAGCTCATAAGGAGAACAAGGGTTCAAGCGATCCTCATTGCTCCAGACAGCCCAAGAAGGTCTTGGTACGCGGATCTGCTGGATCTACTGCTAGAAGAGCAGAGGCCTCTTCCTCTTCGTGAGAACCTGCGCTGCGGCAGGGATGGTTCGCCTATCAAGACTTACCATGGCTACGTTTGACGGCATGGAGGTTGAACGCCAGATACTAGCTCAGAAGGGCATTCCGAACAAGGTTATTCCTACCCTGTTACAAGCTAGGAAAGGAGTAACATCTAAACATTACCATCGTATTTGGAAAAAATATGTATCTTGGTGTGAGTCCAAAAAGTTTCCTACGGTGGAGTTTCAACTAGGATGTTTTCTCCTCTTCCTGCAAGCAAGTGTGGATATGGGCCTGAGGTTAAGATCCGTAAAGGTCCAGATTTCGGCACTATCCATTTTCTTCCAAAAACAGTTGGCCGCCCTTCCTGAGGTTCAGACTTTTTTGAAGGGAGTTCTGCACATCCGACCTTCCTTTGTACCACCTACGGCACCATGGAATCTTAACGTGGTGTTGCAGTTCCTCCAGTCGGACTGGTTTGAGCCTCTACAGGAGGTTGAGGTCAAGTTTCTCACGTGGAAGGCTGTCACTTTGTTGGCCTTAGCTTCTGCTAGACGTGTGTCAGAGTTGGGGGTTTTGTCATGTAAAAGCTCATACTTGATCTTCCATGAAGATAGAGCTGAGCTTCGGACACGTCAGCAGTTTCTTCCGAAGATTGTTTTGGCATTTTATATCAACCAACCTATTGTGGTGCCAGTTGCGACTGACTCCTCAATTTCATCAAAGTCCTTAGATGTTGTAAGGGCTCTAAAAATCTATGTGAGGAGGACTGCTCGTCACAGAAAGTCGGACTCTCTGTTTCTCCTGTATGATCCCAAGAAAATTGGGTATCCTGCTTCTAAGCAGACGATCTCTCGCTGGATCAGGTTCACTATCCAGCATGCGTATTCTACGGCAGGATTGCCGTGTCCTACGTCTGTTAAGTCCCACTCTACGCATAAGGTGGGTTCTTCCTGGGCGGCTGCCAGGGGTGTCTCGGCTTTACAACTCTGCCAAGCGGCTACTTGGTCAGGGTCAAACACGTTCGCAAAGTTCTACAAGTTCGATACTTTGGCCTCTGAGGACCTTAAGTTTGGTCAATCAGTTCTGCAGGAGTCTCCGCGCTCTCCCTCCTGTTCTGGGAGCTTTGGTACATCCCCATGGTACTAATATGGACCCCAGCATCCTCTAGAACGTAAGAGAAAATAGGATTTCAATTACCTACCGGTAAATCCTTTTCTCGTAGTCCATAGAGGATGCTGGGCGCCCGCCCAGCACTTCGTTTTCCTGCAGTGGTTTTCTGGATCAGTACAACTTTGTTTTTAGTTAAGTACAGTTTCAGCGGTTTCTGAGTGTCCAAGCTTGTTAGCTTGGTTTGTCTTATGTGTGTGAGCTGGTATGAATCTCGCCACTATCTGTGTTAAATCCTTCTCTCGAAGATGTCCGTCTCCTCGGGCACAGTTTCTAGACTGAGTCTGGTAGGAGGGGCATAGAGGAAGGAGCCAGCCCACACTCTCAAACTCTTAAAGTGCCAATGGCTCCTAGTAGATCCGTCTATACCCCCATGGTACTAATGTGGACCCCAGCATCCTCTACGGACTTCGAGAAAAGGATTTACTGGTAGGTAATTAAAATACTATTTTTTTTCATGGCACCCCTAGGATAAAAGTTTTTTATTGTTTTTTTTTTTTAATTATTAAATTAAGAAAACCGGGCCTACCTGTCATCCTTAGCTTCTGTTATGTGGTGGTGTACAGTTTTTGCTTCGAATTGTCCACATGTATTATGATTTGCAGCCACCAGCACTGGTTTTACTTTTCTCTTACATCCTAGAGGATGCTGGGGTCCATTTAGGTACCATAGGGTATAGACGGTTCCGCAGGAGCCTTCGGGACTTTAAGACTTTTCAACAGTGTGAACTGGCTCCTCCCTCTATGCCCCTCCTCCAGACCTCAGTTTAGAAAATGTGCCCAGGAGACTGGATGCACACTAGTGGAGCTCTACAGAACTTTGCTGGAAAAAGACTTTCTTAGGTTTTTTATTTTACAGGGAAGCTGCTGGCAACAGCTTCCCTGCTTCGTGGGACTTAGGTAGGGAAGCAGGAACCAACTTCTCAATTAGTTAATGGTTCTGCTTCTGCTGACAGGACACCATTAGCTCCTGAAGGGTACTGAACACAGCCCAAGCCTGGCCAGCGTTCGCTCCCACAGCACTGCCGCCACCCCCTAACAGAGCCAGAAGTCAGAAGGCTGGTGAGTATATTACTGGAGTCCTGCAGAGAGGGGATCCTCCGGTCATCGTTGGCGGCATACAGGTATACACACAGCGGCGGGACGCTGTGCGCCATGTCTCTCAGCACAAGGGCGCAGAGCGCGCGGGGGGGGGGGGGGGCGCGCTCTGAGGGCATGTTTTCAAACCTTACTCTCACTGGCAAAAAGGGTACATACATGTACAGCCGCTGATGTGCCATCCCCAGCCAGTATAAATATTACATTGCTGAGGCTGAAGGGCTTGGCTTCTCCTCAGACTTGCCAGAACACTCACTGGGTGCCATTTTCTCCTGCAGAAACTCCAGTGTGAAGCTCTTGAACGCTGTTTCTCCTCATGACAACGCTGACACAAGTACAGTTTGTTATAGAAGGGGCAGAGAGTGTTCATTATAATTAGGTCTGTGGGCCTATTATTGGTATGTGCGTTGTAAGTGGGTAATATTTCCACAATTCACAATAAGGCACAGTGTGTGGACTGGCAAATCCCTCTGTGTCTCTCTGACAGACTTTAGTGTGGGTCTGTCCCCAATAGCTCCCCTGTGTGATTAGGGTGTGTGTGTGTGTGTGTGTGTGTGTGTGTGTGTGTGTGTGTGTGTGTGTGTGTGTGTGTGTGTGTGTACAAGTGTGTGTGTACAAGTGTGTGTGTACAAGTGTGTAACATGTCAGACATTGGGGAGGGTTCTTCCCAGGAAGAATCCATTTTAGATGCACAAGAGGGTAATGTGGTGGCCCTTCCCTCTCAGAAGGAGCCGGAGTTTGTGAGAATGTTGCAAAAGAATATGTCAATGCGTGCTAGTCTGAACAACAGACCAAATATTGGTGGCAGTCTGTGGAGGATACACTGTTTACTGATCCCTCCATATCATCCACTCGGGTCCCATCCAGTTCCCAGAAAAGGTCTCTGGCCCAGATAATGCAAGCGGACACAGACACTGGGGATTTGAGAGGGGTAGACCCAAATTAGCCAAAAGCATACAATGTATGATAGTTGCTATAAAGGAAGTGTTGGAGTTTCCTGAAACAACACTTGTCCCAGAGGAAAAGGATTATTTTAAATTAAATAAAAAGTAGGTTGTGACTTTTCCTCCTTCAAAGGATTTGAATGCGTTCTTTGAAGAATCCTGGGCTAACCCTGAGAAGAAATTTATCCTTCCCAGAAGGATACATGTAGCGTACCCTTTCCCTGAGGAAGACAGGCACAAATGGGAGACACCCCCAATGATAGACACCTCAGTTTCTCGGCTGTCTAAGAAAATAGTTTTGCCTGCCCCTGGTTCAGCCTCATTAAAAGATCCAACTGACCGTAAATTAGAAACAACCCTAAAATCCATATACACGGCTAACGGAAGGTGCTCAGGCCCACCATTGCTTGTGCGTGGGTAGGTAACGCTGTGGAAAAATGGTCTGACAACTTGCTTGTTAACATAGACACAGTTGACAGGGATGAAATAGTCCTAACTCTCGGCCATATCAAAGATGCTGC
Source organism: Pseudophryne corroboree (assembly GCF_028390025.1). Classification (NCBI taxonomy): domain Eukaryota; kingdom Metazoa; phylum Chordata; class Amphibia; order Anura; family Myobatrachidae; genus Pseudophryne; species Pseudophryne corroboree. Next base: position 324,817,585 of record NC_086445.1, on the reverse strand, counting down.
AGGTTACTTTGTTGAAGCTATGAAGGATATTGGGTTGCTGAGTTCAAGATCCTCCGCTATGGCGATTTCAGCCCGCAGGGCGCTGTGGATCCGTCAATGGAATGCTGATGCGAAATCAAAAAAGAATATTGAGGCACTTCCTTACAATGGAGAAGCCCTCTTTGGAGACAAGCTGGATGCCATGATTTCAAAAGTCAGCATTTCTGCCTTCCGCAGCTGCTCCACCTAGGAAAGGATTTCATTCTCATACAATGCAATCCTTTCGGCCCAACAATTCCAAAAAGGCAAAGGGTACCCCCTTCTTCGTAGGAAGAGGGCGAGGAAGAGGTAAAAAATCTACAACACCATCAGGCTCGCAGGAGCAGAAATCAACAGCTACTTCTGCTAAAACCTCAGCATGACGCTGGGGCTCCCCTGCGGGAGTACTATCGGGTGGGGGCACGTCTACTGTCTTTCGGCCAGGTCTGGGTTCACTCAGATCTGGATCCTTGGGTATTGCAGATAGTATCCCAAGGGTACAAATTGGAATTTCAGGACCTGCCCCCATGCCGATTTTTCAAATCAGCCTTACCAGCTTCTGTTCAGGACAGAGCAAAGTGCTGAACGCAATACAGAAATTATGTCAAGACAACGTAATTTCCTTAGTTCCTGTTTCACAACAGAAAAAAGTGTTTTATTCAAGCCTGTTTGTAATGCCGAAACCGGATGGCTCGGTCAGACCGATTTTAAACCTAAAGACTCTGAACTTTTATTTGAAAAGGTTCAAATTCAAGATGGAATCCCTGAGAGCAGTGATCTCCAGCTTGGAGGAAAAGGAATTTCTGATATCGATGGACATCAAAGATGCTTATTTACATGTTCCCATCTACCCGTTACATCAGGCATACCTAAGGTTTGCGGTGCAGGACTGCCACTACCAGTTCCAAACATTGCCTTTCAGGCTCTCCACAGCTCCGAGAATATTCACCAAGGTGATGACGGAGATTATGGTTCTTCTTCGCAAGAAAGGAGTCAGTCATCCCATACTTGGACGATCTCCTCATAAAAGTGAGATCCAGGGAGAAACTAGTGCAGAACATTGCACTTTCCCTGATGGTGCTTCAACAGGATGGTTGGATCATAAACCTTCCAAAATCACAATTGGAACCCACAATGAGGTTATCATTTCTGGGAATGATATTGGACACGGAAGCACAGAAAGTATTCCTACTGGTAGAAAAGGCTCTGGAGATCCAGAGGATGGTCAAACAAGTTTTAAAACCAGCACGCGTATCGATTCATCAGTGCATCCGCCTGCTGGGGATGATGGTAGCGGCCTACGAGGCTCTACAATTTGGCCGATTCCATGCCAGGGTGTTCCAATGGGACCTACTGGACAAGTGGTCCGGATCGCACCTACACATGCACCGGAGGATAATCCTGTCAACAAAAGCCAGTTTTTCACTCTTGTGGCTTCAAAGTTCTAACCTCCTGGAGGGACGCAGGTTCGGGATTCAGACTTGGATCCTGGTGACCACAGATGCAAGCCTCCGAGGTTGGGGAGCAGTCATGCAAGGGGAAAGCTTCCAAGGATGATGGTCAAGTCAAGAAGTACTCCTTCACATAAACATTCTGGAATTGAGAGCTGTGTACAACAGCCTTCATCAAGCGGCACACCTTCTTCAAGGTCATCCCATACAGATCCAATCAGACAATGTAACGGCAGTAGCTTACATAAACTGCCAGGGTGGAACAAAAAGCAGAGCGGCAATGGCAGAGGTGACAAAGATACTCCTCTGGGCAGAAAGACATGCAAAAGCTCTGTCGGCAATTTTCATTGCGGGAGTGGACAACTGGGAAGCAAACTTCCTCAACAGACACGATCTCCATCCAGGAGAATGGGGCCTCCACCCAGAAGTCTTTGCAGAGGTAGCAGATCATTGGGGCATTCCTCAAGGAGACGTGATGGCTCAACAAGAAGCTTCAGAAATATTGTTCCAGGTCGAGACACCCACAAGCAATAGCAGTGGATGCACTGGTGACCCAGTGGGTGTTTCAGTTGGTGTATCTGTTCCCTCCACTTCCACTAATACCAAAAGTTCTCAAGATCATCAGAAGAACAAGGGTTCAAGCAATTCTCATTGCTCCAGACTGGCCAAGGAGGGCTTGGTATCCAGATCTTGAGGCGTTATTACTGGAAGATCCTCAGCTTCTTCCTCGTCACAAGGACCTGCTTCAGCAGGGGCCATTTGTTTATCAAGACTTACCGTGGCTGCGTTTGACGGCATGGCTGTTGAGCACCAGATCCTAGCCCGTAAGGGTATTCCCAATGAAGTCATTCCCACACTTATTCTGGCCAGGAAAGGGGTATCGTCCAAACATTACCATCGTATTTGGAGAAAATATGTATCTTGGTGTGAATCCAAGAAGTCTCCTGCAGTGGAGTTTAAATTAGGACGTCTTCTCCTATTTCTACAGGTGGGCGTGGATGCTGGCTTGAGATTAGGGTCTATCAAGGTCCAAATTTTCTTTCAGAAACAGTTGGCTTCCCTTCCTGAGGTCCAGACATTCGTGAAGGAGGTTCTGTGCATCCAATCTAACTTTGTGCCTCCTGCGGCGCCATGGGATCTTAATGTGGTGTTTCAGTTCCTTAAATCGGGCTGGTTTTAGCCTCTACAAGAGGTAGAGTTGAAGTTTCTCACTTGGAAAGTGGTCATGCTGTTTGCCTTGGCATCAGGCAGACGAGTGTCTGAGTTAGGAGCTCTGTCTCACAAGAGTCCTTGCTTAATCTTTCATGAAGATAAGGCTGAACTGAGAATGTGTCAGCACGTTCTTCCAAAGGTTGTGCCTTCTTTCCATATCAACCAACCTGTTGTGGTGCTAGTGTCTTCTGACACCTCAGCTGTTTATAAGTCCTTGGATGTCGTCAGAGCGTTGAGGACTTATGTTGCAAGAACGGCTCGGATTAGGAAAACTGAAGCTTTGTTTGCCCTTTATGACCCCAACAAGATTGGGTGTCCTGCTTCTAAGCAGACTATTGCGCGCTGGATCAGAGGTACCATTCAGCACACTCATTCCACGGCAGGATTGCTGTTACCAAGTTCGGTAAAGACCCACTCTACTAGGAAAGTGGGTTCGTCCTGGGCGGCTACCCGGGGTGTCTCGGCATTGCAGATTTGCCGAGCAGCTACTTGGTTAGGTGCAAACACGTTTTCTAAATTTTACAAGTTTGACACCTTGGCTGCTGACGACCTTAAATTTGGTCAGTCAGTTCTGCAGGAACATTAGGATTTTCCCGCCCGTACTGGGAGCTTTGGTACATCCCCATGGTACTAAAATGGACCCCAGCATCCTCTAGGACGTAAGACAAAATAGGATTTTAATTACCTACCGGTAAATCCTTTTCTCGTACTCTGTAGAGGATGCTGGGCGCCCGCACAGTGCAAATATTTTCCTGCAGAATTACGTTTTGTCTTTTACACAGGTTCTCATGTGTTGAGATGTTCACAGCTGTTGCTGTTGCGTTATGCATGCACATTGGCATGGATTATGTTGAAGGCCATGTTAGGCGGCATGTTGTGTAAGGTGTGAGCTGGTGTGAATGTCGCCACTAGTTTAATGTAAAATCTTCTCTCGAAGTTGTCCGTCTCCTCGGGCACAGTTCCTATACTGAGGTCTGGAGGAGGGGCATAGAGGGAGGAGCCAGTTCACACTGTTGAAAAGTCTTAAAGTGCCGAAGACTCCAGCGGAACCGACTATACCCCATGGTACTAAAATGGACCCCAGCATCCTCTACGGACTACGAGAAAAGGATTTACCGGTAGGTAATTAAAATCCTATTATTGCTTTGACCATAAATAATTTGATTTGGTCCTGGACCACCATGCTGAGGCACTCCTGCAAGAGCCTCGCAGCACCCCAGGTTGCCACGGCACACAGTTTGAGAACCACTGCACTAGACCATGCAAGCCAGCCATACTATAGGAGCAGTTACACCTGTTGTTTATACAGTATGTACCAAAGAACATCATGTAGATAAATTCATTAAAAAAAAAAATTCTATTATAAAACATACATGACTCACACACCAAATGATTTAATCCTTTATTACTAAGCTTACCATACTATCCCTTTAAGCCAGGACACTCATGAATTACACAGGTTCTCTAGGTACTTAAAACCAGATGAAATTCAGGCTTGAAGTCAGCCAGCCACAGAACCTGTGTAAATTCATGAGTTTTCCTGGTTTAAAGGGATAGTACTGTATGGTACTGTAAGCCTATTTATTACACATTCTACAGCACCACAAAACACTGAATGACTAATTCTGTTAGCCAATAAGCTTGCAGTACTACATAAACTTAATTGGCTGTTTGACACATGCGCTGTGCATCTGGTGGAGAAAAAGTTGTATTACACTCTCCAGCTTTTTTGGAGTCTCAGTACGTTACAATGCGACTTAATATAGCATGAGGCGACTTAGAATGCCACACAGCAGCAAGGCAGGGAGCAAGTAGCATGGTGTGGTACATGGCGTATGAACACTAGATGTAAGAGAACACATCTGTATGCTTGCAAAGAGGCAGTATGGAGAAGCAGTGCAGAAGATGTTAGCACACTTGGTATTTGTAATACAGATGGAGCCACGCTAATCATGGCTCCATCAGTGCCTGGGCGAGCGCGCGCGTCACTCCCCATTCACTTGAATGTAAGCGTCTTAGTGCGCTCCCGGCATGACTAGGCGGACGGATCGCCTAGTCACGCCAGGAGCGCTCGTCTGAGACGGAGCCGCCTCAGATGAGCGCGGCTCCATCTGTAGATCTGCTCATGTGTGAAAAAAAACCCATTAGCAATAACAAATGTAAACTTACAGAAAAGAAAATCAACTTTTAATAGCAGCACTCTTTCCCTTCCACAAGAAAATGAATTATTCTTTCTTAGAAATAACATAATTAATGCTTTATTGATAATCTTATAAAATCAAGAAGACATTTCAATACCCATATGTGATGTGGATTTCTTTATTGTCATCACATATGATGTATTTCCAGGGGGTCATGTAGAGTGAAGTATAAAATTGACAGAGACAGAATAACGTGTAGAAAACAAAATAAATGTTTGTGAATAAAAGTGGTTTAAAAGAAAATGCTGGTACGCTGTCTTTATTCTGTAAATTGATAAATACCTGTGATATAACAAATCTAATAGTGATTCTTTAAATATCCACTGACTGTTTTTTGCCAGTGATATGTATAGAGGGTTACAAATGTAGCAGTATTTGCATAATATTTACTGATTCTTCATTCAGTGATCACATTGTAACATTTGTTACTTTATAGCGGCATAACAGGAATGTTTAGAACAACATAGCAATGTGGAATATGTTCTTATTTTATCAAATAGCTGGGTGATGATATATCTTACTCCTTTCTGGATATTTGATAATTCAATAACAAACCTTGACTATACTGTAGATTTGCTTATTAGTCCTTTGCTACAGACATGGAATGAAAGCTTCAAAAAGGAACAATACTCAGTAAATAGATGTTATTAAAAATTTTTGCCTGAGCATAATAAAACTTTTTAAATTCAAAAGCATAATAATGTCAGGCACTCACTCCCGCCTATAAAAGCAACCCTGTTTTATTAAATTTGAATTCTAATTATTTTCAATTTTATTCCAGATTCTATTTAGCAACAAACTGCTAAATATTCCACTGATTATTCAAATGAAACAATATACATAACTTTCCTAAATGTTTTGGAAAAAGAAGAGGAAACCTAATTATGTGATACATAAATATTTGAGGAAAATAATGTAATTTTTATTACTTACATAATGTTACGTTCTCTGTACTTGGAACTCAAGAGACAGGGTGGCAGATAGATGAGCTCCGAGTACAGGAACGTGATGCTGCAGTTCCAACTGAGTTCAACAGCAACCCCTATGGAAACCCTGACTCTGTTGTCTCCCCCAAGTGGTCGGTCAATGCCTGCGAAACTATGGTTTCTTGGGCCCACGGCAGCCACGTTTGATGGGTGAATTAGGTCTGCCCGACTCCGATGCCCCCGGTCTTAGTTGGTGACAAGGCATTAACCGAGACAGAGGGAGAACAAAGGGAAGGCTAACTAAGATAGACACAACAGAAAGGGGAGACTACTGAAAACTACAACCAAATTTCTGTACGGTGCGGCTGCCAAGGAAAACCGTAACAAAAGCAACCTTGCCCAAACACAAAACACGACACCTTCATATCTCCGCGAGGACAGCAATGGCTGAAACCTCCGCAGAAAACTCAAAGGCAAGAAAGTAAGAAATTATACGGCCAAGGCTGTACGATGCGGCAGAGCCGCTACTCACAACACCGGTATTGGTGCACGCAGATGGAACAGGAACCCAAAGGCTGCAGATACAGGACCACAGGACTGAAAGGCCGAATAGTTTCCAGTGATCAGGCTCTGAACACTAGGACTCAGGATACAGGGTCACAGGACTGGAAGGCTGAACAGTTTCCAATGATCAGGCTCTGGACACCAGGACTCAGGATACAGCGTCACAGGACTGGAAGGCTGAACAGGAGCACTCCAGGGGCAGAATGCAGCTCCACAAGAAGCTATCACCAGTGGGGCTGCTTTGGTCTGGCTCCATTAAAAAGCCCTGCAGACCAATCAGACAGCCCAGCCCCCGGGACTTGATTGATCCAGCTATCCCTGGGCGCGCAGCGCACAGTGTCCCGGCTGCTTTGCAACCGCTGGCACCGCTGTGCAGGGCGGCTGCCTGACATCCCTGGTTGCCATGCAACCAGCCGGGAAACTAGAGGCGGAAGTGACGCGCCGGCCCCGCTGCCTAGCAACGGCCGGGAGCCGGCGTGTCCCGCGGCTGACACATTACTGTAGATTGATTTGAACATGACTCTGAAATTCTAAATCAATCTATAGTTGCAAATAGTTTGGAAGAAAATGAAGCATAGAAAGTAAATGAGTACAGTATTGCTTCCAATTTCATTCCAAATAATATTCAAATTAATCAGGTTTTTTAAAAATTGATAAATGAATTTCAGAATTTTTTTAAACAAAAATTGGTGAAATTTCAAATAAATTGTCAGAAATAAATGGAAACTTCCCATATTTGTTGAATCTCAGAGCACAGTTTCTGAAAAAATGGCTACATCTTTAAATTCTATTGCTGACTCCCTATGACTGAGCTTAAAAAAATAATCAGAAGAAATAAACAGTTTAGACTACAAAAATTTTTAATTTAGACAAATGTGGATGTGGAAATAAATTACAAAGTATCTACTGACCTACTAATGTATGTTTGAAAAGAATATGGTCAATTGCAACTGTAAAATGTATAATTTATTCTATATGTACATTTTTTACTCTATGAAAAACTGTAAAAAGATCAATATAATAAAAAAACTGATGACAGCTTTTTGCAGTTTTGGCACTTTCTAATCTATTTCAGTTAACATTTACTATTTCAAAGTTTACATTTTTGAATGTCATATATGAAATAGTGTAATACACAAAAGAAAAGAAAATGTATGTAGTTAAAGACTAATCTGTTAACAAGTGGTTGTTTTATCATGTTTGAAAAATAGTTTATTACATTTATAAGCAAATGAAAAATAGTATACTATCTAAATCAGTCGTTCTCAAACTGTGTGCCATGGCACCCTGGGGTGTCTCAGGGCACATGCAGGGTTGCCTTGTAGTGGAGGTCCAGCTCAATGTAATAAGCAAAACTAGTGCTGGTGGCTGTCAATCATAAAATATGTGGGCAAACAGAAGCAAATCTTGTCCCTCACCACACACTTGAACCCAAGGATGACAAATAAACACTACTTAATTTAATAATTATTTATACATTTCTCAATAAGAAACTTTTTGCCTAGGGGTGCTGTGAAATGAACTCTGATGCTCTAGGACGCCATGATTGAAAAAAAAATTACGGAACCACTGGTCTAAATTAATTAAGCAAATGTTTAAAAACATTACAGAAATCTTACTGTATAAGAACTTGACTTTATCCAAGAGCAGTTTACTGTTACAGAAAATAAATTACAAAAACTAAATAAATAAATAAAAACATTACAGATGTTTCTGAGGTCTCAATTATAGTCTTTTGAGATATAATTTAACATGTGAAGAAATCATAAATTATTATTTTTTCCTAACAGCATTTCCAAGAACAGTGCCATCATAGTCTTGAACTGGTATAACTTCTGGATCAGGGTGAGTGATTTTTGTCAAATCAATATGAATGTGTTCTGCAAGGCATATATTGTGTAGAATACAACTAACTCCAAAAACTTTATTGGTACTATATTGTTGTGTTCATCCAGATTTATCTATACAATGAAAATTACTTCTTCTTCTTCTTCTTTTAACAATATGTTTTATTGAGACATCATGGATTGTTCATACAATAACAATTTGATCATGATAACATTTGTAATTGAAGAGAGCGTATTTGAACAATGTATGGTAAATTCTCATAGTATCATAATGAAAATACAATAGGTGATACACAGTATATAATCGTCCATTAAAGTCACTCGTGTTGTAGTGGTTAATTCAAAAGCCCTGAGGGGGAGCCGCCAACAACCTTCAGCCCTCAAACCAGAGATATAGGTGGATCTTGTGCAGCCAATCTGGTTAAGTACCACGTGGTGTTCTTTAGACTATGGTAAATTTGTAGTCGCATGGTGAGGGGGAGACTGGAAATATATGAATCCCATAAAGTGAAAAAACGACCCACTTGTTTACCCCTATCCACAATTGCCTCCACCCAATCTATCCGGAATAGGTGATGTAATTTAGTTAGGAATAAAGCTATCTGTGGGGGCGTGTTATCTATCCAACCTTGAAGTATCATCTTTTTCCCCGCTGCACTAAGGGCTATCAACAGTTTTTTACACTCTGATGGCATCCGAAGATTAGGATCGATCGGGGGTAAATGGCACAAAATTTATTAGTTTGGCTTCGGCGTATCTTCTAATAAGATGCCAAAAGTACTGCACAATTGGACATGCCCATAAGCAATGGTAGGTATCCGCCTCACTCCGGTGGCATTTTGGGCATGAATGTGTTTCCGACATTCCCATATGGAAACGCCGCAATGGGGATAAATAAGTATTGTGACATACATTAAGAAACAATTCGGTGTACATACTCGCCGACAGAACCTTTCAGGAGTATAATAGGGCTTACTCCAATATGGGTAAAGTCAGTCTAGGAAAATGAGTCAACCATTTAGACATGCCGTCTGTTATGGTAGCATGATCCAATATTGGTCTTAGAAACGTATAATGTATAGATATGGCTTTATGTTTAGGTATGGGGTATAATAAGAAGCTGTCCAGTGAATTATTCCAATCTCCGTCCGTAAAATGTGTGAGGACATGTCTGACATAAAATCGTGTTTGCATGAAAATTACTTTTTAATATTCCAAACTTTCTTTCTATACAGGATCTCGTTGCAATATGAGCCTTGCAGCTAATTTCCTAAATTCTTTTCAGTTTAGATATATAAACCATGGTTTTAGGGGGTGTCTGGATGATAAGCTGACCTTAATTAGGTCGACAGTCAATGGGTCGACCACTAACAGTTGACACGCATTAGATGAACATGTAGAAGGTTGACAGTGGTTATGGTTGACAGGTACAAAAGCTCAACAGGTGCAATTGGGCGAGACACATATGGTTGACAAAGGTATTTTTTTCTTTTTTTTCCAACTTTTTCATACTTTACCATCCATGTGGATTAGGATTGGGAATACTGTAGTAACCTGTGCTGAGCTCCAGAGTGAGGCACCTTATCTGAAGCATGACAAGCGAAGCGTGCCATGCGAGGAGAAGCGGTACACTAATTGGGGTTCCATGTGCTTTGACAGCGAAAACACACAAAAAATTGTGTGTCAACATTTTTTGTCAACATTTGTCATGTCAACCTTTCCCACTGTTGACCTTTTCCAGTGTCGAACTTTTGACCACATTGACATTTCACATGGCGACATTTTGATCATGTCGACATTTGCCATGTCGACCAACTATTGTTGACCTAATTAGGGTCGACCCTGTGAGATATTACTGGTTTTAGAGAATAATCTGCATCATCTATTTTATAAAAGAAAAAAAAGGGAGATTTATGGTAGACTTACCATAGTTAAATCTCTGCGAGGTACACTGGGTTTCACAGGGAATACATCGGGGTGTAGAGTTGGATCTTCATCCAAGGCACCAACAGGCTAAAGCTTTGACTGTTCCCAGGATGCATTGCACCGCCTCCTCTATAACCCTGCCTCCGGACATGGGAGCTCAGTTTCGTTAACCAATCCAATGCAGTAGCAGGTAAAAGAGACGGCAGATGTTAGTCACATAGGACCACATTCTCACGACAGGAGAAGGGACCAGCGGCTAATGCCATACAAACCCAAAGAAGCTAAGTGTGTCAAGGTGGGCGCCCTGTGGAACCCAGTATATCTTGCAGAAAGAGATTTAACTATGATAAGTCTACCATAAATCTCCTTTTCTGTAGCGGGGTACACTGTATTCCACAGGTAATACATTGGGGATGTCCTAAAGCAGTTTCTCATGGGAGGGGACGCACCGTAGCAGGCACAAGAACCCGGCATCCAAAGGAAGCATCCTAGGAGGTGGAAGTATCAAAGGCATAGAACCTAATTGTCACGCTGCCGCCCCGTCTGCCTTACTTACCTCTCCGGGCGCGCTGGTCCTCTCTGCAGCCGTCCTCGCTGGCGGCTCCCGGCTCCCGTCGCTCGACCTGGCGTCTAGGCGGGTGACGTAATCAGGCACTTCCCACCAACCAGATGGTGGTGGGAAGTATAAATTCAGGCGCCACGCACTGCATCAGTGCCTGAGTATCATCAGTTCCCCAGGAGTGGTGATCGCCAGTCCTCCGTGCCTCCAAGCACCTCCGTGCCTCCAAGCACCTCCGTGCCTCCAGCACCTCCGTGCCTCCAAGCACCTCCGTGCCTCCAAGCACCTCCGTGCCTCCGAGCATCTCCGTGTCTCCGAGCACCTCCGTGCCTCCAGCACCTCCGTGCCTCCCAGCATCTCCGTGCCTCCAAGCACCTCCGTGCATCCGAGCATCTCCGTGCCTCCAAGCACCTCCGTGCCTCCAGCACCTCCATGCCTCCAAGCATCTCCGTGCCTCCGAGCATCTCCGTGCCTCCGAGCACCTCCGTGCCTCAAGCACCTCCGTGCCTCATGCGCCTCCGTGTCTCCGAGCATCTCCGTGTCTCCGAGCACCTCCGTGCCTCCAAGCACCTCCGTGCCTCCAGCACCTCCGTGCCTCCCAGCATCTCCGTGCCTCCAAGCACCTCCGTGCATCCGAGCATCTCCGTGCCTCCAAGCACCTCCGTACCTCCAGCACCTCCATGCCTACAAGCATCTCCGTGCCTCCGAGCATCTCCGTGCCTCCGAGCATCTCCGTGCCTCCGAGCACCTCCGTGCCTCAAGCACCTCCGTGCCTCAAGCACCTCCGTGCCTCAAGCACCTCCGTGTCTCCAAGCACCTCCGTGTCTCCAGCACCTCCGTGCCTCCCAGCATCTCCGTGCCTCCAAGCACCTCCGTGCATCCGAGCATCTCCGTGCCTCCAAGCACCTCCGTACCTCCAGCACCTCCATGCCTACAAGCATCTCCGTGCCTCCGAGCATCTCCGTGCCTACAAGCATCTCCGTGCCTCCGAGCATCTCCGTGCCTCCGAGCATCTCCGTGCCTCCGAGCACCTCCGTGCCTCAAGCACCTCCGTGCCTCAAGCACCTCCGTGCCTCAAGCACCTCCGTGTCTCCAAGCACCTCCGTGTCTCCAGCACCTCAGTGCCACCAAGCACTTCTGTATCTCTTTGCACAGTCAGTGCCTTTCGCACCCTGTACCACTAATTTACCGTGCGTCCAGCAAACACAGGCTTCCGCACCGTGCATTCCAGTCACGGTTACTACTCTCAATCTTCCTGTTCTCCAGCCACGTTCATTATCATCTGTCTGCAGAGGATTCATCAGCCCTTTCAAGTTTTTTTTTTCAGGAGATCTTCAATATCCAACACGTGCTTCCTGCCTGCTGTCCGAATCCTGTATGAGGAAAACCTACATTCGGCCATCCCTGTTGCGGCCTAGTTGCGGTTCCTCTTTCCGTACTTCGGAAGATACCCCGAGTCCACAACAATCCCAAACCAGGTCAGTGATAGTATACTCAGGCCTCATGGATCCGGGGGATCGGAACACGGAATCAAGTGCTATCCAGAATCTGGCTTCCCGAGTACAAAGTCAGGAAGCGGCACAAGGTCAGGTGATGCAGTACCTCCAGGAGTTGTCCGGGCGTCTGGATCAGATTCAAGCGTCCCTAGCCTCAGTAATTCCAACACCAGTTCCAGTAGCCGCACCAGTTGCCGCTTCCAGCAATGTTCAGCCATCGGCCGGTGCCACTCCGCGCCTTCAGCTGCCTACTCCGTCCCGTTATAATGGGAATCCTAAAAATTGTCGTGGTTTTTAAACCAATGCAAGGTACATTTCGAGCTACTTGCACATAACTTTCCTACAGACCGGTCCAAGGTGGCATATGTTATTTATCTGCTGGAAGGATCTGCCTAGGATTGGGAGTCTCCATTATGGGAACGTTCTGATTCACTGGTTTCCAGTTACTCCGAATTCATCACGTCTTTTCGAAGAATTTTTGACGAGCCCGGCAGGATGACCTCGGCCTCTTCTGACTTGCTCCGCATCCGTCAAGGCTCCCGATCCGTGGGTCAGTATGTGGTTCATTTTCAAACCATTGCCTCTGAACTTCGCTGGAATAATGAGGCTCTGAGAGCTGCTTTCTGGAACGGTCTCTCTGATCGCCTGAAGGAGGAGTTGGTCACTCGGGAGCTTCCTGATTCTTTAGAGGAAATTATCTCTCTCTGCATCAAGGTAGATCTCCGGATGCAGGAACGTGGAGGTGAACGTAGTCGATGGGATCGTTCTAGGTTCCGGCTTCCCCCTGCACGGCAAGCGGTGGTCCCAAGAACCCATGCAGATTAACCGATCCCGGTTGTCTCCGGAAGAGCGACAGCGTCGTCATGAGGGTAAACTTCATCAAGTCCTGCAAATCCTGTCCGGGAAATGGGCAGGCCTAGCTTGTTCCGGAGGAGTCAAGTTGGGGGTTACGACCAAATCTTCTCCGACTTTGGACTGTTTGCTCCCTGTATCATTAACCACCAAGGTTACTTCCAAGTCTTTTGAAGCCCTGTTGGACTCCGGGGGCTGCGGTGAATTTCGTTTCTTCTCTCTGTGTCCAAAGCCTGAATTTGGAAGTACGGCCCATCGAACGGCCTATTTCCATGACAGCTATCAATGGTACTAGGATATCCAAGGGTATCATAACAGAGCGCACTGTTCCAGTTAAATTACAGGTCGGGGCTCTACATCAAGAATATTTGGAGTTCCTGGTGATTCCGGAAATGCATCACGATCTGGAACTCGGAATGCCTTGGCTCAAAATTCACAATCCCCATATCGATTGGAAGACCGCACAGATTCGGTCTTGGAGTTCTTTTTGTCACGCTAACTGTCTCACCCCTGTCTGTCCGCTTCGTGTTTCTACTAAGGCGGAGGAAGAAATTATCCCGGAGGCGTATCAAGAGTTCAAGGATGTGTTCTCGGAACAGACGGCTGACCAGTTACCACCCCATAGGTCTTGGGACTGCCCCATTGACCTCATCCCAGGGAAAATGCCGCCCCGGGGTCGCATTTATCCTCTGTCCCTTCCAGAGACACAAGCTATGTCAGACTATATCAAGTCCAATCTTCACAAGGGATTAATTCGCCCCTCTATCTCCCCGGCTGGAGCGGGCTTCTTCTTTGTGAAAAAGAAGGACGGGGTTTAAGACCATGTATCGACTACCGCGGCCTAAATGATATTACCATCAAAAATAAATACCCCTTGCCCCTAATCACAGAGCTATTTGATAGAGTTCGTGGTGCCCACGTTTTTTCCAAGCTCGATTTGAGGGGGGCCTATAACCTTATATGCATCAGAGAGGGAGATGAATGGAAGACCGCCTTCAATACCCGGGATGGGCATTATGAGTTTCTGGTGATGCCGTTCGGTCTTAGCAATGCTCCTGCTGTCTTCCAGGGATTCGTCAACGAAATCTTATGAGACATGTTATACCTAAGTGTCGTGGTATATTTGGATGACATACTGATTTTTTTCCAAAGACCTTGCTGAACACAGGATACAGGTCAAAGAGGTACTCCGCCGTTTACGTGAGAATCATCTCTATGCCAAGATATCCAAGTGTACCTTCGAAGAAACATCAATACCATTCCTCGGTTAAATCATCTCGGGGATGGAGCTTTGCATGGACCCAGAGAAACTTTCCGCCATTCGGGACTGGGCACAGCCACTCTCCTTGAAAGTAATACAAAGATTCCTGGGTTTTGCGAACTATTATAGAAAGTTCATTAAAAGTTTCTCCACCATTGTTGCGCCCATTACCGCCTTGACGAGAAAGGGTTCCAACCCGGGTTTGTGGCCTCCCGAAGCCATAGAGGCTTTTTCCCACTTGAAATTGGCTTTTATGTCCGCTCCAGTACTCCAACAACCAAATTTCGAGGAACCTTTCTTCCTAGAAGTTGACGCATCCTCGGTCGGAGTTGGGGCCGTTCTCTCTCAGTACTCCTCAGATAAGAAATTACATCCGTGTGGCTTCCACTCCCATAAATTCTCTCCGGCTGAACGAAATTACACTATTGGAGACCAGGAACTCTTGGCAATTAAATCTTCCTTGGAAGAGTGGAGATATCTCTTAGAAGGGGCCAAACATGTGATTTCCATTTACACTGATCACAAAAATTTGTTGTATATCAAAACCGCACAGTGCTTGAATCCTCGCCAAGCTAGATGGGCACTCTTCTTCACTCGATTTTCTTTTGTTATCAAGTACCGAGCCGGGACTTTCAATACTAAAGCGGATGCACTGTCCCGTTCACAAACTCCCACAGATGAAGAGGATTCTTTTGAGCGGAGTTTAATTCTGAATACAATTTCTGTCTCCGCTGCCTCAACTACTCCAGGTCCTTCCCCTCAAAGAATGTCCGTACCAGCTAAATTCCGGTCGAGGATACTACAGTGGGCCCATATCTCCAAGTTTTCCGGTCATCCCTGCGCCAAGAAGATGTACAAGTTTCTGCAAAGATCTTACTGGTGGGACTCCATGAGGAAGGATGTACAGGATTACGTTAATTCTTGTCCACAGTGTACACAGCATAAATCTCCTCGCCTACCACCTGCTGGGTTACTTCGTCCTCTGACCATTCCTATGAAACCCTGGACTCACATTTCCATGGACTTCGTCACCGACTTGCCCTGTTCCAAAGGTTTCAACACTGTCTGGGTGATCGTCGACCATTTTTCGAAGATGGCGCACTTCGTTCCATTGACTGGTCTGCCGACAGCTCCTAAATTAGCTCTAATATTTGTCCGAGAACATTTTCGGTTGCATGGGTTGCCTCAAGAAATAGTCTCTGATCGAGGGGTACAGTTCACCGCAAGGTTTTGGAAAGCTCTCTGCTCGGCCTTACAAATTAAACTTAAGTTTTCGTCCGCTTATCACCCCCAAACTAATGGGCAAACGGAACGAGTCAATCAAGACTTGGAGACTTTCCTCCGCCTGTATCTCTCCCCTTCACAGGACAACTGGGTAGAGTTATTGCCTTGGGCAGAGTTTGCACATAACCATTCATTTCATTCCTCCACTGGCGAATCTCCGTTCTTCATCAACTATGGCTTTCACCCACAAGTTCTGGAATTACCAATTCTTCCACCAGGAGAGGTTCCAGCTGTGACTTTAACTCTACTACACTTCAGACAAATTTGGAGTAAGGTTCATGCTAGTCTTAAAAAGGTTTCTGTCCGATACAAGTTCTTCGCGGACAAGAAACGGCGAGCCGCTCCTCAATACAAGGTTGGTGACAGGGTATGGCTCTCCACACGTAACCTCCGGCTAAAGGTACCCACCATGAAGTTCGCCCCAAGGTTCATCGGTCCATACCCTGTGCTGCAAGTTGGGATTACCTTCTCATCTACGCATACCGAATGCCTTTCATGTTTCTCTCCTTCGTCTTCTCATCCTTAATCGTTTTCATTTTAAGCCCTCAAGCCCCACTTCGGTAGAAACTGAAACTGGGACAGACTTCGAGATCAAAACTATTCTGGACTCTCGTTATCTTCATAAGAACCTGCAATATCTGGTAGAATGGAAAGGTTATGGTCCTGAGGAGAGAAGTTGGATAGGAGCTTCTGAGGTCTCAGCTCCTCAACTAATCCGGATCTTCCATGCCAAGCACCCTACGAAACCTGGGAAGTGTCCAGGGGCCACCCCTAGAGGAAGGGGTACTGTCACGCCGCCGCCCCGTCCGCCTTACTTACCTCTCCGGGCGCGCTGGTCCTCTCTGCGGCCGTCCTCGCTGGTGGCTCCCGGCTCCCGTCGCTCGGCCCGGTGTCTGGGCGGGTGACGTCATCAGGCACTTTGAGTTTCAGGTTAGAGAGACTCCCGCACCAGATTATAGATAAATGATCCTTTGTAGGGAATATTTGTAATATAACATATTGTGCTGACCAAACAAATATTTCAACACAATTGTATTGAAGTGGTGCTGCTTGTTGATCTAAATATATAGATTTGATGAAGAAGAAGAAAAGCAAATCAACTTTTAATAGCAGCACTCATTCCCTAAATTCTTTTTAATAACAAAAATATTTTATTCAGATATTTTATTAGTAATAATGTATCTATACTATAAGCCCTGACGAAGCTTAATAAAGTGAAATGCGCATCGGCTTTGCTGTGCGCTGTCAGTACTAATATTATTATGTATTAACATCCTGTGTACATCAGAATTATTAGTAAGGGTTACTACTTAGACTAAAAGATACATGCTGGCATAGTATATACAGAAGACAGGAGGGTTTCCTCCAAGTGCTAGCCACTTGCTTGTAACAAATTTTACAATACATACTAAAGGGGTAACTGTTTATGTATACCTGTGCTGCATGGCAATACCAGCCAGACATTTAGGCAGCAACAGGGGCTTGAATTGTTACGTCTATATATGAGATATTCAAACAAGCTATTAACACCTCTGAGAATTCTGGCATGCTCGATTTATTGTGAGCACACATCACTGGGATAACAACAAACAGTGACTGTGTACGGATATAATTATCTATCTGGGAATTATATGTGTTTGAATTATCTATTTATTTAAGACAGCATTATTTGTAGTAATATTAAAATGTATACACAATTCCTATGTCTCCTTCCTATATTATGCAAGGAAGAGGTGCTAAAGCAGATTCACTTTTGAGCGAGTACTGTGCGATTTTGCAGTTTTTTCTAAGGATACTGCTGTGATTGCAGGATATCAATTAAGAAGATTGTGAATAAATCAAGATTGCTTGTGAAAAACCTTACAATATACACCAAAGTGTTAATTATCAGTGCGTGCCTGTGCCGCATTGCAATACCAGCTAGATACTGAGGCAACAACAGGTCCTGTAATTGTTACATCAATATATGAGAGATTAAAATAAGCCATTTATATCTCTCAAAAATTTGGCATGCTCTATTCATTGTGAATATATATCACTGGTACCATATTAAACAGTGGTTATGAAAGGATGGAAGTACCAACTCGTGAATCATGTGTGTCATACATAGATTCTATGTCTCCTTCCTATATAATCTTATAAAGAGGTGCTGAAGCAGGCTTATTTTTAAGATAGCACTGTGTGAAATTGCAATCTTCATCGAAGGTATTACTGTAATAGCAGGATATCAACTAAGGAGTAGTGGCTAATGAGCATAGATTCTAATAGGGGTAATTTATAATACCCAATATTAAAGAACCATTTGTCAGCGTGTAATCTTATACCGGCATTACTGAAGGCAATAAGAGCCTTATGCGTATAAATAAACAGATAGAACAACTATCATCCGGATGTTTGCAGTGTTGTTCCTAACATCCTTATCACATCACTATATAGCAACAAATGTTGCATTGTGATCTACAAAACTGAGAATTCACTAGAAATGTTACAACACTGACACATTCTGTAACCCTGTATAAACATCACTGGCTAAAAGGAGTCAGTGGTTGTTTTAATAAATTAAACAAATTAATAATTTCTTGAATCACAGGTATTTATTGATTTATAAATCAAGACAGCGTACCAGCATTTTCTTTTAAATACATCTGTATACACATAAATTTAATTTATTTTTTCTTACACGTTATTCTGTCTCTATTGTTTCAATATTTCACTCTATTTGTCCCCTCTATTACAAGGGGACATATAATACGTCATATGTGGTAATAACAAAGGCACTTATATCACATGTGGGTATTGAGAATATTTTTCGAAGCTTACATTGTTACTAATAAAATATCTGAATAAAATATATTTGTTATTAAAAAGAATTTAGGGAATGAGTGCTGCTATTAAAAGTTGATTTGCTTTTCTTCTTCTTCATCAAGTCATCAGGCACTTCCCACCAACCAGATGGTGGTGGGAAGTATAAATTCAGGCGCCAGGCACTGCATCAGTGCCTGAGTATCATCAGTTCCCCAGGAGTGGTGATCGCCAGTCCTCCGTGCCTCCAAGCACCTCCGTGCCTCCAGCACCTCTGTGCCTCCGAGCATCTCTGTGCCTCCAAGCACCTCCGTGCCTCCGAGCACCTCTGTGCCTCCAAGCACCTCCGTGCCTCCGAGCACCTCCGTGCCTCCGAGCATCTCCGCCTCAAAGCACCTCCGTGCCTCAAAGCATCTCCGTGCCTCGACACGAGTCTGGTTGAACCTCTGTTGCATGATGATGATCTTGGTTGTATTCCTACACAAATAGGCCTCTTCTGGACCATGTAATTTCCTTCATGAATAGTGATTACCAACTGAAGAAGCCGTCTTCCCAGGGAGGACATTTCTTCAGAGGTTCCCTGTTGTGAGAAACCACCTTATAGATAAGGTGCAAACGGACTGGAAAGTAATACTCCCAGAGTGTTGCGAAACAGGTATTGTCACATTGACACGCCCCCATTTGCAGTGGCCACGCCCCTTGTGATATGTGATTTATATTGCTTTGAGTGCCAATGGGTGGTGTTAGACACACCCAATAGGTGGGCCAGATACACTCAGTAGATGGGACTAAACACGCCCCTCTGACAGTGCACCCCCTAATAAAATGTCCTGCGCACGCCTATGGTGTGCACGTTAAGTGCTGCAGACACCACTTCTCCCCATGTATTAATGTGAAGTTGAGTGCTCAGCTTTGTTGCACAGTCGTTATTGACGCTACTATGTGTGAATGGTCAGTGGCAATGACCGTTCACACAACTGCAACTTTCAATTTGGACAGTTCCCCCACAGCAGCACTCTTCCTGAAAGTTGGCTCCAACAGCTAGAAATTGTGCTTACAAAAAAATATTTTTTCTTTTTTCCCAAAAGCCAAATATGTCGCTTGGGGTATTCTGACAGGCGCATGCACACATTCTATACAAACACCAGTCAAAGCAGCCAAGAGGGAGACTACAGAATGATGGTAGAAGTGTTTACACTACAGGTTGAGTATCCCATATCCAAAATGCTTGGGACCAGAGGTATTTTGGATATCGGATTATTCCGTATTTTGGAATAATTGCATTCCATAATGAGATATCATGGTAATGGGACCCAAGTCTAAGCACAGAATGCATTTATGGTTCACATACACCTTATACACACAGACTGAAGGTCATTTTAGCCAATATTTTTAATAATTTTGTGCATTAAACAAAGTGTGTGTACATTCACACAATAAATTTATGTTTCATATACACCTTATACACACAGCCTGAAGGTCATTTAATACAATAATTTTAATTATTTTGTGCATTAAACAAGGTTTGAGTACATTGAGCCATCAGAAAACAAAGGTTTCACTATCTCAGTCTCACTCAAAAAATTCCGTATTTCGGAATATTCCGTATTTCGGAATATTTGGATATGGGATACTCAACCTGTATATCTCTTTGGCAAAATATATAATAATACATGCCACCAATTCAGGGACTTGCTTCCCAATGCTAAATGGGTGAAGCAGGTCCACAAACATAACTCTCTTAATACATAACAGCCAGCCATTCCTTAAGAAATTTACACACTGAAGAATGCCTTAATATGTATGAATTATGTGTTTGTGCGCTGAGCCTGGAAAGGCTACACATTCATTCATTATACGAATATTCACATTTCAAATTACTTGTGTATTAATTGAATAATATTTTTTTCTATTTCCATATCTTCAGTTGGTCTATAAGCTATATGACTGAAATTAATTGCACCAAGTACGTAAGGGAACCTTGCAACTCTAAAAAAAACCCCACCTTCTTTTACTTCAAACAATTCAGTATCTGTTTTTGGCCAAAAAATGCATTTGTGTGTTACAGAATTGCTTTTAAAACTTTACTTTAAAAAACTTCGAAAAAGTTGCCTGGGTAAAACCTCCCACTGCTGCAACTAACTGTTGACTAAAATGAAGCAGAGGCTAAACATTTTAATGTTGCTAATAATTTTGCAGTGCCTAGAACTGCCATGGATCATCTGGTTTTAGGTTCTGTGCTGTCCTTTATGAAATTGTATAACATTTATATTGCAGAGCTAGACAATCGATACCTTTTAATTATTTCTTCTTTTAAATCTCTCATTGTCGTGGAGAAAAAAAACATGGTTTTCTAAATTGTATTCTCTCTCTTTTTTTTGAAGAGTAAAATTTATTCTTAGAAATTTTAGTTAAAACATTTTTTCTCTCTAATATCTTTGTTGATGTTTCTCACAGTTATTTTAGTTTATTACCTGAAATCATAAAAAACTAAATGTAAATCCTAACATTTAAATTAAAAACATCTATTTAAATGTTAATCAATATTCCATATAGTTTTCATCCTTTAGAAAAATTAACATGTATGCCATTTAAATATTTCATTTATATATGGTAGGCAGCACTCACAGAACTTAATAAAGCAAATAAAGACACTGAAGCCACAGCACTTAACTGCTATTGCTGCAGTATCAATGTTTGCTGTATGAAGTCCTGTGAACATCGCATACATGTCTGAATGTTTACCATTTATTGTAGGTCACCAGGCCATCTACCTATTGTAAAAATTGAGTGCCGGCTAGTCAAGTGATAACCTAGCTTATAGCTTTTGAATAGCAGAGAGCATTTGAACTCAGTGATTTATTATAACTACTGTTATTTGGATCCGTCAACCATTACTTATGTAAACCAGAATGTTTGCCTTCAAATCCTTGGCCCCACCGGATGCGTCTGCTTTCGTGCGGTGACTCAATAGTGCAATTTTTCCCAGAGTACGGGCCACCATATGTAAAACAGATACTTGAAATTAGGACTCTTAGGCAGGTTTTCTGGTGTAACACAGTGTCTTTACTGGCATCAGACACTGAACATAGCATACGCAGGCTTCGGCCTGGTCACAAGATATAGAACTGAAAATTAACAAATGAAAAGTGTCTTAGCACTCCCCGTGCTCAACAGTTATTCAGCTACAACGACCTGCAGCCACCATCTGCCATGCTCTCCTGGCACTGCCAATGGGTCAGAAGACCTACATCTTTGTTGTTGACGTTTCAGTTTGTTCAACTTTCATCAGGAGCATGCTGATGAAAGTACATACCTTTACGGAGGCATCCATCTGCTGCCTGTATGTTTGGGATGTGCCAAGCCTGTGGATATCTATCTATACATCTATCTATATCAACAACAAAAATAGTCGTATCCCTGTTATATTACATGTTACTGTGTATTTTCTGGTAATATGTTCTTTACCACTAGGGGTCACCATACCTTGGGTTTTGTTCTGTTTTGTGGTCAGGTGTATTAATTAGGGTACTATTACAGCCTGGTGCACCTGTTGCCTGTGCTATATAATTGGCCAAAGATCCAGCATGCATTGCTGGATCATTAATGTTGTTTGCCTATCAAATCTGTCAGTCTTGGTACCCTGTGTTCCTGTTTAAACGTCAGTTTTCCAGACAAGCCTGCCAGTCTTGGTTTCTTGTGTTCCAGACCTCTGTCCTTCCAAGTCTAGCCTGCAAACTATGTTCTCCAGTGTTCCTAAGTTTATGTTTGGATTCAAGTTTACTTGCACCACCAAGTTAAGTTTTTTATGTTACTGTGATACCCTGTAGATATTTCCTTCAGTCTGCTGTGCCTGACATAATTTTTGTTCTCCTGCATGCTTCACCACCATAAAATAAACCTACCTGTTTTCTGCTACGATATGTGACATGGAGTTCTGTTTTGCATAAAGGGAGTTCCTAACAAAATGATCCAGCCAGACAAACAAGAAGATGCCAAATAAACTTGTGGACTCTAACTAAAATTCAGAACTGTTTCTCTGCTTCCCTACAAACTAACATCACTTTGTTGCGTGCCCAGATTGCAAAAAATCCTCATGATTTTGTATGAGTTTTTGTTGAAAGTTTCTTCCATTATTCAAATGGATTCTCCTATCCATTTTTCAGTACAGCCAGCAAAGGAATTCACTCCTGCACCTGAGAAAAGTGTGTCTGGGGATTATAATTAATTAAAGACGTCAGTCTCACAAATGCCTTCAAGTATTGTGCAACCAATTGCGGTGATTAAAAAGGATTCAAGTGGATCATCGTTCCCTGTCTTACAACAACTGAAAGAGCCTTTCGCATTTCTAACCAATTGTGCCTGTACTGTGCCAGTCCCAAACATTTTCTTTACTCCTGCCCTCTTCGTAGGCCTAAGACTGGGGCCGATGGAATGTGTTTTGCTTTGGGAAGGAAGTATTTATTTGCCAGGTCCACAAAAGATTCTGATGTCTCAACCGATGTTCGGTCTCCAGAAAGGCAACCTGCACCAGACACTGTCTGGACCCCAACAGGGGTATCTGACGATCAAGCCAATATCTTGTCAAATTTTCAGACCCCAGCAAGAGTATCCGATGACTAAACCGATGTTCCGTCCGATGTACAGATCTTAGCAGGGGAATCCAATATTTCAGCCAAGGTCCAGACCCCAGCAGGGGTATATGATATCCAAGCTAATGTCTTATCCTCTGTCCAGACCCCAGCAAAGGTTTACGATAGTCAAGCCGAAGTTCTGCCCAATATTCAGAATTCCGCGGGAGTGTCCAAAATTTCTGTTTATAGCACCCCAGGAGGGGAATCCAGTCAAGTAACTCCAGGAGGGGAGTCCACTCGAGTGACCCCAGGAGGGAAGTCCAGTCGAGTAACCTCAGGAGGGGAGACCAGTCGAGTTACCTCAGGAGGGGAGTCCAGTCGAGTAACCCCAGGAGGGGAGTCCAGTCCCAGAGGAAGGATTGTCTGTCAGCCACAGAACTTCCCTTGCCTGTGGGCATGAAGTTCCATCTGCCCTTGCTTTTGGGCATGAGGTCTCATCTGCCATTGTATTCGGGCATGAGGTCCCATCTGCCCTTGCCTTCAGGCATGAGGTTCCATCTGCCCTTGCCTTCAGGCATGAGGTCCGAGACGTGCCCACCTTGCAAGAGGTCCAGAAGGTGCCCATTTTGCCAGAGGTCCGAGATGTGCCCACCTTGCCAGAGGTCCGAGAGGTGCCCACCTTGCCAGAGGTCCGAGAGGTGCTCACCTTGCCAGAGGTCCGAGAGGTGCTCACCTTGCCAGAGGTCCGAGAGGTGCTCACCTTGCCAGAGGTCCGAGAGGTGCTCACCTTGCCAGAGGTCCAAGAGGTGCTCACCTTGCCAGAGGTCCAAGAGGTGCCTGCTTTCGGGCATGAGGTTCCATCTGCCCTTACCTTCATGCATAAGGTCCGAGACGTGCCCACCTTGCCAGAGGTCCAGGAGGTGCCCACCTTGCCAGAGGTCCAGGAGGTGCCCACCTTGCCAGAGGTCCAGGAGGTGCCCACCTTGCCAGAGGTCCGAGAGGTGCCCACCTTGCCAGAGGTCCGAGAGGTGCCCACCTTGCCAAAGGTCCGAGAGGTGTCTACCATGCCAGAGGTCCGAGAGTTGCTCACCTTGCCATAGGTCCGAGAGATGCCTGCCTTGCCAAAGGTCCGAGAGGTGCCCACTATACCAGAGTTACGAGAGGGGTTCCCCTTGCCAGAGGTCCAAAACGGGTCTGCCTTGCCAGAGACCGGAGATGTTCCTGCCTTGCCGGAGGACCAAGAGGGATCTGCTTTGCCAGAGTTCCGAGAGGGGTCCTCCTTACCCGAGGTCCGACAGGGGGCCGCCATGCCAGAGGCCGGAGATGTGCCTGCAGTGCCAAAGGACCGAGAGATGCCCGCTTTGCCGGAGAGTCCATCAGTTTGTAAGGACCAGTCTATATATTTTGACAGAGAGTTCTCCCAACTTGAGTCCTTTCTTAAGCAGAACCTTGTGTCAATTGACTGTGTCCATTCTGACATTATTGCCAACATGCTGACGATGTGCAAAGGGGAGGCCTTGTTGTGGGCATGTTCGTTGAAGGATTCTCAAGACCCAGTTTTTCTGGACTTCGTGTTCATCAAGGCTTTAATTAAAAGATTCAGCCCATCAACGGTTTTCTTTGTTCTCCGGGAGGACTCTGAATTGCAAGGGGTTATAAGCTCCCCACAGTCTTCTTCTAATAAAAAGAAGAAAAAGAAAAATAAGATGACTCTTTAAGGCATCTGGAATCCCCCTTGTTGGGGTGGGGGTGGGGGATTATGTTATATTATGTGTTGCTGTGTATTTTCTGCTAATATGTTCTTTACCACTAGGGGTCAACATACATTGGGTTTTGTTCTGTTTTGTGGTCAGGTGTATTAATTAGGGTCCTATTACAGCCTGGTACACCTGTTGCCTGTGCTATATAACTGGCCAAAGATCCAGCATGCATTGCTGGATAATATATGTTGTTCAAACCTACCAGTCTTGGTATCCTGTGTTCCTGTTTAAACGTCAGTTTTCCAGACAAGCCTACCAGTCTTGGTTTTTTTGTGTTCCAGCCCTCTGTTACCTTCCAAGTCTAGCCTGCAAACCATATTCTCCAGTGTTCCTCAGATTATGTTTGGATACCCTGTAAATATTTCCTTCAATATGCTGTGCCTGACATATTTTTTGTTCTCCTGCATGCTTCACCACAATAAAATAAACCTACCAGTTTTCTGCTATGATCTGAGACTTGGAGGTCTGTCTTGCATGTCTGAGACTTGGAGGTCTGATCTTCCCTGCTGCAGGAAAGATCCGAAGCTATTGTCAAAGACAGCATGCTCCTGGATGTAGCCACTCCCAGATCTTACGATATATGTTAGGATATATCATGTGTATTGTACTATATAATTTGCCCAGGACTGCCGGGGAGCTCTCGGGGGAGTTCAAGGGAAATCATGAATGATAAATCATTTACAGGTTGTCTAGTGTATGGGCATCTTAAGGCTGTGTCCGCACTTGATGAAATGCACTCGATAAATTGTTCAAGCCGATCGGTCAGATGATGTATCGTTCATATCGTCCAGTGTGTACACACTATATCGTTAATGATGCGCGCTCCCACTGGTCATAAACAAAGTCCAATATCTTGTTAGGGTCTCCTGCTCTGTGCTGCCACGTCGTCATGGCAACCGGGAGACAAGTGCTAGCGGGGTAACCTGAGCGTAGCTGATACTCCGGTTCGGGTCTTTTGCTGTGCAGTGGTTACAGGCTCTGTGCACGGCAGGGGATCCGGTGCTGGTTTTTGTGCTCACAGTCTGTGAGGTCTGAGTGGGGCGTGGACAGCACCTGCTATATAAACCCTCTTCTCAGGTTAGGCAGATGCTGCTGAATCTTTGTTGGTTAGTCAATTCCTGAAAGCTAGCTAGTACTGTGTAAACTTTGTATTTGTTTGTTGCTTACTGCAAATAGGCCTTGGGATTTGGTATTACACTCTGCCAATCCAGACCTAGCAGTAAGACTGGAGTCAGTCGTTTAACCTGCTGGGGTTCTTTTGCTACTCTGTGAACCTAGCAAGTTTGCGGCTGTATTCTCAGACTTGCCTGCCAAAATCCTTTCTCACTGTGCAAGGTGTTCAGGTGTCAGTTTAGTGGCAGTAAGCTGAACCAGTGCACTGCAAGTGAGGACTAGGATTGTGGAGACTCTCCTTGTGTCTATTATTCCATCTCTGACCAAGGAGTTTACTGCCACACCCGTTGGTAACCCTTTAGGGTTTTGCTGTTGCCCTTAGCAACAGCATTTCGGGTTCTCTACGTATTAAATCACTACATCTCGCTTCTTTCCATCTGAGCATTCCTAATACTAGGGAGACACCCAGTTTCTTAGCCTTTGGGCTTCTCTGTTCACTTTGTGTTTATTTTGTTACCCTATCACCTTCTGTGTATGTAATGTCATATTCCCCAGTCTGTCTGTGAGTTCATTTGTTTTGCATCCCTCACCGTTCAGACACCAGTAGATTCCTGCTGGCACTGGTGTGCATAACATATTCAGCAGCCTAATACTCCTGTTGAAATTTTGTTGGAATATGGAGCATACCCCTCAAAATACTTTGCAACAGGTGGTCGATCAGGTGCAGGTCCTGACTCGACAATTTAATGATTTGTCCATTAAAATGCACACCTCGCAGGCCGCTGGCGGAGCTCCCGCAGCAGCAGTACCTTCAGGGGTTAAGGAGCCGAAAGTAAATCTCCCGGATCGTTTTTCTGGAGATCGCTCGCAGTTCTTTTGTTTCAAGGAGAGCTGCAAGCTATATTTCCAGCTTAGGCCTCAGTCTTCTGGGTCGGAGATTCAGCGGGTGGGCATAGTGATTTCCTTGCTACAAGGAGACCCACAGGTCTGGGCATATGGGTTGCAGCCTGACTGTCCGTCGCTTAAAAGAGTTGATGCTTTTTTTACGGCACTTGGCATGTTGTATGATGACCCTGACAAGACGGCCTCAGCCGAGGCTCAGATTTCGATCCTTAAGCAAGGGCGAAGGCCAGTTGAGGTTTATTGTACGGAGTTTCGGAGGTTGGCCCATGATACCCAGTGGAATGACCCAGCCCTGAGACACCAGTACCGAAGAGGTCTTTCTAACCAGTTAAAAGACCAACTGGTACAATATCCCTTGCCTGATAGCTTGGATCAGCTCATGCAGTTATCCATTCGGGTGGATAGACGGCTGAGAGAGCGCAGGCTTGAAAGGGAGACAGAGGTTTCCTTCTTTCCCAAGGGAACCTCAGACTCTGAGGAATTTTCCGAGGAGCCTATGCAGATTGGGGCTATTCGCCTCTCCTCGCGTGAGAAGACGCGGAGGAGACAGCAGGGGTTATGTTTGTACTGTGGGAATAAAGGTCATGTGGTAGTATCATGCCCAGAAAAGCCGGAAAACTTCAGGGCCTGAGGGTGATGGGAAATATCCTGTCAGGTCAGAAGTCGGAATTTCCCAAGAAGACTTTTATCATTCCGGTGACCTTGAAGATCCTCGGTCAAACTGTCAAGACTGAGGCCTTTGTGGACAGTGGGGCCGACGGGGTTTTTATGGACCGCCAATTCGCCCTGAAACACTCTGTTCCCTTAGTACCCTTGGCATCAGAAATTGAGATTTGTGGGTTAAACGGGGAACCATTATCCCAGGGTAAAATTACCTCTTGCACTAGCCAGATTTCTGTGTTTATTGGAGCCACACACTCTGAAAAATTGTCCTTTTATGTGACTTTCTGTACTTTTGCCCCATTGGTGTTGGGGTTACCCTGGTTAAGGGCCCACAATCCTCAATGTGACTGGGTCTCTGGAGAGATTCTTAGTTGGGGTACTGATTGTTTCAGGAGTTGTTGAGCCTTCCAGTCAGGCTTTCGCAGCTAAGTTTGCCAGGATTGCCAGGATGTTATGCAGATTTTGCGGACGTGTTCTCCAAAAGAGTTGCAGAGGTACTACCTCCCCATCGCCCCTATGACTGTGCCATTGATTTGTTGCCGAATGCTAAGCTTCCCAAGAGCAGGTTGTACTCCCTGTCACGTCCTGAGACTCAGGCTATGGCAGAGTACATTCAGGAGAACTTGGCTAAGGGATTTATCAGACCTTCACAGTCTCCAGTTGGGTCGGGGTTCTTCTTCGTGGGTAAAAAGGACGGTTCGTTGCGACCCTGCATCGACTTCAGGGAATTGAACCGTATCACGATTAAAAACTCATACCCACTGCCTCTCATTTCGGTCTTGTTTGACCAGCTTCGTACTGCCACCATTTTTTCTAAGATTGACCTACGCGGTGCGTACAATCTAATCCGAATAAGAGAGGGGGATGAATGGAAGACTGCCTTTAATACCCACTCAGGGCATTATGAATATTTGGTGATGCCTTTTGGGCTCTGTAATGCCCCGGCAGTCTTCCAGGACTTCATGAACGATGTGCTCAGGGAATATTTGGATAGATTCTTAGTTGTATACTTAGATGACATCCTAATCTTCTCCCATTCCCTGGAGGAACATCGGAAGCATGTACGCTTAGTCCTCCAGAAACTCAGAGACCACCGGCTTGGGGCGAAGCTGGAGAAGTGCGAATTTGAAGTTCAGCAAATCGCATTTCTAGGATATATTATCTCCCCAGAAGGTTTCCAAATGGAGGGTTCCAAGGTACAGGCAGTCCTGGATTGGGTGCAGCCCACTAGTTTGAAGGCGCTTCAGCGTTTTCTGGGCTTTGCAAATTTTTATAGACGATTTATCGCTGGATTTTCGTCTATAGTGGCGCCCTTGGTGGCACTCACTAAGAAAGGGGCGGATGTTGCTCACTGGTCTTGTGAGGCCAAAGCGGCTTTTGCCCGTCTCAAAAGGGCATTTGTCTCGGCCAAGGTGCTGCGACACCCAGATCCAGAGCGTCCTTTTGTGGTGGAGGTGGATGCCTCTGAGATGGGTATTGGGGCAGTGCTCTCTCAGATGGGGGTGTCTGATAATCGCCTTCATCCCTGTGCTTACTTTTCCCGTAAATTTTCGCCTGCCGAGATGAATTATGACGTGGGTAACCGGGAATTGTTGGCTATTAAGGATGCACTCGAGGAGTGGAGACACTGGCTTGAGGGGGCTAAGTTTGTGGTCTCAATTCTCACCGACCATAAGAATTTGGCATATTTAGAGTCAGCGAAGCGCCTCAATGCCAGGCAGGCACGATGGGCTTTGTTTTTTGCTCGCTTTAATTTTTTGATAATATATCGCCCTGGGTCAAAAAACATCAAGGCTGATGCGCTCTCGCTGAGTTTTGCTCCAATCCAGGAGACCACCGAGGAGCCATTGCCCATTGTGTCCCCATCATGTATTAAAGTGGGCATTACCCAGGACCTCTTGTCATTAGTCCTTAGAGCACAGGAGCAGGCTCCTCCAGACCTTCCGGTAGGTCTTTTGTTTGTGCCTCCTAGGTTAAGACAGCGAGTGTTCCTGGAATTTCATGCCAAGAAGTTGGCAGGTCACCCGGGTATTGCCAGAACTCGGGAGTTGCTATCTAGGGCGGTGTGGTGGCCCTCAGTGGCTAGGGATGTGGATCAGTGGGTTCGGGCATGTGACATCTGTGCCCGAAATAAGACTCCTAGAGGGGTTCCTGTTGGCCCATTACATCCACTCTCTATTCCATCTAAGCCATGGACCCACATTTCAATGGATTTTGTGGTGGACTTGCCTAAATCCTCGGGGATGACAGCCATCTGGGTTGTCGTTGACAGGTTTTCGAAGATGGCGCACTTCGATCCATTGGTTGGGCTGCCATCGGCCAGACGCCTGTCTGAATTATTTATGCTGCATGTTGTGCGCCTCCACGGGTTGCCACTTGATGTGGTCTCTAACCGCGGATCCCAGTTTGTGGCCAAATTCTGGAGGGCATTTTGTTCCGATCTCCAGATTTCTGTCAGCTTGTCGTCAGGCTACCATCCGCAGTCTAATGGGCAGACTGAAAGGGTGAACCAGTCCTTGGAGCAGTTCCTCAGGTGTTATGTCTCCAAGTGTCAGACTGACTGGGTGGCTCATCTGTCCATGGCGGAGTTTGCCTATAACAACGCGGCTCACTCTGCTACAGGGATCTCTCCCTTCCTTTGTGTGTATGGGCATCATCCTAAGGCCAATTCTTTTGACCCCCTGGACTCCACGCCTGGTGGTTCCTCTGTGGTTTCGGTCCTTAGAGGTATTTGGAGGAAAGTGAAGAAAGCCCTTGTGTCTGTGTCATTAGTGACCAAAAGGGTTTTTGATAAGCGGAAAAGACCCTGCAGCTTCAAATTAGGAGACTTCGTCTGGTTGTCTACCAAGAATTTGAAGTTGAGACAGCCATCCCATAAGTTAGGCCCCCGGTTCATCGGTCCTTATAAGATCACTAGGGTTATCAATCCAGTGGCATTTCAGTTAGATCTACCCCGTTCTTTGGGTATCAATAAAACATTTCATTGTTCCCTTTTAAAGCGGGCGATTAGTAATCCTTCTTCCCCTCTTCTGATACGTGGCCAGAGGGAGTTTGTTGTTGAAAGGATTCTTGACTCCAAGATGGTTCGGGGTCGGCTGTCATTTTTGGTGCACTGGAAGGGGTATGGCCCGAAGGAGCGGTCGTGGGTGCGCAGTTGTGATCTTCATGCCCCCAGACTGTTACGCTCTTTCATCTCGCAGTTCCCTGATAAACCCGGTGGTAGGGGTTCTTTGACCCCTCGTCAGAGGGGGGGTACTGTTAGGGTCTCCTGCTCTGTGCTGCCACGTCGTCATGGCAACCGGGAGACAAGTGCTAGCGGGGTAACCTGAGCGTAGCTGATACTCCGGTTCGGGTCTTTTGCTGTGCAGTGGTTACAGGCTCTGTGCACGGCAGGGGATCCGGTGCTGGTTTTTGTGTTCACAGTCTGTGAGGTCTGAGTGGGGCGTGGACAGCACCTGCTATATAAACCCTCTTCTCAGGTTAGGCAGATGCTGCTGAATCTTTGTTGGTTAGTCAGTTCCTGAAAGCTAGCTAGTACTGTGTAAACTTTGTATTTGTTTGTTGCTTACTGCAAATAGGCCTTGGGATTTGGTATTACACTCCGCCAATCCAGACCTAGCAGTAAGACTGGAGTCAGTCGTTTAACCTGCTGGGGTTCTTTTGCTACTCTGTGAACCTAGCAAGTTTGCGGCTGTATTCTCAGACTTGCCTGCCAAAATCCTTTCTCACTGTGCAAGGTGTTCAGGTGTCAGTTTAGTGGCAGTAAGCTGAACCAGTGCACTGCAAGTGAGGACTAGGATTGTGGAGACTCTCCTTGTGTCTATTATTCCATCTCTGACCAAGGAGTTTACTGCCACACCCGTTGGTAACCCTTTAGGGTTTTGCTGTTGCCCTTAGCAACAGCATTTCGGGTTCTCTACGTATTAAATCACTACATCTCGCTTCTTTCCATCTGAGCATTCCTAATACTAGGGAGACACCCAGTTTCTTAGCCTTTGGGCTTCTCTGTTCACTTTGTGTTTATTTTGTTACCCTATCACCTTCTGTGTATGTAATGTCATATTTCCCAGTCTGTCTGTGAGTTCATTTGTTTTGCATCCCTCACCGTTCAGACACCAGTACATTCCTGCTGGCACTGGTGTGCATAACATATCTTTAATTTCAGTCTTGAAATCTAAAGATACTGGACAAGAGTGCATGCACCTGGAGGTGGGTGCATGCTTTTACTGCCGATATAATACAGTGTGTGTTCAATATCATTACACTTGGTGATGTCGCATCTTATGCGCATAGGGCCTAATTCAGACCTGATCGCTAGCAAGCGATTTTTGCAGCCCTGCAATCGGATAGTCTCCGCCTACAGGGGGAGTGTATTTTAGCTGTGCAAGTGTGCGACTGAATGTGTAGCAGAGCTGTACAAACAGATTTTGTGCAGTCTCTGCACAGCCCAGGACTTACTCAGCCGCTGTGATCACTTCAGCCTGTCCGGGACCGGAAGTGACATCAGGAACCGTCCCTGCAAACGTATGGACACGCCTGCATTTTTCCAAACACTCCCTGAAAACGGTCAGTTGACACCCACAAACGCCTTCTTCCTGTCAATGTCCTTGGAGTCGCCCGTGCGAACGGATCCGTCGCACAAACCCATCGATGAGCGTCGATCTGCTTTGTAACCATGCAACTGTGCATTGCGGTGCATACGCATGCGCAGTTTGTGCCTGATCGCCCGCTGTGCGAAAACGCACAGCAGCGATCAGGTCTGAATTACCCCCATTGTCAAGTGTGTTTCCAGCCAAAGTGACAATCATTTGCTCCCAAACACCAGGAGGCTGGTACTGCAGGTGTGGTTTCAAAACACACACACACACACACACACACACACACACACACACACACACACACACACACACTACACAAATATTACGGCCTGCAACTATAACATTAATAAATTTGGACACAACCACATAAGTGAATTTTTGACTGCAGCCTACTTTAAACTGATATGTGAATTAGTTTTTTTTTTAAATAAAAGGGGATTGTTTGTTTTTTGCCCACCTTTGTATTTTTTTCCTTCTGATTATGTTGTTGGAATTTGTCAGCAAGTGTTTTATCTGACCTGGTCGTACAGGATGTGACCAGTCAGATACAGTGGGGCAGATGTATTAACCTGGAGAAGGCATAAGGAAGTGATAAACCAGTGATATGTACAAGGTGATAAAGGCACCAGCCAATCAGCTCCAATATGTAAATTAACAGTTAGGATCTGATTGGCTGGTGCCTTTATCACCTTGCACATATCACTGGTTTATCACTTCCTTATGCCTTCTCCAGGATAATACATCTGCCCCAGTGTTAGCTGCTGCTGTCTGTACCTCTGCCCCCCTGCACCCTCCCCACAGTGTTGCCATGCTGCATGGCAAGCACGGCAAGACCCCCTACCTAGTGGCTGCATACAATGGCAGCCACTGAGAATGTGTAAAACAGGGGTGAGGAACCTTTTTTCTACCAAGGGCCATTTGGATATTTATAAAATCCTTTGGAGGGCCATACAAAAATTATCAACTTGAAAATTAGGCTGCCACCCAGTAGTTTTTCCCCCAGTAATTATGCCCATCAGTGGTAAAAAA
Source organism: Pseudophryne corroboree (assembly GCF_028390025.1). Taxonomy (NCBI): domain Eukaryota; kingdom Metazoa; phylum Chordata; class Amphibia; order Anura; family Myobatrachidae; genus Pseudophryne; species Pseudophryne corroboree. The sequence goes on along the minus strand of NC_086445.1, from coordinate 324,784,546 downwards.
AAATTGGTGTAGCCAATGAAAATGAGACGTGATACACATATGCCCCCAATAGTACAGTGCCAGATACACATATGCCAGAGCAGTGCCAGGTACACAAATGCCCCACAGTGCCAGATACACATTGCCCTACAGTGCCAGACACACAAATGCCCCACAGTGCCAGATATACAAATGCCCCACAGTGCCAGATACACATTGCCCCTCAGTGCCAGATACACAAATGCCCGACAGTGCCAGATACATTGCCCCACAGTGCCAGATACACAAATGCCCCACAGTGCCAGATACACAAATGCCCCACAGTGCCAGATACACAAATGCCCCACAGTGCCAGATACACAAATGCCCCACAGTGCCAGATATACATTGCCCCACACATGGGTTTCCTAAAAAATGAGTTTGTGGCTTGTTTATAGTTAGTTAATTTCAAAGTCTAACATTTATTTAGGGCTAATGTGTTTAAATTGTGTGTTTAAGTACGTACCCTATTTAGGGGGTACATTAAGAGAAATTGGCATTAAAACACATTTATGAACAAGATTTTAATGGGAACATTAGACCTAACAAGGCTTATAATGTTCATTTACACCAGAGGTTCTCAAACTCGGTCCTCGGGAGCCCACACAGTGCATGTTTTGCAGGTAACCCAGCAGGTGCACAGGTGTATTAATTACTCACTGACACATTTTAAAATGTCCACAGGTGGAGCTAATTATTTCACTTGCGATTCTGTGAGGAGACCTGCAAAACATGCACTGTGTGGGCCCCCGAGGACCGAGTTTGAGAACCTCTGATTTACACAAACATGTACAAATGCGTCCTCCTTCATCTTTCCTGCAGTCAAGCTAAATAGACGCAGGATGCATCTTTTTGCTAATTTTCCCTCCGTAAAATGTGTCTTATTCACCATGCCTATATTCTTTGTGTACTCGTGGCTGTATCATCATATCAAATTCTGTTACAGTGTTTCGCAGGAAAACACTGTAGCATAACATTTCGTATGCAGATACAGCCGCAATTATACACAGAACATAGACATGTCGCATATAATTTTAATCAGCAGGATCTGCTTGTGCGTCCCTTTGTGAATTAGACACATTTTCCGGGGGGAAATGGGCAAAACTGACATGTACAGCACATGACCTATTTTGATTTTAAGGTAAGAAATAATTAAAAAAATAATTATTTGTTGTAAATGTGCTATAAATTGTGTACTTGTAATTGATTTTCAACATTGATAGATTAAAAAAACCCAGCTCTATTTAAGTACAACTTTGTAGAGCTGTTTTGTGTGAGATTTGCAAACTTGGATTCTATTACATCGGCCAAGTTGTATGTTTAATATGGGGAAAACATCTGGATATGACTCTTTACCAGGCACTCTTTTTCTGAGTAGAAAACATCCGACTTTTCATGAACTTGAATGCTATTACATTGGCCGAGTTTGCAGAATGTCCGACTTTTGCAGCAAAATTGGACATTTTACAAACTCAATTCCCATTACACCCCTGCCAATATAAGAATTTCAACCCACTAAAATTTGGAGAGTACTACCTTAAAGAAGTTAGCTTATTTGCTGCTTTCCATAGCCATACACCTTATTGCTTGTATACACACTGAAGCCCACAATCAATGTAATAAAGTCTCTTCACCTTTGACATTTGCTTTACATTCCTTGAAGTGGTACTGTAATAAAGCCATAGCATCTGGTTTCAGGTAACATCTGAACTTCTTGTGACATTTTAAACAGATTACCTTCACTTCATGTTGGATCTCTTGCTTTCAGATTATATATCACTTTGCAAGAGTACACAAGGCCCTTAATATGTTTCTGTATTTATAGACCATTTAATTTACATCGTCCTAGGCAACTTCTATTTTAATGTGAACTAAATACTAAAGGGGGGTACACACACAGAGATTTCTTCCAGAGATGTGTTCTGAGTGATCTAGCACAGATCATTTAGCACACATCTCTGGACACTCAGCATACAGCCCGATCGCAGTATTTAGTAATTTAGTAAGGGGGGGGGGGGTCCGTGTGTATGGGTGTGCATAAAATTATATTATATATATCCCAAAAAGTAAAGGCACTCACTACCATTTCCATGTTTCAACAATACACAGTTCTTTTTATTGATGTTCAATCTTCAGGCACAGCTGTATCAATTCGCTGTTTCAATAAGCATGTTCATTAGCTTGGGGTCACAGGGTTCAGCTTATCATATATCACTTCTTAATACATTTCAGTGAACATCAGCCAATCCAATCCGTATTACATAATATTCCATTCTATGACTCCATATATTGTGCCAACATGCTCTTCCTTTTTAAATACATCTCGTTTCTTTATTTGACTTCAGCCGCTTACGTGCCTTATTAGACTCACATCTATAACAAATAACAAACGAACCATTACAAACATTGTTCTAGATGCATCCATCAGTAGTACTCACTCAGAAGTTCATAACAACCACCTGTCAGTGCCGGGCTCCCGGCGTGCGTTCCAACCAGCTGCGCATGTGCCGTTTACTTCCTCAATGTCGGGTTATAAACACCCCCATTCCGGTCACGTGACACCCTAGACATACCTGTCTAATGCAACGCGTATGTCACACCCGGCGCCGCTCTATGACATACATATCTCTCCAGGACTTACTAAGTATAATATGACCTGCACCCTCCTATGACGTTTTTGCGGTTCACATGCGTTCCACATGGTTATCCACGCTTTACTTCCTTATCTATCGTGGACATAATGTTACGTTTATAACCTTATTACATTATTATTATTATTATTATTATTATTATCACAATGTCTTGCATTAACCACTGAGAGTATCTAGTGATGCATGCACCTTTACAATCAGACTTAGACAACACCCCCTCAGAATAAAAACCATGGATCTTATACCATGGTACAGAATCCCTTTTTAAAAAACATATAATATGCCCCATAATTACCGGATGTGATCATACTTCATTTATTCCCCAATATACTTCAGCAGCACAATTACTGCAACGACACCACTTACAACTATTAGAGGAAACATTTGAAATTAACATTTTCATTCATCCCCCTAGGGGCGATGGTATCCAGGTCGTAAATCCATCTTGCCTTCTTCTCAACAATAACTGTTCCCTATTACCCCCTCTTTCTAGAGTTGGGACATGGTCTATTAACATGCATCTCAAAGATGCTACCGGGTGTGATTTCTGTAAATGTCTAGCGACAGGTTTATCACTTCTACCTTCCCCTATGGCCTCTCTAATTGACGTCCTATGGTTGGCTATTCTTTCTCTAAAATTCCTGGATGTCTTACCCACGTAGACAAGACTACATGGTCACGTAAGTATGTATACTACATACTTGGATGTACATGTTAACCAATGCTTAATACGTATTTGTACTCCTGTGTGGGGATGTGAGAAAAATTTCCCTGCCATCATCCCACTACAGGTCGTACATCCCGTACATTTATAACACCCAAAGTTTTTTGTACCTAACCATGTTCTAGTGGACTTCTGATTAAAGTTTTTTGTTGGTTTCATTAATAACTGTTTCAAATTAGAGCCTCTCTTGAAGGCCACTAATGGGTCTCCCACTGTGCCCTTAAAGGATCCATCAGTCTTAATTATTGGCCAATGTTTTCTTACTACTCTGGCAAACAATGTTGCCTTAGTATCAAATTGTTATAATACTATAAAATCATTCCCTTTCTTGAAGTGCACCTTTTGGTCCTTATTATCACAGATTTTTAGTGCCCTAATTAGACATTTATTTAGTACATTCGTGGAATAGCCCCTCTCTCGGAAACGTTCTTTCATTTCCAATAACTGTGACTCCGCATTTTCTATTTCGGTGTTATTTCTTAATACTCTCACAAATTGGGAAACTGGGAGGCCTTCCATAAGTGATTTGGGGTGATGACTTGTCTCAAATAATAAAGAATTTCTATCCGTACCTTTTCTATACAGTGTGGTACCCAATCTTCCCTCAATTTTGAAAATGGCAACATCTAGGAACTCAATCCGAGTATCCTGTAAGTTACTCGTAAATCATATTGGGCTATTTAATGAATTAAGCTCTGCAACCATTTCACAAAAAAGGGCCTCTGTACCACACCAAAACATCAGAATATCATCGATAAAATGAAAATAGTGCAGAATGCTGGGACCGTACTTGGGATACACGTATGTTTCCTCATAGTTAGTCATAAATATATTGGCATAAGCCGGAGCCAAATTAGAACCCATCGCAGTCCCAGCATTCTGCACATAATAAGAGCTGCCATATTGAAAATGGTTATTCTCAAGTACACATAGGATCAAATCACAAATGTACTCCACCGGAGGACCAATACAATTTTCTTGGGATAAGGTCTTGCGTATTACTTCAACCCCCGATGAATAAGGGATTACAGTGTACAAAGACGAGACATCCAACGTTGCAAAAAATATATGTTCAAACGGACCCTCAAGATCCCGCAATTTAGACAACAAATTTGGGGTATCTCAGATATAACTCTTACTTTTAACCACCACAGGTTGAAGAAGTAAATCGATATACTGTGCAATTGGTTGCAGTACTGAATTCTTAGCCGACACTTATCGGCCGACCGGGGGGGGGGGGGGGGCACACTCGACTTGTGTAATTTTGGTATACTGTAAAAAATTGGACATACCGGGTTCTCCATAGTCAACAATTCTACAGTTCCTTCTCTATCCATCCATGTTGCATACCTATTTCTAACAGTCTATCAACTTTAGATTTTATTTGTGACATCGGATTGGAAGGTAATTTCACATATGTCTCATGATCAGACAACTGTTGTTTTATCTGAGAATCATAGTAGTCATAATCAAGTACCACTACGGCCCCTCCCTTGTCCACCATCCTGATAACCAACTCATCATTGTTCTGTAAAGATACAAGGGCCTATCTTTGATTATTAGATAAATTACTTCTGAAATGATGATTTTTATTTGTCTCAACATCTTCACTCTCCACCATACATAGAAATGTTTTTATGCTACCTGTCACTGGCCTAGACTGAGGGTGTCGTGGACTCGGGGATTCTTCCGATGGTTGGGAAGAGGAACCACAACTGAGCCGGAACAGGGGTGGCCTAATATAGGATTTCCTCATACAGGACGCTGACAGTAAGGTTTGGTGAAATATTGAAGAGCTTTATTGTAGGAAAAGAACAACTTAAAGTCATATATCATAAAGGAACTTCTAAAGGGAATGTCCAGACCCATTGAAGGGTTTTGTGAACAATGTAGAGATGCTGGTGACTGAAGGAACTGTGGGTGATGTTTAAAAGTCACTGATAACTTAAAGAACTTGTAAATGACGGTTAAAGACACAGATGGTTCAAGAACTTGTGAGCGGAGATTGAGACACTGGTAATTTGAAGAACTTAAGTGCAGAGGTTTGGGACGCTGATGATTTGTAGAAGTTAAGTGCAGTGGTTTAAGACGCTGTTAATTTGTAGAACTTGAGAACGGTGACTGAGACGCTGATGATGTGAAGAACTGAAGTGCAGGGGTTTAGGACGCTGATGATTTGAGAAAGTTAAGTGCAGTGGTTTAAGACGCTGTTAATTTGTAGAACTTGAGAACGGTGACTGAGACGCTGATGATGTGAAGAACTGAAGTGCAGGGGTTTAAGACGCTGTTAATTTGTAGAACTTGAGAACGGTGACTGAGACGCTGATGATGTGAAGAACTGAAATGCAGGGGTTTAAGACGCTGTTAATTTGTAGAACTTGAGAACGGTGACTGAGACGCTGATAATGTGAAGAACTGAAGTGCAGGGGTTTAAGACGCTGATGATTCGTAGAACTTGAGAACGGTGATTTAGGGCCCGCAGCCCACGCTGATTCCTAGGAGCACTGGTGACTGGACCGCAGAGAGATACACCAGCCGCTGAATACACTGGAACCGGTGCAGCGAACTGGCACCTGGAAATGCTGGAGACACTGGAGTACAACTTCAGAGATCCTTGCCGGGAACAAGAGCGCTGGCATCCACGTCAGGGAAAGACGATACTCAGGCGCTGAGGCTCTGTCCGGCGTCTGACTTTGAATCTCCCGCCACAGCTGGATTGGCGGAGCAGTCTGATGACGTCACCTACCCCCCGTTCACGTGATGCCGGGTGTCATGGCGGCGCCCATGCCCTGGAGAACCGCCGGGAGCCGCGCCAGCCAGATGCCGGAGCCCGTGGCCCACCGAAGGCAGAGGCCGCAACACAGACCAGCAGACACGCAGGGGTAAGCGCGGCGAACGCCGCCTCTGGCATGTGACAGTACCCCCTCCTCCAGGAGTGGCCCCTGGACACTTTCCAGGTTTTGTTGGATGTCTGGAATGGAAAATCCGCACCAGTCGGGGAGCCGTAACCTCAGTAGCTTTGACCCAGCTCCTTTCCTCTGGGCCAAAACCTTTCCATTCCACCAAATACTGTAGATTCTTGTGAAGATAGCGAGAATCAAGAATAGCTTTGATTTCAAAGTCCGTACCCTCTTCAGCCTCTGCAGAGGTTGGTCTTGATGACTTGGAATGAAACCGGTTCAAAACAAGAGGGCGAAGAAGAGAGACATGGAAGGAATTTGGTATCCGGAGATGGGAAGGCAATCCCAATTTGCAAACAACCGGATTCAGGACTTGTAACACGGGATAAGGACCAATGAACCTTGGAGCGAACTTCATAGTGGGCACCTTCAAACGGAGATTGTGGGTAGAGAGCCATACCCTGTCACCAACCTTGTATTGAGGAGCTGCCCGTCGCTTCCTATCCGCAAAGAACTTATAGCGGCCAGAAACTCTCTTGAGGTTGGCATGAACTCGACTCCAGATTTGACTGAAGTGCCGGAGAGTAGAGGCTGCAGCAGGAACTTCTTCCGGAGGACAAATGGGTAATTCTGGAACTTGGGGATGAAATCCATAATTAATGAAAAATGGAGATTCACCAGTCGAAGAGTGATATAGATGATTATGGGCGAACTCGGCCCATGGCAACAACTCCACCCAATTATCTTGCAAGGGGGAGAGGTAAACAGAGAAAAGTCTCTAAATCTTGATTGACGCGTTCAGTTTGCCCATTGGTTTGTGGATGGTAAGCGGATAAAAACTTGAGTTTTATTTGTAAGGCCGTACAGAGGGCTCTCCAAAATCTTGCCGTAAACTGTACCCCTCGGTCAGAAACTATTTCCAGAGGTAACCCGTGCAGGCGGAAGTGTTCCCGAATAAATAACAAAGCCAACTTAGAAGCTGATGGTAACCCGGTCAACGGAACAAAATGTGCCATCTTAGAGAATCGGTCAATAATCACCCAGACGGTGTTATGACCCTTAGAGAGAGGCAGTTCAGTAACAAAGTCCATAGAGATATGAGTCCAAGGCCTCTTAGGAATGGACAATGGGTGCAACAACCCTGCAGGAGGCAGATGAAGAATTTTGTGCTAAGCACATTGAGGACACAAGTTGACATACTCTTGGACGTCCTTCTTCATAGTGTCCCACCAGTAGGATCTTCGTAGAAATTCCCACATCTTTTGAACTCCAGGATGGCCAGAAAACTTGGAAATGTGAGCCCACTGCAACAATCTTGGTCGAAATTTAGCTGGCACAGACATTCTTCCAGGAAGAGGACCCAACGCGGTGGGAGCCGCTGAAAAAGAAACTGGACTGAGAATCAAAGCTTTTTCAATGGAATTCTCCTCATCCGAAGCCATTAAGGAACGGGATAGAGCATCCGCCTTGGTGTTAAGAGTTCCAGCCCGGTACTTAATGACAAACGAAAATCGGGCAAAGAAGAGCGCCCATCTTGCTTAACTGGGATTCAAGCACTGGGCCGTCTTGAGATACAGCAAATTCTTGTGGTCCGTGAAAATCGTAATTAGGTGTTTAGCACCTTCCAAAAGATATCTCCATTCTTCCAAGGCAGATTTTATTGCCAACAGCTCTTTGTCTTCAATGGTGTAATTTAGTTCAGCAGGAGAGAACTTGCAAGAATGGAAACCACATGGATGTAACTTCCCATCTGGAGCGTACTGCGAAAGTACGGCACCAATGCCTACCGTAGAAGCATCTACTTCCAGAAAGAATGGTTTTAAAAAGTCTGGTTGCTGAAGTACCGGAGCGGTCATAAAGGCTGCCTTCAACTGAGCGAATGCTGCTACAGCTTCAGAGGACCAATGGCTTGGGTCAGCCCCCTTCCTGGTTAGGGCAGTAATAGGCGCCACAATAGTAGAGAAACCCCTTATGAATTTCCGGTAGTAATTTGCAAACCCTAGAAATCGTTGCACCGCCTTCAAGGAAAGAGGCTGAGTCCAGTCCCGAATAGCAGAAAGTTTCTCCGGATCCATACGCAACTCCGTGCCTGAAATAATGTAACCCAAAAATGGAATAGAGGGAACCTCAAAGGTGCACTTGGAAATCTTGCCATATAGATGGTTCCCTCGCAAACCGAAGAAGTACCTCCTTAACTTGTGCTCGGTGCTCAGTGAGATTCTTCGAAAATATCAGGATGTCATCCAAATATACCACTACATTCAGGTATAACATATCCCGAAAGATTTCATTAATGAATCCCTGGAAGACGGCGGGGGCATTGCTGAGGCCAAACGGCATTACCAAGTACTCATATTGCCCCCCTAGTATTGAAGGCCGTCTTCCATTCGTCCCCTTGTCGGATGCGTATCAAGTTATAAGCTCCCCTTAAATCGAGCTTGGTGAAGACTCGAGCTCCGCGAACTCTATCAAAAAGCTCTGTGATGAGCGGCAAAGGATACTTATTCTTAATGGTGACTTCATTTAGACCACGATAGTCGATACATGGCCTCAGGCCCCCGTCCTTTTTCTTCACAAAAAAGAAGCCTGCTCCCGCCAGGGAAGTAGAGGGGTGGATGAATCCCTTCTGCAGATTAGACTTGATATATTCTGACATAGCTTGAGTCTCGGGTACTGATAAAGGATAAGTGCGACCCCGAGGTGGCATTTTCCCCGGAATGAGCTCAATAGGACAGTCCCAGGGTCTATGTGGTGGTAACTGATCGGCTGCCTGTTCCGAGAACACATCTGTAAACTCCCGATAAGCCTCTGGAATAAGCTCTTCGTCCAACTTGGAAGATACACGAAGCGGGTAGACAGGAGTAAGACAATTTGAATGACAAAATGGACTCCAAGAAATTATCTGTGTCGAACTCCAGTCGACGTGAGGGTTGTGAAGCTTGAGCCAGGGAAGACCAAGAACGAGATTGTGAGGCATCTCCTGAATCACAAGGAACTCCAGATGTTCTTGATGCAAAGCTCCCACTTGCAACTTGATTGGCGTAGTACGACTTGAAATCAGACCATTTGGAATTTGGGCACCATTAATAGCAGTTATCGTAATAGGTCGTTTGACCGACCGTAACTTCAAACCCAGATTATGGGCACAGGAAAGGGAAATAAAATTCCCCGCAGCCCCAGAGTCCAACAGTGCCTTAACGGTTTTGACTTCAGACTCAGAAAACAGAGACACGGAGAGTAAACAGTCCACTGCCGGAGAAGATTGAGAAAGAACCCCTAGCTCGACTTCTCCAGAACAAGCTAGGACTGCCCGTTTCCCGGGCGAGACTTGCAAAACTTGAGGAAATGATCCGCCGCTCCACAGTAGAGGCAGAGTCTACCCTCACAACGACGCTGACGTTCTTCTGGGGACAGCCGAGACCGATTAATCTGCATGGGTTCGTCTGGACTTGAAAT